>NC_045768.1:68419920-68732709 GCF_008692025.1 Phocoena sinus
ATGATTCAGTTTTATGTATGTATATAATATATATATGCACACACACACACACATATATATACGTATTCTTTTCCAGAGTCTTTTCCGTTATAGGTTATTACAAGATTTGAGTATAGGTCCTTGTTGTTTATTTTATATATAGTAGTGTGTATCTCTATTTTCTATGTAGTAGTGTGTATATATTAATCCCAAGCTCCCAATTTATCCCCGCCCCCCCATTCCTCCTTTGGTAACCATTAGTTTGTCTTCTATGTCTGTGAGTCTATTTCTGTTCTGTAAATAAGTTTGTTTGTATCGCTTTTTAGATTCCACACATAGGTGACATCATATATGATATTTGTTTTTGGCTGACTTACTTCATTCAGTATGATAGTCTCTAGGTCCACCCATGTTGCTGCAAATAGCATCATTTCATTCTTTTATATGACAAGTAATATTCCATTGTATATATGTACCACATCTTCTTTATCCATTCATCTGTCAGTGGACATAGGTTGCTTCCGTGTCTTGGCTATCATAAATAGTCCTGCTATGAACATTGGGGTGTATCTATCTTTTCGAATTAGAGTTTTCTCCAGATACATGCTCAGGAGTGGGATTGTTGGATCATGTGTTTAGTTTTTTAAGGAACCTCCAGACTGTTTCTCCATAGTGGCTGCACCAATTTACATTTCCACCAACAGTGTAGGAGGGTTCCCTTTTCTCCACACCCTCTCCAGTATCTGTTATTTGTAGACTTTATAATGGTGGCCATTCTGACCAGTGTGAGGTGGTACCTCACTGTAGTTTTGGTTTGTATTTTATAATGAGTGATATTGACCATCTTTTCACGTGCCTGTTGGCCATCTGTATGGAAGAGGACTAGATTTTAAAGTCCTTGCTGTCAGCCTTATGTCTTAATCCTCCTCTCTATCCACCTAGCGCCTAGCATACTGTCTGACACGAAGTAGGTGCTTATTAAGTGCTTATTGAATAAAAGGGTATAAGGACTATAGGGTCAAATTTTTTCCATAGCAAAATGCTTCAACCCTAATAAGTGTGCTCTCTCCCCTCCATCCTTCTTATCCTGTCCCTCCCACCCAACAGATGGTGCTGAAAATGTTATTATTAGAGTCTCTTCTTTATGTTTAAGGCTTTACGTATCAATTTAAAACATCAATAGCCTTAAGATAAATAACCCTTTATGTTAGCAGCCATGTATGGCAAAGTATCCTCGGAGTAAGAATAGGAAGACAAGCTTTTATCAGAGGGGAGAGTGGACACCCAGGGAGGGGTTTGATTGTCAGGAGCATCGGAAGGTAGTACAGCGAGGCCAGGTATTAATCCCTTAACGACCTGGCCTACCATTGGCCAGAAGAAATTAGGACCATGTTTGCTTATGAGCTGACAATTGTGAGAATTTTGCATCCAAGTTGATAGCAAAGAAGGTATCAGTACACGGAAGAAAAATTATTTTAGGTGCCTTTACCACCCTCTGAGTAATCTGCATCTAGAAGCCCCCCCAACCCTGCCCACCTTCACTGGTGGGTTAGATCCATGTAAGGGAAGAAATATCCAAAAAGGAGCTAAGATCAGTCATTAGGAAAGTGGCCAGCCTCCTGTTTCTACTTTAAAAACTGAGTATTGGAGTTCTACAAGTGATACATGAACATTCTCATTCTTTGACACTCAGGCACAGCAGAAGTTGTGAAGAAAGAAAGGTATATTCTCCCCTTTCACCACCACGCTCTACAGCTCCACACCCTTCTTCTCCCACAGAAAATCACTGTTAATGGTTCGGTACTTTTCCCGACCTTTTTCCATGCATTTGTATATATACATGAACATATACAAATGTATAAGATTTTCTTCCCTTTGTAAATGAGATCGGATTATGCATATTGTTTGGGAACTTGATTTTTCCCTTAATAACATGCACTAAACATCTTGCCCGTCCCTGAGACCACCAAAATAAAAACCCGCGGGTAGATTAAGACCTGTGTTCAAATCCTGCTCTGTCACATTTAGCTATGTGACCCTCGAGAGCTCATACTCCTTTTCGGATCCTCAGACTCTTCACCTCTAAAATAGGATCATGGCAGACACTTAGAAACATTAATTCTCTTCTCCTTCCCCTTTCATTTTTGGTGAGAAATATTTTTAGTTTGTATTCAGGACTTCAATTTGATTCAATTTTCTCTTTTATTCAACTACGTCTTAGTAATTAAGCTTTACTGACCATCTCCCTGGTTTATACTAGTTATGACACGAGCAGCCAAGGAAAGCCAGAAAGCACTCCCTTAAAAGAAAAAAAAAAAGGAGTCTGACTGTTATTAATTATAAACATTTGATAGCTCGGCCAGCGTGTGTTGAAAAGATTTGGTAAACGTACGTGGAGGAGGGGAAAGAAGTACGCAATGAAAGCCAGATGGCTGAAAATGAAGGAAATTCCAGGCAATTTCTGTAGCTTTGTTCTAACATACTTTTTAAACTAAACTTTTATTTCTCTGCAACAGAGAACAGCTGAGTGGTGCAGAATAGATAAACAGTGAAGGGGGGGTGGAAAGAAGCCCATAATTCCAGGAATAGTACTTGGTTTCTGCCCCCCACCCCAATCCCATTCCCTTTTCTCCGACCTAGGGTGGTTCCTAGGACCAGCAAGAACTATAAAAGAAGTTTGAGGGTCCCTATGTGAAACGAGAAAGTTAAGGAAAAACATCTTAAAGATCACAGAGTGTCCTCTTTAAAAGCAAACTGCAGAATGCCTATTTCATTGTACACTAACAAAATCCATGCAGACCAGCAGCAAATGATTTCCAATTCCGAATTTTCTTTTATATTAGCCTAAAATGGCCACAGCAGAAGGTGTTGCCCTTTTACACGACCATGTTTTAATTTACTTGATGGAGCTTTCAAAGCTTTACAGGAACCGACCCCTTTGACAACTTCTTTTAAGGGTTACCGTTTCAACATGCTCTCTAAATATTGGTTTATCTTTTGCTGGGTTGCCAAAGTTTCCATATGCTGCCTTTTGTCCATGCTAACTTTTAAGTGCTCAAAGGAAAAGCACACCAAAGCTCACTGACGTCCACAGAAATTGAGTCCAGATTTGGAGGCCGTGTTCAGACGTCCTTAGAAATCTAATACTACTACTATTGTCATCCTCTTTGGTAAATCCAGATGCATAATTATACTGTCTCTCTCTTTTCTTCCACTGATGGACAGAAGAACCTGCCAAGACCTGTTCCTTAACAGCTGGGCCTGATTGGCTCAGTGGCAGCCTCTGCTATTTCTCTACCCGGGAATGTGCTGGCCTAGTGATCAGAATTGTCCCCAGCAGCATTTTGACATCAACAAGGGTAACCATCACATGTATGCTTGCCTTGGGGCTTAAATCTTCATTTCTCCTAATGAGAGCCCTCTCCATGGTTACACATCACCTGTTATATCAACCACAGACCTCTGTGAAATGAGCTTTGCTGCTATTAGAAGTTACCAGCATAGATTTAGCTGTTGCATGAATCTGGGGTAAAAATCGAGGGATTGGATCTACCTTCTCATCGTGTCACTTGATGAGGGAAGCTTTCCTTGTTTCTTAACATCGATGTGGTTGGACAGCCTTTTGGACCGCATAATTCTGCCTGGACTCTGGCAAAGTCGTTATACAAACCATTGACTGAAATTAACCTTCTGCACAACAAAAAACACGGCAGGAAGTGTTTTACATCTCGATTCAGTAAAACATAAAAATGCACTGGGCATCTCCATGCACAGCAGTCTGCTTGTATTTGGTCCTCAGAAATGACTAGAAGACAAAACCTGTTCTAACGGAGTTACCAGCTATCGGAGGAAGATTTCAAAACAGTAACTTCTGTGAGTGAGGCAAGCGCAAGCTTCTGTGGGAGCGTGAGGCTGAGGGGAAGGCTTCCCGGCGGAGGTGACGCCTGTGCTGAATCGTAACGCATAAGCAGGAGTTACCCAGGTGAAGAAGGGAGAGGAGAGATGTTACAGGCATAATGAAAAACATGGACACAACGGAAAGGACAAGAAATGGAAGCTAGTGTTAGACGGTGGGCAGGGACCAGCTGCAGGATAGCCCAGTACGCTAAGTTAAGTTGTTTGGACTTTACGTCCTATAGGCAATGGAGAGCCATTAAGGGGAGTTAAACAGCGGGGTGGAACAGTCAGATTTGCTTGGAGAAAGATGACTCTGGCTGCTCATCCAACAGAGCTAAAGTAGTAACAGCGGCTAGCTTTTATTGAATCATAGGCATCTGCTCTTTTTCTCATGCAATGTCTCGAATAAGTAGTGTACTCTGCGTATCCTACACCATTCTATTTTCAGTGAAATTAATAAAGACCTCTTGTCCTAGGTATGTTAACAGTTTGTATGCCTCCACATTCAACCCAGGATGATGTGGACTCAGCCCATCCACCTGGCAGGAGGATAGAGCTCCAAGGAAGGGTATCACAAAGGAAGGAATGAGAGGTGCGGCTCAATGATCCCTGAGGCCCTTCCAGTTCTGACATTTTGTGGTTCCTTGAAGGTTCTGATAATTATCCACAGAACTGAAGCTTTTCAAGAAAGAAAGAAAAGGTGAATTATATTAGGAAAATACCTTGAGCCAAATTTAAGTCCCTAAGACAAAGCACCTCCATAAGTCACAAAACAGGAACTGGATTTAACTATAGATTAAGAAGCCGTGAGAAGTCTACAGGGGACAAGACTTATATTTCCATAAGAAAAATGTAGGTGAGAGCTTTCAGGCAGCAAGGATGGTGAAATGATGAACATTTTTAGAATACCTTAATATTGTTTGTCCGTATGTAAAAGGATACAAAACGTTCTTCATCCCTGGATTTAGAATTTTACAGTGCTCTTTACTATAATGCCTTATAACTACAACGTGTCTTCATTCAACCTCCATTGAACAAATATTTATTGAACGACTACTTTGTGCCGGGCATTGTGCTGGGGATACAGGGGTGAACAAACCCACCTTGTTCCCTGAAACAGGTAAAGCCAGAGTTTGGGGAATGGTCCTGGAGAAGCCATTACATTTTTTTAATCTTGGGTACTACCCTCCTAAGTATAGTTATTAAACTAAACAACCTCCTGCATTCTTCACTGCTTTAAGAGCTGACATATCTGTACCAGTCATCAATCCCATTGCTCATAAGTACCATGGGGATGGAAATATCACCACCAGGTAGCTTTCTGCTATGGGTATGATGATGAAACATTGGAGTTTTACAGTTCACAAACCTTCTAGCTTACAAATCTATCAGCAGAAGTAGAGTGGAGACTCCCAAAGTAAATCTTGTCTACTATATATATATATATATATATATATATATATATATATATATATATATATATTTTTTTTTTTTTGCCCTTCGCTATAATCCAGTGTTTCTAACGTACTGAAGTAACGATTTAAAGTCAAGCAATGATTCAGCCAAAGCTTTGAAATGAGAATTTTTGCTGCCTAAGTGTACCCGATACCTTCTTTGGAAATTTTGAAAGAAGGCCTCGCGCAATTTGAGATGAAGAGCTTTTCTATGACCTCAGAGTTAGAAATCTGCTATGTTGCTGTGTTTCTTAAACTTGGAAAACAGAGAAGTAGGGAAAAGACTGGAGAAAGAGATAGAGACAAAGAGATGTTTAGGCCACATAAAAATGAGGGAGTGAAAAAGAGAATGCTCTGATGTGTGCTCAGTAACCTGGGGGAGAATACCGTACAGAAACAGTTCTTCGATCTGGAAATATTATTCCCATCATGGCGCCAGTCCAAGATCAGGAAGTTCTTGGGTTATCTGCCATACTTACAGAAAGATCTGCTACAAAGCAGAGTCCAGCTAACTACTACGTTTCCTGTGGTGAATCAGTGTTCTTCCTTTATTCTTGTCTTTGCCATTTCTTTTTTTCTTCATCATTGTGCCTAATTATCTCTACCAGGAATGCAAGGAATTTTGTTTGGTGTCTGTGTTAGTGACACAAAAAGGCCTAGAGTGATTGTCACTGGATTAACACAGCTTCCAGACCCACCAGATGCTCACTGCTTTTTCATGGGGCTCCTAGGGTATTTTTTTTTTTTGAAGTTTGAAAGTATTCTGTTTTTAAAATTTTTATTGGAGCATAGTTGATTTACCATGTTGTGTTAGTTTCAGGTGTACAGCAGAGTGAATCAGTTATACATATCCACACATTTTTTAGATTCTTTTCCCATATAGGCCATTATAGCGTATTGAGCGGGGCTTCTAGTTTTACTGGTGGAGTGACTATCTAAGGGACCTAGACAGACACAAACACAGGCGATTGGCTCTACGTTAGAACCGTGGAAAGCGGTACATTCTCTGTCACGTACTGCTATCGACTCTGGTTCCCAAGTGGATAGACACAGCCGCCTTTCTGGATGGCCAGAGGTCGCTATTCATGTCATTCAAAGAGCCACAAAGGACCCTCCGCCCAGGTTGCATAGAACTTGACACTTATTCCACTATTAGCAATGGTGATAAACACCAAAGCCATGGTTTGCTTTGATGGTGTGCCTCTGGTAGTTCATTATCATCTTAGCATGATTTTTTTTTTTTAATCAGACACCATATTTTTCCTAATAGGAATCTTGGCAATACTTGGGGTGACTTCAGGATAAGAACCAAAGGGGACTTGGCATTGCCAGAGCTAGATATTCCCCACTGGGAATCAGGAGAAGGCCCAGAATTAGGGAGAAATCGTGGGTTTTGAGGTCAGATAGATTTCGGCTCCTTTATTTGCTTTGTGTCGTTGGGTCGGCTCCTTTAACCTCTCTAAGACTCAGTTGTCCTCAACTGTAAAACAGATATAATTGTCTGAACCAGGGGGAGGAGGGGTTGTAAGGATGGTCACATTCAAAAAACAGTCAGCCAGTTCCTACCTCATAGAGTAGATGCTCAAAAAAATAAGGGTTTGGGCTTCCCTGGTGGCACAGTGGTTGAGAGTTCGCCTGCCGATGCAGGGGACGTGGGTTCGTGCCCCGGTCCAGGAAGATCCCACATGCCGCAGAGCAGCTGGGCCCGTGAGACATGGCCGCTGAGCCTGCGCGTCCGGAGCCTGTGCTCCGCAACGGGAGAGGCCACAACAGTGAGAGGCCCGCGTACCGCAAAAAAGGAAAAAAAAATAAAATAAAAATAAGGGTTTGCTATCCCTCTTAGTTCCCTATTCAGGGAAACATATCATATAAAAAGACCTTCATGTTTATTTCATAGTCATTGCAGTTTATTCCTTCATTTTCTTAACCAGCTAGTGTGGGAGCAGAGTAAAGGGGAGGGCGTGGATAGAACCGAGCTTCAAGGCAGCTTTCTGTACAGCCTTTGCCCCATCCCTTGGGCAGTTCTAGAACAGAAAGCAGAGTAGCTGGTGCTCGTGGGTTCCATCACTCCTGCAAAAGGTAGCAGTTGTTGGGATATTCCATTTTATTTTAACACCTAATCCAATAAGGTGTGTTTTGTAAGAACAGCAATGAACTGATGAAGTGGGAGCAGAGGGGTCAGAGTCCAAATATTCCTAAAAAGTTAATATCCTGTGTGACATGATTGAAGGAAATAAGGCCCGTGGGCAAGTGAGGCATGAGTTCTGGAAATGAGCAGCTGTGTCCCGATGGTTGGAAAAGCCTGTGAGAAGTCAGGGAGAAATCAGAAAGCTTACATAAATAGTGTTATTCCTACCCAATTGTCTCCTCAAATGCTTGTGGGAGAGAGAAGGAAAGAGAAAATGAAGTAAAATCCAGCCCAGGGTACAGACAAGTTAAGGGCATCTTGCCCCTAAATCCTCACACATCTTCATGGGCCATCTTTGAGCAGGGTAGGGTTTCCCTAATAGCTTCCATTTATTGGGAGTTTACAGTATGCCGGGCACTGTGTTCATCTCTTTCCATACATTATTTTGTTTAATCTTCCCCACAGCTTTATGAGGATTTACTATTCCTGTCCTAACTTTACAGCTGAGGAAACTGGGTCTTTAGAGGGATCGTATAACTATGAAGCGGCAGGTTCATATTTGGAACAAAGTATGTTTAATTCCAAAGTTGTTACTAAAGAGCTTATGCTTCACTCTTTGCCTCGATTAATGATGTTTACACAGCCTCCATTCCTCCCTCCTTATCTCCCTCCATTTCTCCATCCCTCCCTCCTTATCTCCCTCCATCCCTTCCTTCCTCCTTCCACCCATCCCTTTATCCACCCATCCCCTATCCTATTCTAGGCACTAAGCTCTAGGTATGAGAATTACCACCGTGAAAAGAACCAGTCCTCCTAGCCCCATAGTAGTTTATAGCCTAGTGAAGATAACAAAGGGAAATTTACAGGCTCTTCTTTCTTTATCTCCAGCAGTTAGCTTTCATCTCATACCTCAGTTGCCAGGGGTAGAACTAGACTCTTGGTAAAAGCTAATTCTTAAGGGATAGTGAAAAATTCTTTTGAACATACACATCTCAGGGCAAAACCAAATATAGAGGAAATAAATGAACCATGCTAAAAGAAAAATCAAATAGACCTAAAGTGGATTTCTTAAAATCCAGCACTGAGTCATTCGGTAAAGCACTCAGTTCCTAAGAAAACATTTTTATAAAGAAATACTAAGTCATCCAGAGAGACGCAGCCTGGGCTTATGAATCCGGAAGACATTGGTGGCTACCTTGGACCTTTGCATCTTTGCCACTGCTAACAACCACTGGCTTAGTTTATGCTTAGCTGATGGCCTGTTTGTGTTGTAAATTACCAACACCATTACTCTCTTACACACATACACACACGCACACGCGCGCACACACACACACACGCACACTTCTCTTTCCCCAGGGTCCCCCAAGCGACCCTGGGTCCCTACCTCCTTTTCCGTGCCACTCTCTTCTCTGAGAACCTCTTTCCTAGTACCTCTTTCTTCTCTCCCCAAGAGACTTAATCCTAATCACCTTGCCCTCTTACTATCCAAATTCCCAAATGACCTTTCTCTACCACCGTGCCAGGACCCCAATTCTTTCAGCTCTTTTTCTCCCTGCCCGCACCCCGGCCACCAATTCATTCAGTTCAACTCAACTTAACAGTTAGGAAAACAGAACTACCTAAGCTAATTCACACTAAGGTATGAGTGACTGATCCCCATGCCATCATTCTAGCCTTAAGAGCACGGGCTTGGGAATCGTACAGATCTGGGATTTTACTCGCTCACTGGCCTTGAGCAGATGGTTTAACTTTTCAGAGCTTCAGATCCTCTGTCTTTAACTCTTGGGTAATCGTTGTGCGGATATGTACGTTGAGTGCTTGACATAGCACCTAGCACACACGAAGCACTCAGTGAATAGTAATAGGTATTGGCTGTGTCGTTTGTGTGTGTTTTCTTAAATATATATCTCTGTAAGAAGTTGTGCCTGGGTTGGAGGATGTGGGTGGATTTGTATGTGCTTTAAGGAACTGGGGCTCTCACCTTTTTTCCTTAAGGAAGGAGAGGGAAGCTCTGTTATAAAGGGAAGGGGCTGTCCAGTCTAAGCCAAGAATACCTGCCCCTTGACTATATCTCATTCAATAAGCTCTAGCCCCCAGGGAGAGGGAGCATTTTCTGCTGGTTAAGGGAAAATCCATTCAGCACACATTTATTAAATCCTTGCTGTGTTGCAGGCTCTGAAGAAACACAAGTCTGGGACATAGACCCTGGGGCCAGGCACTAACAGCTAATTGGGAGGTCGGTACACAAATAGATCATGGCAATGCCCAATCACAATGGCCATAGCAGAGACGTGGATGACTGTCTTCTGGGAACACTGAGATGAGTCACCTCATCCAAATCAGGGAGGGTGACCCGGAGAAGGTGATCACTGAGCTCAGTGAGTCTCTTGTTCTTATAGATGTCAAAGTATTTTTTCCTAAAATTCTAATCTAACATATTATTGATATACTACTTAGGTAGCGCCCCTAAAGTCCCAATCCAGGTTTTTCAGAAGCCCTTGGGACAGCTTTGTGTCCTGCTTTCTGTCCCCTTTCAGTCTTCCAGATGAACCTGAAAGTGCTTGATTCCCCTGTATTACAAGAGCATTTCTGGTTGCTCTCAGTTAATTAACAGGAAGCTGACGTATTTATGTCCCATAATGATGTAATGCAATAACAGCTCTACCAACTGTTTAAAATAGGTCAGATTATTTACTACCAGCTTTGCTGGATCTTTGTCCCTGTGAGTGACACAAGAACTTGAAACTCGATCATTTATCTGTAACTTCCCTGTCCTCTCCAAGGTACCATGCTGCCCTCAGACAGTTCTGATGGCTCAAGAGATGCAAAACAGGGACCGAGAACGTAGGGCAATGTATTTGTGTTGCATCTTCGGGCAATGGTAGAAAACTCTGAAAAACAGAAGGATCACTAACAACCTGCCATCTCCTTCAGCTGCAAACTCAGGGTCAAGAGCTCTTAGATTACACAGTTTTGCAAAGTTCTCCGAGTTCTGTGTAACTTGGAGTTATGTAAATGCAAGATACTGAGTTATCACTCTCTCTTTATTTCATCTTTTAAGCCACCTCTTCATCTCTTGCCCTGTGAGATCCTCCAGGGGGGTGGTTTTCAGGGCGCCACTATCTAATCAGTCCTCAGATACTTGTTTATTGTGTGCACAGGAACATCACAGAGAAATCTCAGTTTGGGAACTGACACGCAAGCTGTTTTGAGGTTTAAGGAGTAAACAAAAAGGAGATGTATGCCCTGGCCTTGGCAAAACCCCACATGCCAGACACCGGTTCCTCCTTTTTTCAACTCAAGTGTATGTGGGAGGACTCCGTAGATTGCTAAATACATCCGGGATGCTCTTTGAGAAATTGAGTTCAAGTTCTCAATAATAGAAAATGAAGCTTATGCATCACTGACGCATTTACTGGGAAATTTCCCGGAATTAACAAAACCTCTGTGGGTGGTCTATCGCCCATCCCACCCCCACCTCCACTCCCACCCAAGGACCACACTTTAACTGCCTCAACTCCTTCTGCAGCTGAGCAAGCCAGCAAAAATCGAAGGCTGCAATGCCCAGAGCTCGTACAATTTTAGCTTCATCAAGCTATGGAAAATCACAGAAGGAAACTGTTATAAGCAAGGTATTTATTGATGTAAAATCCACCACAACTAGACAGGTACCATTTATCAATGCTCTTTTTGTGAGGAAATGATGCCAGAATGATGGTGTGGGAGAGAAGCTGATAGTGGAGCCAGATCTTCCTCACAGGACGCTCCCCACTGTCAAGCTCGATTTTGTGGCTTTTCCTTTTTGGCGCTCATGGTAGGCTGTTTGTTTGCAACCGGAGGCAGACAGTAAGATAAGAGTTTGGGGGCCAGGAAAGCTTCCATTTCTCTCCTACGTTACCCGCTAGTCGCTTCCACGGGCCTCCTGAAGGCCCATCCCAGGCACACCTAGAAACGCCTTCTGTGGAAATGGGCACTGTCACGCACTTCATCTTTCATTTAATGGAGGTTGACGATATAACTGACCCATGGTGGAGTGAAGTAAAACCACCTGTGGGCTGGATCGACCTCCCCTTGATCTAGAAAAGAAAAGTGCTGTATTCCAGCTCACCCCCGCACGCTCAACTCCTCCAGGAGGGTCGTTGGTCAGAACAAGGTTGGCACAACGTGGACTACTTTTCACCACACACGGTCTTGCTGCAGCTGCATATTTAGGTCTAGAAAGCGGGCTCACGGATTGTACTCCTTTCTCTTGACACACAGAAAGGTAGTGCGTTGAAATCTCACGTGCTTGGTCATGACATCTTGCTGCATCTTTTCATCCTCAGATGTGGAAAATTCCCTGTCCGTTGTCTCTCTGAGCATAGGCAAACTCTAAATGTCAGCCTATCCCAACATTTATGCCAGTCCCATAATTGTCTCATCGTTTGCTATTTATTGCATTTGGGAGCCCCAAATCCTCCTCTCTGGACAGACCAGTGTCTGAAATGGATGGGTTTTCTGAACATCAAGTGTACCCGTTTGTTCATAAAGAACTCTCTCTTCCTGAAAAGCCAGTTTAAACAATGAAGCACAGGGTGGGTTTCCAGTCCAAATTCCCGTGCCCAGGTCCATGGTAGATAATGCTGATGGACCAAGAGACTTTACTGTGAGTGCATCGTCCTCAAGAATCACTGGGAATCCTTGTTTGTTGTAGACAGTTGTGCCAACCAGTTACTGGAAGCTGGATTCTTTCGCTTCCAGGGACTGAGGCATCACGGTCACATGAAGAGCTTGGTGGCCATCAAATTCTCATCACTTCCCAGTCGGCTCTATCAGTAGTATCAGTACCAAAAGATGGCAGGGCTTCATTCTTTACAGTCTAAAAAGCCAGAAAGTGGTGGGGAGTTTGGCTGACAGACTTGTCTAGAATCTGACAATTTGACAAATGAGTCTCCCTCAGTGACTGGGGTTGTAGAATCCCAGAATGTAATATTGCTTCATCTTATCTGCGAAGGAAGACAGGTCGAAGGTGACTTGCCCAGGTAGCCATGGCTAGCCGAGCTCAAGCTAAAAGCCTGAAAAGTAATGCTTCCCCACTTCGAGCGCAGTGTTTATCGTAAACAGGTGGACTCCAGAAACTCGTATAGTGAGTCAGAATGTAGGATCTAGAGCCAGACTTCCTAAGTTCAAATCCTGATTCTGCTACTGAGCAGTTATGTGTACTTGAGCGAGTCACTTAACCCCTGTCTGTCCTCGGTTCCTTGTCCGTAAGGTAAGGATGAAATAATACCTACCTCAGTGGGGTTCTGTGCACATTAATGAGTTAATGTATGTAAGGCACTTTTTAGAGGGCCTGGTTATAGGCCCTGTATAAGAGTTTTCCAGTGCTAAAACTGCACTAAGAGGTAGAGTCAGGTGACAGTGTAGGGGACCCGGATGGTCCAAGGTGGCCATAACGTACTCTTTACTAGGATAAGAAAGGATTTTCCCACCAAACTATGAAAGAAGTTTTTATTCTTTCTCTCTACCTTATGAACACTATAGAAATGAGTAGTTTATGTACAGCTAAGAAGATACCAGCTACCTCAGATAGAATCTTTGATCCTTTCCAAAGACAGCATATCAATCCATGAGAAAAGTATTCCTCACTCTTTGAGAGTGAAGAGTAGAGGGTAGGGAGTCAAGTGGGACATGAAAGGAAAAGAGAGAAAATTCATAGAACATGAAGGGTTTTCTAGTAATTTCTGAATGAATGATAGTCCAGAATTAGGAACTCAGTTGACCTCCACGTGGCGTGGGACAGAAATCCTCTCCACGGTTTTTTTGGAAGTCATATGGATTACACTGTTCTTACTCAGAAGTTAGCTACCAGGTTGCCCCACTGTTTCCATTTTTTTAACTAGAAAAATATACAATGTATTCTGAGGATCAGAGGGCAGCTAGAAAGTTTTCTGTGGCCTGGGGAACGTTGAGCTGCATGAAACCAAACTGTTACTTATTGTAAGTGTGGGATAAAGCAAGCACAAGTGAATACCAAAATAGTTGCTCTGATTCGGGTACAGCAATAGCAGTCCTTTCAAGGAACCACAAATAGGCAAAAAAAAAAAAAAAAGAAAAAGAAAAAGAATCCTGAAGACCCATTCTTCCTGTTGGCCTCTCTTGTGCAAGAGAAATAACATTATAACAACAGTGACAACAATAATAATGATGACAGCTACTGTGTGATATTTTGCTCCCAGCACCTTTTCAAGGTAGAAGGTAAGAACAGAGTCAAAACTCTGGAGACCACTTAGGATTGAATCCTGGATCTCTACTGACTAGCTGTGTGACCTTGGTCACATTACTTCATTAAACCATATATAAAAGGACATAATCATATTCCGTCTATCTTAGGTTGCCGTGAGGATTAATGAGTAAGTACGTGTGAAGTTCTTATACAGTACCTTGTACATAACAAGCATCCAGTAACTACTGGAAGCTACTATCACAGTTGCTGTCCCATTTTATAGATAAAGAAATTGACATTCAGAGTGGGTAACTTGCCCAAAGTTAGAAAGCACAGGTGGAAGTAGATTCCATCCCTGATTTGTTGGAATCCGAAGTTCTGGGTCAGTCTGACTCTCTGACATCGCGCACACACGTCTCCTGCTTGATGCACATCACTCAGGGACTCAGGGCAATTCATCATCACTATTCAGATGCAAGCGTGCTTAAACATAGTGTCCCAGGGATAAAAATGCTAGCAATAAATGAGCGTCATGGATAATCAAGCACAAATGAGGGATTTAATAAGCCAAAATAAATCCTAATACGAGGGTTTAAATTTAGTCAGACTTCAGCCTGATTATAATCCTGAGATAACAAAACATCAAAGAGGAAAACGTACATTCTACTTGAAGAGGTCTTTGAACCTCACTTGAAAAATAACTTTAGGTCATTTTCATGTGGTCAAATATGAAAACATCTGTGCACGGCCTTCCTCTTTCTCCTCAAGAAGACACCCGTCAAGGCTAGAGAGTACATGGGCTGCTGCTCTCTGCGTCCTGTGGGTACAACATCTGTGTGAATAGAAATATTCTTGGTTGGCAAAGAGCAGGTGCTGCCTATAGCAGTGTGTGTGTGTGCGTGTGCTTGTGCGTGTGTGTGTGTGTGTGTGTGTGTGTGTGTGTCCCAGCACTGACGCAATTCATCACACCCAGTATCCATAGTTAGCTGCTTCCTCTCCTGACTCCTCACGTATCAAACCCTGGTGACTGAGACAGAGACATCTCTCCAGGGGAAACGGCTCTATCTTTTGTTTTGCTCTGCTAAACCAGGGTTGAAATGAATTTCTAGTCTGATTAAACATGGCAGAGGACCTGCTTAAAGCCCCATGTCACTCTGTGCCCTGGGCCTGTTGGGATTCTCACCAAAGCCCGGCACCCCTTGCGATGGACAGAAAGGGATCATGCTGGGCATCCAGCTATCAGCTGATGGGACGTGTGCTACCCAGCACTGTTCTGGGGGCTGTGGGTTTGAACTGTAGTGAGCTTAAGTCATCTTGGTCATTGGGGGTTTGGCTGCCCACGGCACCTCTGTTTTCCAGGCTCCCTTACCCACCATAACTACATCGAGGAAAACAGAGGGGAGTGAGAACCAGAATTTTCCAAGGATTTACTAGGCTTTCTACTCAATATTCTTTCCAGCCCTGAGCACGGAAAGAGATAAACTGGAATTCCCCAAATGCAACTTAACAACTCACTCTGCCTGGAATACTTTCTCTTTACTTCTGCCTTTGCCTGGTCACCTCTTATTCACCCTTCAAGACTCAGCCCAGGCATCACTGACTCCAGGAAGCCTTCCATGACTATCCTTCCCTTTTGACTCCCAGTCTGTATTTTTGTGCTTCCCTACACCTCACGTTTACCTGTCTCATAGACTAAATTGTGAGCCCCATGGGAATATGGTCTGTGTTTCTCTCCTTTTCCATTCTGTCCCTTCATGTAGAGCCTAGCCACATAAAGGGCTCAATAAACACTAGTTGAATGAATAAATAAGTGAATAGCACTTATTACAGTATCTTGTAGTTGTCTCCTAAAGCCCTTGAGATCAAGATTTTTTTTTTTTTAATCTCTGCATCCCCATCATTCAGCATAACTCTTGGTACATAGTAGGTTTTTATCCAATGAATGCATGGCTATAGGCACACATGTGTATATGAATGGCCAAATACATGGGTGGAAGAAAAAAGTTAGTCTACAAGACTGTGAAAACCATTATGATGAAAAGAAAGAGGAGGCAGAATCTTGCAGGAGATTATATCGATAGAAGCAGATCTGTGGATCCTGACATAAAGGACTGAACTTCCCAGGCATTTCACTTGGAGCGAAAGCCCATGAATATAAATGTCCAGAAAGGTTTCCATTTACAACATAAATAAATGGATTAAAAACTGCTTAAGAGAACTAACTTGAGGGAGTGTATTGGTTTGCTAGGGCTACTATAATGAAGTACCATAAACTGGGTGTCTTACAACAGCAGATATTTATTCTCTCACAGTTCTGGAGGCTAAAAGTCTTAAATCATCTGAGCAGGGCCATGCTGTCTCTGAAACCTGTAGGGGAAGGATCCTTCCTTGCCTCTTCCTAGTTTCAGCTGGTTTTTCAGCAATCTTTGGTGTTCGTTGGCTTGTAGATGCCTCTCTCTAACCCTCCGTCTTCCCGTGATCACTTTCCCTGTCTGTCTCCTTTTTCTAAAGACACCAGTCATAACGGATTAGGACCCACCCTAATGACCTCATTTTAACTTAATTATCTCTAAAAAGACCATATTTCCAAATATGGTCACATTCTGAGGTGCTGGGAGTTCGGACTTCAGCATATCTTTTGGGGAGGACATTATCAACCCATAACAGGAAGAAACTCTGAGGCTTGTAGGGTTTAAGTGAGAAATGCCCCCTGCAAATCAAAGAGATAGCAATCTTTATGGCCTGATTTGATGGATGCCAAACAATTCTCTGAACTCCAAAATACTTGATCCTAAATCTTAAAAGCCTTATTTTCCACTTGGGATGATAACTAGAGAAAAACATTTAGGAAAATAGAATTATGTCAAATAAGATACTCTAGCCTTGGCTTGGAACAGCTACATGGTCAGTGTTATAGAGTCTAAACAGGGGCCAAATGACAGTAAATCTATTAGGATTGTAAAGAGGGTGCAGTTGATATGAGCTAGGATGGTGAGGGAGACCCTCCCCGAGGAAGGACTTGAGTCAGACCTGGAGCTGGGAATATGGAGAGCATTCCAGGAAGGAAAAGTTGGAAGCAAATTCACAGATGTGAAAAAGAAAAATGGTGTGTTGGAAAGCCAGCAAACGGTTAAGCCTGGAGAAGCACATCTCTGTTTGGGGGATTTAATTCTGGAAGAGGAAGGGAGTTCGTTTAGACCTTCAGTGTGAGGCTGCTCATCAATTAAGATCAAAGAGAAAACTGGAATAATAACCACAAGAGGGTGTTAGAGGGAGAAAAAGAAAAATGCCAGGTGACACTTGTGTTTGTGATCGAAGCAGTTCCTTCTGTGATCTTGACCACAAGGAGGACAGCCCTGTGACGGTTTTTTTTTTTTTTGGGGGGGCGGGGAGTCAAGTTTTATTTGGGGGCAAAATGAGGACTGTAGCCTGGGAGACAGCATTTCAGATAGTTCTGAAAAACTGCTCCAAAAAAGTAGGGGGGGAAGGTCAGTATATATGTGATTTTTGTGAAGGGGAGTTTTCTGCTAGTCTCGAGGAGCAGTCATCACCATGAAGGATTTTAGTGCTTTTCTAGATATGCGGAGATAACAAGAATTGGGCTCGTAAAATCAGCTCCTGAAAGTATCTAACTATCTGAAGACCTGTTCTGCCAGTTTTTCCCAGCCTGTGACTATTTTTAATAGGAAACTTCCACCTAGAATTCTAAGCAAGCCAACTAAAATCTCAGACTTCTAAGGGCACAAGTGATTTGGCAGATCATCTACCCTCCTAACCTGTGTCTCAGGAATCCTGTCTGAATCATAATAGCCAGCAGAAATTCTATCTCACTTTAATGGACTATCACCCAGAAGACAGGGCGATCAGAGAATAGGAGGGAGACCTTAGAAGTTTTAATTGAATCAAACTGCCTGTAGGTAAGCAGACACGTGGTGTTTCTTGGACAACGGGATGCCATAGAGAAGTGTTGGATGGTGTGGGAGAGAAGGCTGGAGATGCTTTGTACCACTGGGCCTATTTTCCAGGCCCTTCTGCTGTTTGACATGCTCTACGAAGGAAGTAGGTTTTAAAGCAAATGGCATGCTTGTAATGAGAGAGTAAATGTATATCTCGCTGCAAGCGCTCTTTTTTTCAAGAGCTATTCATTAATCTCTTTTTTAAAATAGCAAAAAAACACCAAGGAGTTATTTGCAATGTTGGCAACCTTGATTTTTTTTTTTTTTTTAAAGAAACGATTTAGAAGGTGAGACCAGCTGGCATGGCTAAAGTCGTCACTTCCACCACACTGTTCTTCAGTAGATATAAGTGCTTTGCCACCTCAGGTGTTTGGTAATCTTGATTATAAGCATTTTTATGGAGGCAAAACCTTGTACCAAGCAGGCTGACTTCCAAGAGAAGCGTGGCTCTATCTCCTGTTTCCTGAGCCACGCAAGCTCCTCTTTTATAGAGAGCCCTGATTCTCTGCATGCTGTTTATCATATATGCTTTTGGTTGATCTTTGGCCTTCCAATATATTTGTACTGTCTATTGTCTAACATCTCCTTTGATCTTTCATTTTTCCTAGGCCCCTTTAAGCAGCTTTCTAGAGCGCAGAGGTTGTAGCAGATCCATCTGCTGTGGAGTGTAACTATTTTCCTAAACTTGTCTATTCTTCCTCTCTGACCCTTCATGATTCCATCCTCCAGCCTTAGTGACTTAGCAGGATAGAAGGAGTAACCTGACTTCCCTTCCCAACTTTGGGGAAATCACTGGTTTCTCTGAGCCCCAGCTGGCTGATCTGTAAGATGGAGGTGGTGATGCTGGCTTTGCTTTACCTCTGAGTTAGGTGGATCAAGTGAGATAATGTTGATGGACAGACTTTGTGATTTGCAATCAGTCGTGTAAATGCAAGTGGGATGAGCACCACACTGCCTGTCTTCTGAAATTCTGCAGTGTCCATGCTTCAGCCGGATAGTTTAGCAATTAGCTCATTCCTCTTACCTAACGTTGTTTGCTGTGTCTCCTGGGTGTTTGTCAGTTCTCCCCATCTTTGCTGAAAGCATGTGGAAGGTAGCGAGCACGTTCCCCACTTCTGTATCTGCCACAGGGCTTATTAGCAGGGTACGCGTAAATGCTCAGTTAATGTGGGCAGGTCACAAACGTCCTTTCCCTCAGTCTCTGTAACCTATGGTACTTTGACTGACTCACTCTGGGAAGACTTCTCACTCTGTTCATTAAACTCTCTCCTCACAATCATCATCCACGCATTTAACAAATATTTACTGAGCAACCAGTAAGAACAGTTCATATTAGCTAATGCTTACAGAGCCCTTAATCTGTGCCAGGCACTGTGCTTATGCCCTTTACGTAGATGTTTTCACTTAAACCTCCTAACAACCCTTTGAAGGGAGTATTGCTATTACTCCTATTTTAAATAGGAGTGAACCGTTGAGTAACTTGCCCAAGGTTATGCAATTAGAGAGTGGCAGGGCACGGTTCATTCACAGAGGATCCAACTCCAGAGCTAAAGGTCTCCTTCATTAGGCCGCGATACCACCCCTGGGCATCCTTGTTGTGCCGGCACTGGAGTAGGTCCTGGAGATATTAAGTTGAATAAGTCGGGGCCGTTAGGGTCTAGTGAGAGAGATAAATAAGTAGACAAGTAACTACAGTGTGGTGAAGATAAGCCTGAGGGAAGAAAAGAATGCCACCGGAAGGAAAGACACAGTAACATGCTGGAGAGGGAAAGGGCTCTGCCTTGTGGGAGGGGCATCGGAAAAGTGCTCAGACAGGAAGGTGGTGTTCGAGATCCAACCTGAGAGGGAGAGGCATCTGCCCGCCAGAGAAGAGCAGTCCTCTTGTGCTGGGTGCTCAGCAAACCGAGTATGGGGTGACCAGAGATTACACCAGAAAGATACACTCAAACTTCTTTGGGAAGCACATTGCAGGCGAGCCAGGGATTTGACCATTGGCCTGTGGGTAACAGGGAGCCAGTGGATGTTTTCTTATAAGCTTTATTTCGAAATAATTTCAGTGTTTAAAGAAGTCGCCAAAATAGTACACAGATCTCCCTTATACTCGTCCCCTCAGTTCTATAGTTGTTAACATTTGGGGACCATTTGGGAATCATTTTAGGCATACATCCCACATGCATCTTAACACTTCAGTGTTTATTACCTAAAAACAAGAATGTTGTCATAGATAACCATCAATCAAGAAACGACAGGAATTCAGTATCATCATCTCATGCACAGACTCCATTCACATGCTGCCTGTTGTCCCAGCAGTGCCCTTTATAGGCCCCAAATCCAATCTAGGGTCTTGTGTTTGGTTGCCATTTCTTCTTAGATTTCTCCCATCTGGGACAGTCTCTTCTTGTCTTTCCGATCCTGGACATTTTTGAAGAGTACAGGCCAGTTACTTTGTAAAATGTCCCTCAGTTTGGGTTTGTTTGATGTTTCCTCGTGATTTTTTTTTTTTGCTGTACGCGGGCCTCACTATTGTGGCCTCTGCCGTTGCGGAGCACAGGCTCCGGACACGCAGGCTCAGCAGCCATGGCTCACAGGCCCAGCCACTCCGTGGCATGTGGGATCTTCCCAGACCGGGGCACGAACCCGTGTCCCCTGCATCGGCAGGCAAACTCTCAACCACTGCGCCACCAGGGAAGCCCCTCCTCGTGATTTTTGAAATTTGACAAAAGCGCTGCAGAAGTACGCTGTGTACTTCTTAGAGCATTGTGTCAGGAGATGAGGAAAGGTGTTCCATTCCATTCGTTACTGATGATGGCAGCTCTTATGACTTGGTTAAGATGATGCTGGCCAGGTTTTCCATCATAAAATCAATAAGTATGTTGATCATATTTATAGCAAGTAACAAGTGTTTTATGTAGATAATCTAAGGCTAAGTGAATACCCTATTCCTCACCAACCTTTCATCCCCCAGTGTCAATATTCATTGATGATTCTTGCCTGAATCAAGTGTTATTATCATTGTCGTTGTTATTGTTGACAAATGGTGACTTTCTAAACTCTATCATTCCTTCTAGTTTATTAGTAGGCATTCTACAGTTGGGTAGAGATTTCTCTTTTTATTTACTTATGAATTTCTATTCTACTTAGAGAGTTAAAATTCATTACTGTCAAATTGTCTCAGACGTGGGCAGTGAGAGCCCCTTCAAACTGGCCCCTGTGTCCTTTTGATTTATACCCCATCATTCTTTGAGTACTTCCCAGTTTCCTGGTACAAGATATTCCAGGCTCACTTTTCATTTTCCCAGTCCCTGCCCCAGAGCCCTTTTTACAGGAACTGGTTCCTTAGTGAAGAATGATACTTAGAAACCAAGATCTGGGCATTTGATATGCTTGATACTACTAGGAGACCTAGAGGTCATTGCTTCGAGACCTGTTAGCAGAGAGAGCTCGGAAATATTGTAAACATATACATCTGTATATTTGTATACACTCATGTATATCTATTGATATATCTTTGTCTATCTAGGTATCTGTCTATTAAATATGATGAGTTCACACTGTTTTCAATACCAATCTAATTTTATCAGGTTTATTCTAGTCTTCCCACTTTCTGTATCTGTAACTCCTCTCTGACAATAGGAAGTCTGGCTCCCATTCTCCTTCATGTACTTATGTATTTGTTCAGTCCTTCCTGAGTGTTTGGTTCCCAGTTATCATTGCCCATGGTGAGCCCCGTCACATGCCAGTGGACCACTCCTCACCAAGCCTCGGGTACAAAGCCGAAGAGGGAAGGAAGGAGGAAAACCCAGTTAGAAAGTCCAGCTCCAGCCAGGCAGCACCACCTTGCCCCCACTGGGTGCACTGGACCAAAACTGAGCCCTGGACACCCTGGCCCCCCTCCCCTGAAAGCCCAGCTCGGACTCCAACGGAGGTTTATAATCAGAGGAAGTCAAGTGAGCAGATTCACATTTTAGACTGACATTTTGGAAGCTTCAGGCTATGGATAGATTGGAAACTGGAAGATGTGGAGATAAATGAGGAGCCACTAATAATCGTCCAAGAACCTTAAAGTGGGACAGGGTTATAGTGTCCCTGGTGAAGGGAGGATTCTCTTGGCCCTACCTTAGGATTTCTAGAGCTGGCCATGCTCCATGGTATCTGAATTATTTTTGCCGGATTGCTATCTACCTCCTGACCTCAGAGGCATTGTAAAGGAAACAAATATTTTGGGGGGAACCTTAAAAGAAAATCACAAGGTAGAAATGTTGGGCAGAAATGTCAAGTTGGAGGATTACACACGAGTATAAAGAATGCATCTGACAAATAACTGAAATTTATAATGGTATTTAGCCTCCCAATAAAAACTGCATTTTAAAATTTTGAGTGGAGAAACAAACCCTACTTTGCTGCAAAAGCCAGTGTAAGAGGAGGTTCTTCAGATAATAGCTTGCGGTGGGGAGAGTCTGCCGTTAGAAATTACGTGCATTTATACCAGCAACAAACAGTGAGTTGCTGGAGGCCTCTCTGAAAGAGTAGGGGAGCAAACCCTTGGCAGCTCACATAATGAGCCCTTGTCTAAAGGAAGGCAAAAATTCCTCCTTTTGTGTAGCTAATACAAACACCAGCGGCTAAGAAGCTGCAACCACCATGGGTCCTTGATTGCCCAAATTACCTCTTACAGCCACCTTCACTAAAAAACAAACATGCGCGCGCGCGGGGGAACCACACTCTGCCTTTGCCCTTCAGCTGCCAAGTCCCACTGCTGCTTCACTGGAAAACAACTGTTCGTGACCCTGCGCGGCTTCAGTGGTGGTTGCTTCTGTCGCTGAGGAACAGATCTGTCATTTTGCCATTTGTCACTTTCTGAAGCTGTGAGCACCAGGGATCCTAAACTTCGCATCTCAGATCTAGTTTGTACTGCTGTCTTCATCCTCCTGGCCCTCAGAAGCCGTAGCCTGGCTGCCTGGGTTTGAATCCTGATTCCCTTGTTGACTAGCCGTGTGAGTTTGGACAAGTTGCTGGGCTGGTCAGAGCCTCTGCTGTATTGCCCTATAAAATGGGAGAACGGATAATGCCGTCTTCATAGAGCTGATGTAGGTAATACGTAAGTTCAGATATGTATCCCACATCCTGGGGGAGCTTAGCCCTGAGTCCTGCTGGGATAATGCAGAGCTGGGGCTTCTAAAATCCGCAGTGCTGGCCTCTGTCACAGGGAGCAGCCCTATTCTCAGCACCCCCATGTCCAAGTCATGGGAGACTTTGACGTGATGCAGGTGGCGTTGACATCAGTGTGAGGCCTGGCAGGAGGCATTCTAGGCCGTGACCAATTAATCATTTCACGTCTTCAGGCCTCAACTCCTTGTTTAAAACGCAAATAATCGCAGTACCTCTCTCACAGGGCTGTGGAGAGGATTAAAGGAGGCAACTCATTTAAAGCAACTAGCACAGTACCTGGCTCACTGTAAACACTGGCAATGTTAGTATTATTATTGTTATCGGCCATAATACGTGACGTCAGCTGGATATGTTGTGGTCACATCATGGCTTATGGCCCACGGCGAAGGGTCTCTCTGCTGTGCCCAAGGCCAAGAACTGGCCAGATACAGGCAGGGTGACAAGACCCCGTTCCAATAAGTCAGAGTTTGGGCAGAACTCCGGCACCATCAGAAAAACAAAGGGGAAATCAGGAAACCAAGCCTAAAATCCAATTATAATGACAGGCCAACCCAAGGACACATTATGCCGGGCAGAGGGCAGGAAGCCTGATTCCAGCCTTGCGGGGTGGGAGGTAACCTGTCTCCTGCCTGCCCTTGGGCAGGAGTCAATTGCAGGAGCTTGGCAAGGTCCAGCCTGAAGCTACAGGGCATCACTGTGATCTCCCGACGCCTAGTGCCTTCCCTGCAAGCAGGTTTTGGCAGAAAGAAACAGGAATGTGGAGAAGAAGGGTTCAACAGAAAGGAAACAGAAAGGAAACAGTATAGAAAGAGAAGTCGGGGGGAACCAGGCTCCCGAACATTTTGGCCGTGAGCCCAACCATGAAGCCAACACCTGAAGCCTAGAAGCTAAAAGAAATCATAGTGATCATGTTTACTCTTCTCTATATACAGAACCACAGATCCTTTAGCCAAAACCATTGGAGCAGATGTGTTTTGGAATACAGAATTTGGGGCATTTTCGAAATATGTTAGGATTACTAAGACGTTAAGTGTATAACATCTGTAGTGAGTTCTGGGGGGGAAAAACACCATAATCCAACAGGCTACTATTACTGCAGTAAAACGTATAAATATTTACATCAAGTGAGATGTGACCTGTCAAGGCATCATGTCAGTCCAGGTCCAGCTTTGTTACCAGATAGTTTGCACCACACTGAAGAAAACCTAGTGGTGTTCAGAGCTTTGGGGACCTTGAAATTGGGGTGGGCGGTCGTTCAGAGGACACAGCTGAGATGTTGACCAGGCAAGTGACGAATCACTGGGGTTCCACTCAGCTTGAGTCCCCTCATCCTTCCTGAGCATCTGCTGTGTTCCAGGCACTGTGCTAGGCACTGAGGTCGCAGTTTGGTTTCCTAGGGCTGCCATAACAAAGTATTTACTACAAATGGGGTGACTTAAAGCAACAGAAATTTATTCTCTCAAAGTTCTGGAGGGAAAAATCAATTCCAAAATTACGACGTCAGCAGAGCCATGGTCCCTGAAACGTGTGAGGGAGAATCCTTCCTTGCCTCTTCTAGCTTCTGGAGTTTACCAGCAATCCCCGACATTCCTTGGCTTGTAGATGCATCACTGTCATCTTTGTCTCTGTCATGACATGGCATTCTCCCTGGGTGTCTCTCTCTCTTCTTATGAGGTACCTGTCATATTGGATTAAGGACCCACCCTGCTCTAGGATGACCTCATCTTAAGTGATTACATCCACCATGACCCTACTTCCAAATGAGGTCACATTCTGAGGTACTGGGGGTTAGGACTCCAGCATATCTTTTGGGGGGATACAATTAAACCCATAACAAGTGGTAAACCAAAACAGGCACAGCTTCATGCTCTCATCAAGGTAATAGTCGAGCAGGATACTCAGATTACAGGTGCGTTCTAAAGAAGACATACAGATGGCCAACGGGTATACGAAAAATGCTCAGCGTCACCAATCATCAGGGAAATGCAAACGAAAACTACAATGAGATATCATCTCAGACCCGTCAGGATGGCCATCATCAAAAAACCAAAGACAACAAATGTTGGCAAGAATGTAGAGAAATTGGAACCCTTGCACACTGTTGGGGGAAGTACAAAATGGTGCAGCCACTGTGGAAAACAGTATAGTGGTTCCTCCAAAAATTAAAAATAAAACTATCACACGATCCTGCAATGCCACTTCTCAATATTTATCTAAAAGAATTGAAATCAGGACCTTGAAGGGATACTAGCATTCTCAGGTTCATTGTAGCACTCACCGTTCTCAGTAGCTGTTTCCAAGATGTGGAAACAGCTTAAATGCCCATGGGCAGATGAATAGATCAAGATGTGATGTATACTTTCAATGGAATATTATTCAGCCTTAGAAAGGAAGGAAATTTTGCAATGTGTAACAATATGGATGAACCTTAAAGACTTTATGCTAAGTTAAATAAACCAGTCACAGAAGGACAGATACTACATGATACCACTTACATGAGGTATCTAAAATAGTCAAATTCATAGACTCAAAGAGTGGAACGGTGGTTGCCAGGAGCTCAGGAGAGGGGGAAATGGAGAGTTACAATCAACAGGCATAAAATTTCAGTTAAGCAAGATGAGTGTTAGAGATTTGCTGTGCAACAGTGTACCTAGAGACAACGATACTGTATACTGCACACTTAAAATTTTGTTAAGAGAGTAGATCCCATGGTACGTGTTCGTACCACAATATAACAAAAGAGAAAAACAAGTGTGTTGAGAATTTCCAAATGGAGAGTATTCGTGGAACCGTATCGTAGAGGAGAATTTTACCCAGTTGAGGGCTTCCTCCCTGAGGAAGTAACATTTTCAGTGAAGATGAAAAGATGAGTTAAAGTCAGCCAGACAAAGTGAGGGAAGAAGCACAAACGCCCTCGCCCTCGGACGTCCAGAGCCCCTGTCCTCCTCAGCACTGGGCCTATGAGAAGCCAGAATCCCAGGGAAGACCTGTCAGTGTCTCCCAGGCTGCCAGCTACAGCTCATCCTGCCCGCAGGCTGGGTCCCACCAGCCTACAGTCCCTCCGTCAGCCAGCAGGACCCAGCACTCACAATCGGAGCCCCTATGCAGGAGAGCAGCAGCGGGGGCATCTCTCTGTTTTCCCTCGTTTGGCCTAAATTGATTAAAATACTTTGACCCAGAATCAGCAAAGTGCTTAACACACAGATAGCTTCTGCTGCCCTCCTTCCCTTGAGAAAGCAATGTACCTTTATCATGAGTAAGCAGATATGTCTGTTTTGTGAGTTTTTCCAGCAGCACTGAAGTGGCCTCATGGCTGCCAGATGCCTCTGTTTCAAGATCCCAGTGACTAAATTTCTGCCAGAGGTGAGGGCAGGAGTAGGGGCAGCAGCGGTGTAGGGACTAAATTAGGGCAAGTTTCAGCCTTGGGCCAGTGCTCGCTGTGCAAGCGGCTCCTTTATGAGACATCCATAGCGAGGTCATCAGCATTGGGTGTAGTTGCTGGATTCTGTCTTACACCCACAATAGTTTAGTGTTTCTCTTGAAAGTGGGAGGGGGGAGGGAGGAAAACATCCTCTTTCGAAGCATGACAAATATGGAGAACATATGGCCTGGTGATTTTTCACACCGAGAATGCAGATCCAGCGCCCAGATCAAGATAACACATCCCAGAAACCCTCCCCCTCCCCCCACCGTCCTCTACTTCTAGGTACTACCCACCAAGGGTAACCACCACCCTCACTTCTAACGTTGCAGATTAGTTTTGGTTGTTGAGTTTTCTGTAAATGAAATCACACTATGGATTTTGCAGCCGTGGTTTTGTTCACTCAGTTTCATGTCTGTGAGATTCAGTCGTGTTGTTGTGGTAGTTTATATTCATGCTTCTGTCAAGGTTTGTGTGAATATATCGTAATTATCTATCCGTTCAACTGTTGATGGACATTTAGGTTGTTTCCCAGCTGAGCTATTAGGAATAGTGCTTCTTTGAACCTTCTCATATATGTCTTTTGCCGAACATATGCAAGTTTTGGGGAGAGAATATATACTTGTATTAGTTGTCTATTATTGCATAATGAATTTCTCCAAAACCTAGGAGTTCACAACAAAAATAAACATTTATTACCTCTCACAGTTTAATGAATGAGAAATCTGGGAGCAACTTGGAAAGGCAGTTCTGGCTCAGGGTGTCTCATGAGGTTGAAATCATCTGAAGGCCAGCCGCGGTCCAGCAGAGCTGCTTGCAAGGTAGCATGGGCCAGTGACCCATTGTCACTGGCACGTTGGTGCTGACTGTGGGTAAGCAGCCCCAGTTCCTTTGCATGTGGACTTTCCTCCAGATTTCTCGGGGTCCTCATGACATGGTGGCTGCCCTCCCCTACAGTAAGCAATCAGAGAGAGCCAAGTGGAAGCTACATCCTTTTTCTGATTTAGCCTTGGAAGTCACATAGCATCTGTTCTACCTCATTGGTGTGGACGTATTTTTAAAACCAATAGCCCACAACATTTTGAAGCTTGGAATTTATCCAAGCTAGGGATCTAAAAATAAGTTTATAGACATTCATACAAGGATCTAAAAGAAATATATTCAACCCAGCCTCTCCTCTTTTATTCATTTAAAATTTTATGAACGTTTGTAGGACAGTTCTCAAGGTATTTTCCGGAGATAAGATGATATTGTATAATAGAAGGTACAAAGGCTTTGGAGCCAGACACACCCAAGTTTGATCCTGGATTCACTACTTACTAATTATGGGTGTTTGGGCAAGCAGCCTCTTGGATTTTCAGATTCCTTCAACTTTAAAATAGGGAAAATCAGTAGAGCCCAACTCAGTGTTCTGGAAGTAATTAAATGAGATAATGTGTGTAAGGTGCTCATGATGATGGTAGGTCCCTTCCATTTGCTCATTTATTTAAAAAAATATTAACCATATACATTAATTATCCAGTAGTAAACGTATACATTAACTATCTAAAAAAAAAAGTATTAACCATAGACATTAACCATATACGTTAGCTATGAAGAACCCTGCGAGAGATACAAAACTGACTCAGACACGGACCTTGCCTTCCAGAGGTGTATATTCTGGTAGGGTCCTTGACAGATGGAATAACCGTAATACAACTGAGAAAATGTTCAGTGTCTGGAGCAGATGTGGATACAATCCTTTAAATATGGGTTAAATTTGGATATATAGAAATGGAAGAAATTTAGAGGGGCAAGGGAAAGACCAAAAGTATTCCAAATTAGGAGTAACATCTTCAGTAAAGACAGAGCTAGAAAACCAGGGGGCATGAATCGAGAATAACAAAGTACTTCATTACAGATATGGCTTAAATATAGGGTAGGAAAGGAGGTTGTGGAAATAGGGGTTGGAAAGGTAATTACCTATCAGAGTAGTTGAAAAGATTGAGAAAGCTACACTCAGTTTTACAGCCTGATGAGAAACATTAAAGCCAGAGACTTTTAAACCAATTTTCAGGGCTGGCTACAAAAGCTAGGCAGGCCTAGCTACTGAAGGATCTATTTGCCATGCTTTTCTTGGCTAACTCCTGTTTGTAGAACCTTTGTGTCTCACGTTGTAAACAGAACTTTCTAAAACTGATCATAAAGAACATTTCTCACTCCAAGCCCAAGCAGCTGAGGTGTTTCTTTATTATCCCCGCTTTGGAGGCTGCATCAACAGGGAATTGCAGTGAGACTGTTTTTACAGGCCACTCTAAATGTACTTGTCAAGACTTGGCCTTTTGGAATGGCCAATTCATGCCCTTAACTCATCTGTGTGTTGACTTCCTCTTCTAGGTAATGAGCTGTTCTCTCCACTTATTCCTCCTCGAGAAGAGTAATCTATTTAGCAACTCTCACTTTTGTTACATTCTCCAGTCCCAGGCAGTGATGATATTTCATACATAAGACCGAGATGTTTGTATGCTATGATGGAAGCTTGAAGGAAGTTGGAACCGGCAACCTTTCATTTTGAAGCCAAAGAAAAACAAGCACAGATTTTTCAGTCTTGCTAAGAATGGGGGCTAGAGAGATGAGCAGAAAGCTTTCTTCTAGACCCGCTATTCACTATGTGGTAACCAAAGCCTTTATGCGCTCAACTTATATCTTATCTAACATACCCTCCTATTTTGATGAAGCTTATACGTTTCATCAAAAGAGACATGGTTGTGACCATTCTTGGTGACTTTGTGGGTAAAAACTGGAGGTTCCATTTTATCACCCGCTTTGTTTACTCTGAATGAATTCTAGCGCATGAAGGGAAAGGATGGGTTCTAGGTTTGGGATAGAATTCCTAGCCAATCTTGTGCTAGAACTTCCCAAATACCCAGGTAGGTGTTTTTACTCCATTAGGTAACATTTGACGTCATGGGACCTGTTCTCTACACAAGTGCTCAGGGTGTCCTCTTCCTCTCTGGCTCTGATTTCTTCTCAGGTGGGAAATTGGCAAGTGGAGTCCATGTAGTCTCACCTGTGGGGTTGGCCTGCAGACCAGAGATGTCTCCTGCTCCCACCTACTTTCCAGAGAGATGAATGAAACAGTAATCCTGGCTGATGAGCTGTGTCACCAGCCCAAGCCCAACACGGTGCAAGCTTGTAACCGCTTCAACTGCCCCCCAGCCTGGTACCCTGCGCAGTGGCAGCCGGTGAGTTCTGGGGTTACCCAGTATCGGAGTTTGTGTTTGCAGCAGTGATTCGGGACAGGGAAAGTGCCCCGTGAGAGTGTTGTGTCATTAAAGGACTGTTCAAGATCTGCTCATCCCTCCTTGCTTAGTACTGCCCCAACCTTATTCAAATCCAGATCTTTTCATTACAATTACCAAGCTCTTTCTACTGTACCGCCTCCAGTGATATTCATGACAAAGTTTTCACTGAGCTAAGGAAAAATTTTTTTTAATAAGGACTGTGTGGTGGGTAAATTACCATAAAGCTACATTTTCTGAATGTGTGCTTTTTCTAGCTTTTGCTATTTAAAATTCAAAGAGATAAAGATACCAGGCAATGGCTTTTCTTTTTTTTTTTTAAACATAATTCCTTAGCAAAATAGAACGTTAGAAGTCGAGTTAATTACAGACTTTTAAAATTTTCCTGATCCATGGGGAACTATTGTTTAAAGCAGGGTTTGGCAAACTGTTGCCCAAAGCCAAATCCAGTTCACAACCAATTATTGTAAATAAACTTTTATTGGAAGACAGCCACACCCACTCTGTTATGTGTTTTTTGTGACGTTCCTGCATTATAAGGGCAGAACCGCTTGGTTGTGACGGAGACCGTATGGCCCACAAAACCTAAAACATTTACTCTGCCCCTTTACAGAACAGTTTGCTGACCCCATTCTCAAGCATATATTATAATAATAAAAATACAATTATTTTTATCCTCAAATCCTCTCTAAAATTAATATATATTTATCAAACTTTAGCTAAGTAACCTTTTTGCATGCCTTTAAAAAATACAGGATTTTAGATTGATTACTTCGATAAAATCTCATTGTACAATTGCCTCCCTATTAGAATATCAGACGTAGTTTTAAAGTGACAACAAAGGTCACAAAAAGTAAGCCTGAAAGGTGAGGGGGACTTGCATCCTCCTTTTACTGAAACAGTTTTTCACTCTCAGAAGTGTCCCAGTTAGAATGATAAATCACGTGGTCATCTAACTGAGAAGGAGAGAGGAAGACAGCCTTGGTGCCAAGTCAAAGAGCTGCCCTTTCCGTGCGTCCTCTCTGCTTCTTCACAGCCAGTGAGCAGAGCCCCTTCCTTCTTCCTTCCCCTTCTTGGGGCTGTGATTTAGCAAAGTGCTCAAAGAATCAAACAGTAATGAGTGAGCAACACACTAACGTATAGAGCATCTAGAAACAGACGTTGACTATATATATATCCTTTTTGAGCTTAAATGTACTATATGGCTAGGTTTGTAAAGTCCATGCTACTGTGTGATGGTTTGTGCAAGTCAAGAGAACGTTATATATTTTGAACATCTATGTACCATGTTCTGTTAAGAAATATATGTTGTGACACACCTAATTGAAGTTAATCCTCACAATAGTCCAGTGAAAAGTAGATTTTATTGTCTTCATTTTAGTTACAGATGATATAACTGTGTCCTAGATATGGTTTTGCCCAAGGTCATAGAGCCTGGTCCAGAGCCCAGGTCTCCTGATTTCTGGTACATTTATACTTTTACCTTTAACTATACTTCAGCTTCATACTGCACCAGTAACCCATGATAACACTAAGAAAGGATGAGGTCAGCCCAGTCAACCTGTACTGTTGAAACTAAGTCCCTGTATTATTAGTTTGTGTTGCCATTAAGTACCTAATAAGTTCTGGGTAAAATGTTTATTGAATAACAAAATGAATGAATAGGCCAATAGTACTGCCCACAAGCCCTGAAGTTTTTTACTTTATATCCTCCTGATAGGTTTGTTTCATAGCTATAGGTAATAATATTGACCGTGAAAGTCAGTGAAACACCCACCTCTTTCAATAGCCACACATGCTGCTGAATAATGGCAGTGACCGGCACATCCATATACATGACCTTTTCCGGTCTGTTGCCAACACTGCCACCCCATGCCCGGTGGCCCTGTTTGAAACAGTTGATTTCTAAGGAGTCAATTACTCTTCCACTTTCCATCGCCCTTGGGCCTGTTAAGACATGAATTTATTTTGAAAACTTTTTCTATTTCCTTCCATTAGGGAGAAGACTTTAAGATGAGTTGGATTTAAGTCCATTTTTCAGATCAGGAAAGTAATAGTAAAAACTCTTTGAAGTTTAGCCAGTGAACCACTGACTATACTTTATTAGGACCTTTAAAAAGATCTTTTTCATACCCAATGCATAAAGATCTTTTTCATACCCAGTGCATAATAATTGTGAAAAATATTCAAACATAGTAAGAAATGAAGAACATAGAAAGTGAAAGCCACCAGGGATTCTATCTTCCAGAGAAAAATCCCTGTTAAACATTTGGTGCATAGGACTCCTTGGTCACTTTTAGGAATCCCTCTGAACCTAGAGGAAACAATAGACTATTCTTATATTATTTCCTAGAATCCTACTTCTTTAGTTAAGTTTTTTTAGGCAAAATCAGCTATTACTGACCACTTATTAGGAGAGGGGAAGTCATTGTTTATGCTTATGGAATGAGTCAGGAGTAATTTAAGCGTCTCCAAGCTAATTGGCTGTTGTCCTAGGACACCACTTAGTTAAGAAATCAGCTGTTGACCATGCATTTGCCTGGTCAGCCCTCTGGTCCCTTGGCAGTCCTTGCTGGGACAGGAGACCTGCAGTGCACCTACATGGTTTTTTCCATTTAGCTGCCTGCATGTACCAGGAGATAGTGCTGAGGTCTCTAATCCTGCAATAGCCAGTTTATGGTCTTTTTTCATATGAAAGAAAAGAAGAGGGTGGATCAAATGCTTCATTTAAAGGAAGACAGATAACAACGTGATGGCCATTGGCCTGCCTGAGGAGAGAAACTCCCCCTCCTTGCTTTTTGAATATTGGGCTACCACTGACCTCATGCGTATTACCTATGCTTTGCTTTCTGGGGAAAAAAAACATATGTAAATTGTCATTTACCAGCTAAGAACGCAACCTCCTTTGTCCTTTGTAGAGCACTTGCCTGACAAGTAAGAAGTAGCCAAGATTTACACATTTTACAGGTCTGAGAAGACAAGTACGGAGTCCAAAGATTTATGTTAACGTTTTAGTTTAGAAACAATTATGCAGAAATGAAACACAGATATAATTTCTAATTCTAACTTTGGTGTTTAGGGGGCCATCTTTATTTCACCTCTTACTCACTACTGCATCCCTTGGTTTTCATCTTTGGTCTTGTGGGAAGGACTCACTTAATATTTATCTTTAGCATTTTATCTATAATAGCTTGTTGAGTTTTTTTGGTTGGCTTCTGAAACACTTACATACTTAGTGCATTAGGTCTCCTGAATCCTGTCTAATTTATTAAATATACACACATCCTCCTCCTCCTCTTCGTCATCATCATCATCTTTGGTGTTGGCTCTATATTACTTTTTTAAATGTTTTATTGAAGTATGGTTAATTTTCAATGTAGCCTTACTTTCTGGCGTACAGCAAAGCAATTCAGTTTTGTTTTGTTTTGTTTTGTTTTTTTGCGGTACGCGGGCCTCTCACCGCGGTGGCCTCTCCCGTTGCGGAGCACAGGCTCCGGACGCGCAGGCTCAGCGGCCATGGCTCACAGGCCTAGGCGCTCCGCGGCATGTGGGATCTTCCCAGACTGGGGCACAAACCCGTGTCCCCTGCACCGGCAGGCGGACTCTCGACCACTGCGCCACCAGGGAAGCCCAAGCACTTCAGTTTTATATATATTTTTTCAGATTCTTTTCCATTATAGGTTATTACAAGACATTGACTATAGTTCTCTGTGCTGTACAGTAGGTCCTTGTTGTTTCTCTGTTTTATATACAGTAGTGTGTATCTGCTAATCTCAAACTCCCAATTTATCTCCCCCCGCCACCTTGCCATCCCCTTCAGTAACCGTAAGTTTGTTTTCTATGTCTGTTAGTCTATTTCTGTTGTGTAAATAAGTTCATCCCCACCACTTTTTTAGATGCCACATATAAGTGATATCACATGATATTTGTCTCTCTCTGTCTGAAGTCCTCCACTTAATATGATAATCTCTAGGTCCATCCATTATATTACTTTTTATACACCTCACGAGAGATCATTTTCACAACTGGTGTGTTACAGCACCATGATTGAGAACCACTGTTACAGATGCATACGTCAGTCTGAGACACCTTGATCACGAGAGTCTTCTGCTAGGATTTTTTTCAGTGACTCTCCACTGCCATATAATAAAGCCCAATGGCTTAGTCAGGCCTTCATCCCTCTGCACGTCTGCCCCTGTCCATGTCTTAACTGTGGTTCTCCCATCCCTGCTTGTGCATTCCTTCTGCCCACGCTTCTCCCTGCCCACCCGCAGTTCCCCTCCCCTCTGCCTGTCAAAGCCGGCAGGAGTCCCGCCTCTCCCACCAGGACTCCTCTATACCCTCCTGCTCTGCAGCCACATGGCGTTCACGGTCAGTGCTGTTCATTTAACAGTCACATACCACCTTACCTGCTGCTTTCCCATGACTCCTGAGTTAGACCGTCAGGTCAGTAACAGCAGTAACCCAGTCTCAGTGAGAACCCGCCACACCCATGCAGGTGTGTAAAGCATAGAGAATGGTGCTGAAAAGGTCCATGGCAAGTGTGCCTGTTCATTTATGGAGCACTTGATACATTTCAGGAGCTTCTTCTTATTCTAAAAAGAGTATGTATCCAGTGCGGTTCTAGGAACTTTTTTTTAATTTTTATTTTATATTGGAGTATAGTTGATTAACAATGTTGTGTCAGTTTCAGGTGTACAGCAAAGTGATTCAGTTATATATACATATGTATCTATTCTTTTTCAAGTTCTTTTCCCCTTTAGGTTATTATACACACTGCTGTATTTGAAATAGAAAGGATTTTTTTAAATAAATTTATTTTATCTATTTATTTTTGGCTGCATTGGGTCTTTGCTGCTGCGCGCGGGCTTTCTCTAGTTGCGGTGAGCAGGGGCTACTCTTCGTTGCGGTGCGCGGGCTTCTCACTGCAGTGGCTTCTCTTGTTGCAGAGCACGGGCTCTAGGTGCGCGGGCTTCAGTAGTTGTAGCACATGGGCTCAGTAGTTGTGGCTCATGGACTCTAGAGCACAGGCTCAGCAGTTGTGGCGCACGGGCTTAGCTGCTCCGCGGCATGTGGGATCTTCCCGGACCAGGGCTCGAACCTGTGTCTCCTGCATTGGCAGGCAGATTCTTAACCACTGCGCCACCAGGGAAGCCCAGAAAGGATATTTTTAATGCTAATCTAAAAGTAGATTAAAATCATTTTTAAAGAGATCACAAAGGAGGGAGTTAAGGTTGGACATATGCTCATATCTATAGCAGGGTTCCAATTACCCTTATTAACTCACTTTTTAAAAAATTTTATTGGAGTATAGTTGATTTACAATGTTGTGTTAGTTTCAGGTGTACAGCAAAGTGACTCAGTTATACATATATCCACTCTCTTTTATTTTTAGATTCTTTTTCCATATAGGCCATTACAGAGTATTGAGTAGAGTTCCCTGTGCTGTACAGCCAGTTCTTATTAGCTATCTATTTCATATATAGTAGTGTGTATATGTCAGTCCCAATCTCCCAGTTTATCCTCCCCCCTCCTCTTATGCCCTGGGAACCGTAAGTTTGTTGTCTTCATCTATGACTCACTTTTGTTTTGTAACTATAGGAAATTCACTTTTATTTTTAACGTATTTAATCCTCACTGTCCTTGATGTGATAGTTACTACTCTGATCCTCAGCTTACAGATGAGGAAACTAAAGCACTGTGAGGTTAGCATGAATTCAGACTTTATTTAGTAGAGTTCATTCTACTGCTCTTCAGTTTATCTTTTAATCCCTACGGCAATCCTTTGAGGAAACAAGGCTCAGAGAGGCTGTGTTTGTCCCGGCTCACATAGCCAGTAAGTGGAAAAGGGATCTGTATGAGTCAAAGTCCATTCTTTTTTCCACTATGCAGTGCAGCATTCCCAAAACCTCTTTACAATTTGCTCTAAACTGTTAAATTGTGAGGAAATCTGATAGCAGCTCAAAAATCAGCAGTTTACATAAAACTCAGTATTTGTTGCATTATCCAGGGTAGTTAATCTGTGTATGTTTCCTCTTGCTGCTATAACAAATTACCACACACTCGTGGCTTAAAAGAACATGAATTTATTATCTTATAGCTCAGGAGGTCAGAAGTCTGAAATCGGTTTCGCTTGGCTAAAATCAAGGTGTTGGCGGGTTTGCATTCCTTCTAGAAGTTCTAGGGGAGGATCTGTTTGCCTTTTCCAGCCTCTAGAGGCTTCTGGCTTCCTTGGCTCATGGCCCCTTCCTCCAGCTTCAAAGCACTTCCCTCAGATTCTGTCTTTATACCCTGTCTGACTCCAGTCCTCCTGCCATCGTCTTACAAGGACCATTGTGACTACATCAGCCCCACCTTGATAACCCAGGTAATCTCCACATCTCAAGATGTCTAACTGAATACCCTCTGCAAAGTCGCTTTTACCACGTCAGGTCAAATGTTCACAGGTTCCAGTGATACGGACATAGATATCTCTGGGGTCATGACTCAGCCTGCTTCAGTCTGCTAGACTGTGGGCTGATAAGCCTATTTGTCTCCATTAGCACAAAGTAAAAGTCTGCCTTCTACTCCTCTTGCCACTATGTATGAGCTCTGTAGGCATCAATCTTATTTGTTTTTATTCTAAAAAAAACCCTTTAAAACAGAAATGAGAGAAAAAGAGAAAGATGCGAGAAAGATTAAACTGAAATGAATGAGAGAGTCCACTCTGAAGCATCATTTCTATTTCTCTATATGGCCTGTGTTTTATGTGCAGGATTGTGTCCACCCACTGTACATACATATTGCTCACATCTGTATAGAGACTGAAACAATCACCACAGCCCCTATTTTCCCCCCTTGCTTGAAACTGTGATTATGTGGCCACTTACCTGTAAACCTTTTTTTCTTTTTTTTTAATTCAGGGTTACAATTCAGAATGCCTGTAGTTTAGCTATGTAAAAAGATATATGAGAGAAGAGTCCCTGCTGGTAATATTTAGGGGAAAAAAAGAGAATTTTAATAACTATAAATACTTGAGAATTAAAATTTTCATTTAGATTTAAACACACCACACAGGAAAGAATGACTTTGATCTGGATTAGAGGGCTGATTTCTGGCAGAAAGAGTCAATGTAGTCATCAGTTTTGTTATATACCAGTGACTAAAATGTAAATCCTCATGAGTTAGAGACCATCTTTATTTAAAATGTTGTATCCAGGGAGGAAAAAAATCTATTGGGATATTTATCTTAATTTTTAGTAGTGTATTTCACAAAGAAATGGATGCTTGATCCTACCTCTAGAAGCAACAATAAATGTCGGACTTCCCTGGTGGCGCAGTGGTTAAGAATACGCCTGCCAATGCAGGGGACACAGGTTCGAGCCCTGGTCCGGGAAGATCCCATGTGCCGCAGAGCAACTAAGCCCGTGCACCACAACTACTGAGCCTGTGCTCTAGAGCCCGCAAGCCACAACTACTGAGCCCACGTGCCACAACTACTGAGCCCACGTGCCACAACTACTGAAGCCCGCAGGCCTAGAGCCTGTGCTCTGCCACAGCAGAAGCCACTGCAATGCGAAGCCTGCACACCACAACAAAGAGTAGCCCCCGCTCACTGCAACTAGAGGGAGCCCGCGCAACAAAGACCCAACGCAGCCAAAAAATAATTAATTAATTAATTAAAAAATAAATAAATGTCAGCAAAACAGATCAGAGTTCACATTTCACAGGTGAAGTGTTTTTGTTTTTATTTATTAGCAGAAAATTCTTTTTAACAATTGCTCTGAATTTTAGTGGGTATGCTAGCCCATGCTTCACGAAGTAACAGGAATGTGAAACCCAGACGATATACTGCACACCCCTTGCACTTCCAGGGTTAAGAAAGCTTAATCGATATTAGATTAACAAGATACTTTTTAATTCACAAAGTGGCCCATATAGAAATTCTGTTCTTATTTAATAATTTTGTTTAGTAAGTGAGATTCCATTCCTCATGTTTTTGTTTGTTGTTTTTCTGAGCCTTCCTTCAGTTTGACTTAGTTTTTCCCACTGTTATATACTAAACACTCTCTGATTACCCTTTGAACCTCTCAACCTCATATATTGCAAAGTTACCTCAAATTCTGAAGGTCAAACGTCAAGCTCGATAACACACCTACCTGCCACCTTCCCCCATAGACCTGGCCTTCCCTCGTGGACCTTGTGCTGTGGGTAACACCACCATCTAGCCTGTTCTCCAGCGAGAAACTAGTGCCATCTCAGCCTCGTTTGTTCTTCACACTCAGTCAACACCCAAGTCCTGTTGATTCCACCTCCTATATCTTCCCAACCCCCCAATGCTCTCTTCCTCTCTCATCCTTCTGCCACTGCCTTGGTTCCAACGGTAACAAACTAACCAAACTACTACAAACAGCCTTTTACGTGCTCTCCCTGTACTGTCTCACCTAACTCTGATCTGATGTTTCCCAACCTGGTATCAGTGGTTCTTTACTACAGGCCCTCTGTCAAACTTTTAAAATACTAATATGTGCTCAGAACCCCCAAATAGGGGTATGGCATGCACTGTCGTTTAGACTTATGTGACAACAAAACCTTTTCTCCCTGGCACATCTATTAACATCTCACAGGGCGGTACTCTTTGGAACCCATTTTCCTTTGCCACCTGAATCATTTCTGCAAATTAGATCGTATTACCTCCTACTTTAAAACCTTTAATGACACCCCAGGCTCTCAAGAGTACGTCCAGTTATGTCCAAGGCCCTTCACTGTCTGCCACTCATCCGCCTTCTCAGTCTCCTTTCCCAATTACACGTCCCCATGAACCCTAAGCTCTGCCTTCTCAGGACTCCTCGGAGGTGTGTGAACATGCCGTGTTTCTCCGTCTGTGCACACGTGGTCCGACTCTGCCAGCGCTCCTATCTCCCCGGCCAACCCTTTCTGTGTCACTTCTTCTGCAAAGCCTTCCCCATCTTTTCCGTAAAGACTTGGTTGCACTCTCGTCTATATTCCCTCTTTTGTAAAACTGATCACACCTTAGGGTAAAGTGCAGTGACTGGACTGAGGCGTAGTGACCATCTTAAGTCCCCAGCACCTAGTACAGTGCCTGGCACTCAGCAAGTACTCAGGAAATGTTTGATGAAAGAATGAATGAGAGAATGAAGAAAGGAATGAAATGAGTTAGAAGCTAAGCAGAGCACATCATGTTAAAACTGGCAACTTGACCTTAGAAACAGAATGTAGACATCACTTTGTGTTGGGCTCAGTGTGTGACTCGAGGTACCAAGGAAGTGAACTCAGCTCTCAGTGAATTGAACTGTCAGCATGAAACCAAAAATGTCAAAAGAGGCAGAATTTATGAATGTGCTGATCACGGGGAAATCCTTAAAAATACAGGACACTCAGGCCATTGTATTTTTGTACAGAAACGTAACTTTTACGTGTTCCTCATGTTGTATTCTTTTTGCTTTTCTTATAAAACTAATGAACCCATGACCTTATATCCTGAAATATGCATGGCAACAAGGATAAGCAATGTACATGCTCTTTTGGGTTATTTATTCTGTTTATGGAATATATTTTAAAACAATACCCATTACCAGAGATCTACATCTTCATACCACAATATTATTTTCAATGATGATTCATAAAGCAAACATTTTTCATGGTATTTTATTAAATTTCTCTTGCTGCTGCTTTTAAAATCTTTTCTCCTTTGCATTCTGCCTCTCACATCAGAGCTATCAGCCTCACCACGTAACCTCGACCAGTTCACAAAGTCATCACAGTCTTTGGAACCTTTACTAATCTGAGATTTCATCTTCTACAATTTTAAAAAAAAAATTTGAAAACCACCTTTTCCTCAGTGTACACACCAGGGAAACTTTCTGAGCGACGTTGAGACAAGCGTTTAAAAGCCAAATCCCTGACGACATTAACCCAGCCAGAGGGTTGTCTGCCATCCCTGGAGGATCAGAGCACCCCACAGAGCACGCACTGCAGCTGGCTGAAACCCACTGCTGACTTACTTAGAAGAGGCTTCTGGCTAATGATAAAACAGTCCGATAAAAGGTGGATGTTCAGCCCATCAGCTGGATGTTTGTTTTACATCTTTTCAGCATCTGGCTTGTTGGCCCTTTCGTTCATCCAGTCATCGGTTCAACAAACATTTTATGAAGTATACGGTCTTCGCCAGATGCTATACTAGGCACTGGGGAATAGAAAGATGAATACGTTCCCTTTCCTCAAAAGTCACATAATCCTATGTGAATGCAGGGAGGCGGAGGAAAATAGCGGGAGCATAAGCAACCAGCCCTAACGGGATGTGCAGTACCCTTCCAGGTCAAGGTGGGGTGGGAGGTGACTTATACACCATGAGGCAGAGGGGTTAAAAGAGCCTTTCCTGAAGAAGTGACCAGTGAGCTGGGCCTTCAAGGATGTCTTGGAAGTTTCTGGATGGACAGAAAGGTGAAGGGCATTGCTCCCAGAGTGAACAACGTGATCAAAGGCCTGAGCAGAGGAGGCATCTGTGGGCCCAGGGAAGGGCAGATTGCCCACTGCAGCTAAAGCACCAGCCCACAGCAGGCCGGCAAGGGACGTGGCTGAGAAGCTCAATGCAGGTCAGACTGTGAGGGCTCTGAAGGACATTCTCAGGAGTCTTACTTTATCTTTGGGTGTTGAGAATTTCCTGCAAGTTTTCTGTGTAGGTCAAACTTCAAAATAACAAGCTGATTTTTTTTAACTTTTCTTGCAGCTGTTTTGTCATACAGTTGGCACAGAATTCCATATAGTGTTAGGGGGGAATCATCTGAGGGTCTGTCCCTTAAATGAGGTCCTATCTGCAAAGTGACAACTCGGCTCTGTTATTTTTTAATTTTATTTATTTATTTTTGCTGTATGCGGGCCTCTCACTGTTGCGGCCTCTTCCGCTGCGGAGCACAGGCTCCGGACGCGCAGGCTCAGCGGCCGTGGCTCACGGGCCCAGCCGCTCCGCGGCCTGTGGGATTTTCCCAGACCGGGGCACGAACCCGTGTCCCCTGCGTCGGCAGGTGGACTCTCAACCACTGCGCCACCAGGGAAGCCCTCAGCTCTGTTATTTTAAGTGAGTGGTCACACTCTATAGCACATTACAATGTCACCCTTAAAATAAAACCAACTATTTTCATCCGTTCCTTAATTTGAAAGAGAGAAAAAATTAACCTGCATTTTACCTTATTGCCACATTCAGTAAGATGCTTAAATCTGAACGCTGTTCTTATTCACCTACGTGTTTATATTGGGAGCATTTATTCAAATTGGATGGACACCCATACACCTTATAAGATACTCCACATAACCACTGGCTCTAACAGAGGCTGCTCTGGGTCCCAGGTTTTCCCCTCCATGTTTATTTTACTCCCATTGGAAATGATGGAGGGGCGTTCATTTGGAGAGATGGTTCTCAATCCTGGTTGCATAGAATTACCTGGGAGGTTTAAAAAAAGAATGTTTTTTAATTTAAAAAATTAATGTCTGGGACATATATTCCAGAGTTTAATGGATCTGAGATGGGGCCCAGGACTCAGGACTTTTCAAAAGCTCCCAGGTGGTTTTAAAGTGCAGCAGGGGCTTCCCTGGTGGCACAGTGGTTAAGAATCCACCTGCCAATGCAGAGGACACGGGTTCAAGCCCTGGTCCGGGAGGATCCCACTTGCCGCCGAACAACTAAGCCCGTGAGCCACAACTACTGAGTCTGTGCTCTAGAGCCCGCGAGCCACAAGTACTGACGCCCGCGTGCCTAGAGTCCGTGCTCTGCAACGAGAAGCCACTGCAGTGAGAAGCCCGCCCACCGCAACGAAGAGTAGCCCCCGCTCTCCGCAACTAGAGAAAGCACGCGCGCAGTAACGAAGACCCAACAACAGCCAAAAATAATTAATTAAATAAATAAATAAAGTGCATCAGGATTGGGACCACCGAATAAGAGGGTGACAGCTGGGCCACAGCAGCGTTCTGACTCTACTCAGAAGCACTGTATCACCATCCTCACCTTGACTCTGGGTACCCATCCCCCTTGCAGTTCTGACTCCAGCCACCTGATCACAGACCCCCATGAGTTCGGAGAGCCCACTGCTGCAGCACGAGAAGCTCCTACGGCACAAACGCTCAGCCTTTGTATACCCAGGCCTCATTTCTCAACAAGCGCAAGGGCAGCAGATTCAAGAAAAGGGACTATTCTTGAAGAAAGCAGAGCACTCCTTAGAGTTTTAAAATAAAATCCCTCCACCCCCAGAACAGAGTAGTCATGGTTGGTAGATTAGCTAGGGTTAGATTTTTTTCTCTTTTCCCTCTTTCTTAGCATTTGTGCCTATGCCTCCTTTTTTCATTTTTTAAAAAATTTTTATACAGTTTTTAAAGGTTACGTTCCATTTAGTCATCACAAAATATTGGCTATATTCCCTTTGTTGTATAATACATCCTGAGCCCATCTTACATCCAGTAGTTTGTGTCTCCCACTTCCTCACCCCTATATTGCCCCTCCCCCCCTCAACTGGTAACCGCTGGTTTGTTCCCTATATCTGTGATTCCGCTTCTTTTTTGTTACATTCACTAGTTTGTTGTAATTTTTAGATTCCACATGTAAGTGATTTCATACAGTATTTGTCTTTCCAGCTATGGACTTTCTAACGATGGACTAAAAATAACAGGACACCCAAAGGCATAGTGGCTTAGATAAGAGAGAGAAGTGTTTTCCTCTTATATACACACAGGCCATCCAGGGCCGGTATGTTGGCTTCACCCCCAGGAAGATAGGCTGCTTCCCTCCTTTTGCCTGTCACTATCCAAGGCGGAAGTTTAAATTTTAGACATCGTGTTCAAATTCCAGCCAGCAAGGACGAGGCGGGAAGGGGAAAATGCCACATTTTCTTTTTGTGGGTTTTTCCTTGAAGTTGCACACAACATTCTATGTATATCCTTTTGCCCAGCACTTAGTCACGTGGCACCTTCAAGGGAGGTCAGCAAATATAGTCTGTATGCCAGAAGGTCTTGTGCCCAGCTAAAAACGGAGGGCTGCTTTGCCTACCGCAAGGGAGGAACAAAGTCCTGGAACGACAGCCTCCTGCCCCGCCTCGGGCAACTGGATGATAACTATTAAATTACTTGTAAATGGTGTGTTTGATTGGGGTCCTGCTGAAAACCACTAAAATGGGTGATTTTTCTTGTATCCCAAATTTCCATGGGTCTTGCTCCCACCGCCCTAAAAAAACACCAGTCCTACAAGAAACGTGTTCCAGGGAGTCCTTTGGAAAACCAAGCCTCAAATCTACCACCCCTCCAGTAGGGTAGAGTGGATGTTTCCACTTAGAGAGAGAGGAAGTGCCGCCTTCTCTGCAGGTTAATTCTTCCAGATCTACACTGGTGGCAGCAGCTCGCTCTTGTTCATTCTGGAAGCAGCACAGATTATTTTCACTGGGTCATAAATATGTTTAGCCCTCTATTATCTAACCTTTTAAACCAGTTGTCTTGGGTGACTGCAAATCATAGTTTAGAACCAACTTTTTTTTTTTTTGAACATCTTTATTGAAGTACAGTTGCTCTACAATGGTGTGTTAGTTTCTGCTCCATAACAAAGTGAATCAGCTATACGTATCCCCATAGCTCCTCCCTCTTGCATCTCCCTCCCACTCTCCCTATCCCACCCCTCTAGGTGGTCACAAAGCACCGAGCTGATCTCCCTGTGCTATGTGGCTGCTTCCCACTAGCTATCTATTTTACATTTGGTAGTGTATATATGTCCATGCCACTCTCTCACTTCGTCCCAGCTTACCCTTCCCCCTCTCTGTGTCCTCACATCTGTTCTCTACATCTGCATCTTTATTCCTGTCCTGCCCCTAGGTAGAACCAACTTTCTAAGATTTAAAGGCCCGTGAAATTCCTGGGTGCTCTTGCTACATATTTGAGACTAAGAGCAGAGGGTGTAGAACTTACTACAAAATTCATTTCAAGGAGAGGAAGCAAAATCCTTTGGGCTGGTTCCTGGGTATTCTTCCTTTTCTATTTTCACTCTTGAGTCAAACCAAGGCTAAGGTAAGAATTAGCAGTCAAATGTGCTACTGTCCTATGCAGGGTCTGCTTTCTCTTCCTTCCCCAGTGTTCCAGGACCTGCGGAGGGGGCATCCAGAAGCGCGAGGTTCTTTGCAAACAGCGCATGGCTGATGGCAGCTTCTTGGAGCTTCCAGAGACCTTCTGTTCGGCCCCCAAACTGGCCTCCCAGCAGGCCTGCAAGAAAGATGACTGTCCCAGCGAGTGGCTGCTCTCTGACTGGACAGAGGTAGGTATGCTTCTCAGAAGGAGATAACAAAAGAGGCATAAGGAGGAGAAGGCACGCAAGCTTATAGATACAGAAGGCAAGAGGAGAACAAAATAATCCTCTTAACACTGTGGAACAGAGTTTTGTTTTTTTAATTTTTATTGGAGCATAGTTGATTTACACTTTTGTGTTAGTTTCAGGTGTACAGCAAAGTGAATCAGTTCTGCATGGAACAGAGTTTCTGTAAGCACTGATATACCATATCGTGTAACTAGATTTTAACTAGGCTGCAGGGATGCGAGTTAAGCAGCCAGACCTCACTCAACAGTCAGAAGCAGGGAATTGTAAACGGGCCCTTCGCGGAACAAAACCAGGCCTCATTCATTCGTACTGTTCGGGCCCAGGATTCTACTCAGAACACCGGGTTCTTCCTCTACCTTCGCTCCCGCCTCCTTGACCCCCCTGCATCTCCTACTCCCAGATGTTTCTAGTCTCTCCTTAGGAAAGGCAAAGCCTCTCTAGTTTTTCTCTTCCAAGTTACTGGAGAATGAGGCACGTGATTTATTAGGAAAAGAAGGCCAAGGAAATCCTGCCTCTTTCCTGTCAGTTTTCTGGCCCCAGAACATCAACAGCTTCCCAGCCAGAGAAGTTGATTTCCCCCGTTGCCCTGCATCTGGGGAGATGGCTGCATTGGCATTACCGTTCCTGACTTACCTCGTAAGTTAGGCATAGATCCCCAACTAACCGACTTCTCTAAATCATTCCTACTTGAACACTAGCACGAACTAATTCATTGATACCCAGCTGCAACTTGTTTTCAGCCTCTCCTCCTTCTTTGACTTGCCTGCAACTCCCCCAGCTTCATGGGCCTATGTGTCTTTCATAGAGAAATCCCCCTGGCAAGCAGATACAGCCAAGAACAGAATGACGAGGCCTGAAGTGAACATCTCTGTGTCCCAGGCAGAGTCGAGCCCCTCTCCTTTCTTGCATAGAAGCATCCGAACTGGCCTTGGTGATCTCACTGCCTCCTTTGCAGTCTGTCCAACTCACAGGACAGAGCTGCTGCTGGTTAAAACACATCACAGAGGGGAAAGCTGCCTCTGAAAATTAAGATGCCATGTCTTTCAACCTACATTCTGAGAATTCTTGCCCTGTGTTTTGTCAGCCCGTGTAGAGGTCCGTCAGACGGTGCCTGCAAAGGGCCCTGAAATTGAGAGGTAACTGACACACCATAGATTTTGTAATTTGGCAGTAAAATTGCCTTCTGATGGTAGCTCCCCGCAAATGGCTGAGAACAGAAGGGGCAATGATTGTTATTTCATCTTTTAGAAATAATTTTGTTTCAGAAGGATAAAAGATTAAATGTGTGGAATGAGCATATCTGTATGTGCATGTGTGAACATGTCAGTGACAATTTTTCCATGGGTTCTTGATGTGGGGTATGGTATCATATATGAAAAATCCTTAACAAAACTAGCAGTGCAGACGAGGGCACTGACGTATTTGCCAAGTAAGTGACTCTAGATGAAGACTTCCTCCCAGGGGCGTAGTGTAAAAGGCACTGCTCTTCTAAGTCTGTCGGTGATAGTCTTCCATGAGTTGGATGCTGAGAAAGGGACTTGTGTGTATGAGAATTGTCCTCCCAACTTCCCGGAGTTTGTGGCCTCTGAGCATATGGAACACAGAGAAAATCTGAAGGAGGGACCCTGTGATTAGGCACTAAGGAAAGGAGGCTGCTGCATTGCAATCCCATGGGTCCCATTACGTAAAGGAGACCTTTAGAACAGTATCACGTGTGGTTAAGAGTGAGACTCAAAGACAGGCAAACTTAGGTTCGAATCCTGACTCTGCCACTTACTAGCTATATAACCTGGGCTAGTTACTTAACCCTTCTAGGCCTTAGTTTGCTTAGCTAAATATTGGAGATGATAATAGTGTTCACTAACATGGTTATTGGGACGCTTAAAAATTAAGTGATGCACATGAAGTACTTTGTGTCTAGTAAAAGTTAACCCTTAACTATTGTTATGATTTTCTTCCATCCCTCCTCATTGTCGGGAAAAGGAGAGGAAATAAAAGAAAGCACTTGACTGGCTGGACCCAGGATCATGACCAAGGCCTCCCACAAGCTTTGCTGGTCTTCCTAGGAGGTGGAAGTTACATTTGGGGAACTAGGTAGAGTTAGCCCTTATCCAGGGAATGTTACTAGGTTCTGCATTATCTGCGCTGATGAATGGAAATTCCAAACATTGAGAAGGGGCTGGAATGGTGGGATTTTAGCCCCGATTCACTGGTGTTAAACTCAAGCTGGTGCCATACAGAAGTGCTCCTGGGGGTGTTCACAGGGTTTCCAGTTGCCCCTATCATCCCAACAACCCTTCCCTTGGCCCTTCTGTCTGGGATGAGACGTGCATTCCATACACTCCCACAGGACTCCCCTTGGAGAAAGGAAAACCTGGATGATCTATGGGTGTTTTTCATCCTCAACTATCTGGGCACAACCTCATGGTTACTGCACAGAATCCCTCAGAGACAGAATTAAGCCAACGTTTTAAACACTTCAAATAAAATTACTTTCAGATCCTATTCCGAGGAAAGGCCTCTCCAAAGACCTTACTTCTTTTCTTTAAAAGAAACACTTGCATCTCTTGAAAGAGTTGGCTATTCATTATTTTTAAGTCATATTTTTACGGAAATTCCTCCCTCACAAAAATATAAGAGAAATTAAACTCAATTTTCGAGCTAGAAGGAACTTAGGAGATCCTGTAACCTAGTTGTTCTTTTAAAAATTAAAGCCACAAGACCCTTTTTTCCATTGAAATGTTATTGTGAAGCCAGAAATCTAAAACAGAACAAATCAGAGCTGTTTTGGTTGAAGTAGGGGGTAGGTTGGGTAGGGGTCCCGGATCTCCAAGTGGTTGGGTCTCCAGACCACCTGAGAAGTCCCTAAATCACTTGTTCAACATAGTTAAAGAACACAGTTTGAAAATCCCTGCTCGAATATAGTTTCCCTGTTTTAGAGATGTGGAAATTGAGAGAAGTTTAGAAATTGAGAATTTTAGAGAAAGAACTAGACTTGACCAAAATCCTAAACTCGTCTTCTGACACACAGTCCATTCTTCCATTTTTCTACTTGGCAGCACTAAAATGACCAGACTTTTAAAATTTCCAGGCTCTTTACCCCCATCCCGCCTGATCCCTGGATTCGGTGCTGTCATTTACAATAAAATAAGGGATAGGTGGAATTTGGAATCCACGATCATCAGGGAACAAAAGCAACGGGCTTGATTCTCATCCCCGTTTTTTGCATCTTAAATGTCTTTCAGGGTGGCGGATATCACGGTGCCTTGCATAGAATAGTTCATTTCCATGGGCTAGCATATAAAACTTAGATACATAAGATAATATTTTTTGGTTTCTACTGTCAGTTTTCAAGTTGACGTGGCATGCTGCCATGACCCTAGTTCAGGCCGTTATCATCTCAAGCTTGGACTACCGTGGCAGCCTTCTTAACTGACATCCCTGTCTGCCATTCATCTCTTACTCCCATCCCTCCCAGACACTGTTGCCAGATTTACCTTCTCAAAATACCTCTTTCATCATTTCACTCTTCCCTTTAATGGCTCCTCATTGCCTTATGGACCAATTCCAAACCTTCTGTCTGAAAATTAAAAGTCTCCAACATCTGGCCCCAAACCACCTCTTGAGCTCCTGACACTCTCCACTTGGCCCCTCTGTTCAGTCAGACTGGTTTAGGTCCGCCCCCAAGCCTGCCTTGGCCTTGTGCACTGAACTCTTCTACCTTGATTCTGGTTATTTCCCTGCCTCCCATGCTTATCCCCGGCTCTCTATACCCATCCAGACTCCAACGATCTTCCAGATTAGGCCAGGAAATCACTAGTATACCATAAGCATTCACCAGTTGTTAGCATTAATATTTTCATACTTCACTTGACTTTTAGTTTTATATTTTTACTAAATTCTTTTATTACTATATAATTCTTTAAACAGCTTTACTGAGGTATAATTTATATACTGTAAAATTCAACTTCGCATAATGTCTTCAATGTTTATCCATTTTGTAGCACATTATCAGAACATTCCTTCTTAGGGTGAAATAAAATATTCCATGATACAGATATACCACATTTCATTTATCCATTCACCAACTGAGGGATATTTGAGTTGTTTCCACTTTTGCCTATTAAGAATCATGTTGCTATGAACCTTAGCATACAAGTCTTTATATGGATGTATGTTTTCATTTCTATTGGGTAAGACACCTAGGACTGAAGTTGCTGGGTCATATGATAAATGTATGTTTAACTTTTTAAAAAAATATCAAACTTGCTTTCTAAAAGGGCTGTGCTATTTTACATTCCCACCAGCAATACAGGAAGGCTCTAATTTTTCTACATCCTCACTTATACTAAAAATACTTACTGTTGTCCATCTTTCTGCTTATGGGAATTTTAGTGAATATAAAGTGGTATTTCATTGGGGTTTTGATTTCTATGTTCCCTAATATACTATTTCATTTTAACAACGCATTTGGATTTCTTCCCATTATTTGATGACATCCTCTTGAGGTTAGGAACCATCTTGCACATTTCGTCCCATAGCATTTAGCGCCCCACCTCAAACAAAGTAAATGCGTAAGAATTATCTGATACTTGACATTAAAGTATTATAATTTATTTGTAAAGGAAGGAGATAGGAATTAGCATTAACTGAATGTCATTTCTGTGTGTGAAATTGTAAAATATATTATCTCATTTAATTCCCAGCCTTGCAAAATAAGTATAAGAAGTGGTAACAGACTCAGAGAGTTTAAGTGACTTGCCAACTAGTGAAATACTGAGTTGGACTCTGTGACTCTCTAACTCTAAATCCCAGGCTACAAAAGTAAAAACAGGGAGCCCAGTGGGAGGGAGGGCCCCCACCAGCCGAAGTTGCGACCGTCCTTGGGACCACGGGCCAGTTTTTTCAACAAGTAACTTAAAGACAAAATGGAAAAACAAGGAGGTTTCTGCCTGAGATCATGTTGACGTGAAACCAGGGATGGCCACCCTGGGCCAGTTCCCTGAAACCTGGACCTCGAAGGCCACCTTTATTCAAACAAAGAAAGGATTTTGCCATTTGGAGGTCAACATGTTAGACCCATGTGGCTGACAGGGTCTTGGTGCTCTGGCCTGATGTCATGGCTGAGCCTCCAAGGTGGGAGAGCAGAGTTCAGGATATTGGACCACCAGAGACCTCCCAGACCCACGTAATAGCAATCGGTGAGAGCTCTCCCAGAGATCTCTGTCTCAACGCTAAGACCCAGCTCCACCCAATGGCCAGCAAGCTTCAGTGCTGGACACCCCATGCCAAAGAACTAGCAAGACAGGAACACAATCCCACTCATTAGCAGAGAGGCTGCCTAAAATCATACTACGTTCACAGACACTCCAAAACACACCACCAGACGTGGCCCTGCCCAACAGAAGGACAAGATCCAGCCTCATTCACCAGAACACAGGCACCAGTCCCCTCCACCAGGAAGCCTACACAACCCACTGAACCAACCTCACCCACTGGAAGCAGACACCAAAAACAACACGAAATACGAACATGCAGCCTGTGAAAAGCAGACCCCAAATACAGTGAGTTAAACAAAATGAGAAGACAGACAAAATAAGCAGATGAAGGAGCAAGGTAAAAACCCACCAGATGAAACAAATGACGAGGAAATAGGCAGTCTACCCGAAAAACAATTCAGAGTAATGATAGTAAAGATGATCCAAAATCTTGGAAATAGAATGGAGAAAATACAAGAAACGTTTAACAAGGACCTAGAAGAACTAAAGAGCAAACAAACAATGATGAACAACACAATAAATGAAATTTAAAATTCTCTAGAAGGAATCAGTAGCATAATAACTGAGGCAGAAGAACGGATAAGTAACCTGGAAGATAAAATAGTGGAAATACCTACTGCAGAGCAGAAAAAAGAAAAAAGAATGAAAACTGAGGACAGGCTCAGAGACCTCTGGGACATTAAATGCACCAACATTCAAATTAAAGGGGTCCCAGAAGAGGAAGAGAAAAAGAAATCGTCTGAGAAAATATTTGAAGAGATTATAGTTGAAAACTTCCCTAACATGGGAAAGGAAATAGCCAATCAAGTCCAGGAAGCACAGAGAGTCCCATAAAGGATAAATCTAAGGAGAAACACTCCAAGACACATATTAGTCAAACTATCAAAAATTAAATACAAAGAAAAAATATTAAAAGCAGCAAGGGAAAAGCAACAAATAACATACAAGGGAATCCCCATAAGGTTAACCGCTGATCTTTCAGCAGAAACTCTATAAACCAGAAGGGAGTGGCAGGACGTATTTAAAGTGATGAAAGGGAAAAACCTACAACCAAGATTATTCTACCCAGCAAGGATCTCATACAGATTCAAGAGAGAAATTAAAACCTTCACAAACAAGCACAAGTTAAGATAATTCAGACCACCAAACCAGCTTTACAACAAATGCTAAAGGAACTTCTCTAGGCAGGAAACACAAGAGAAGGAAAAAACCTACAAAAACAAACCCAAAACAATTAAGAAAATGGTAATAGGAACATACGTATCAATAACTACCTTAAATGTAAATGGATTAAATGCTCCATCCAAAAGACATAGACTGGCTGAATGGATACAAAAACAACACCCGTATATATGCTGTCTACAAGAGACCCACTTCAGACCTAGGGACACATACAGACTGAAAGTAAGGGGATGGAAAAAGATATTCCATGCAGGTGGAAAGCAAAAGAAAGCTGGAGTAGCAATTCTCATATCAGACAAAAGAGACTTTAAAATAAAGACTATTACAAGAGACAAGGAAGGACATGACATAATGATCAAGGGATCAATCCAAGAAGAACATAGAACAATTGTAAATATTTATGCACCCAAGAAAGGTGGACCTCAATACATAAGGCAAATGCTAACAGCCATAAAAGGGAAAATCGACAGTAACACAATCATATTAGGGGACTTTAACACCCCACTTTCACCAATGGAGAGATCATCCAAAATGAAAAAAATAAGGAAACACAGCTTTAAATCACACATTAAACAAGATGGACTTAATTGATATTTATAGGACATTCCATCTAAAAACAACAGAATACACTTTCTTCTCAAGTGCACATGGAACATTCTCCAGGATAGATCATATCTTGGGTCACAAACCAAGCCTCAGTAAATTTAAGAAAATTGAAGTCATATCAAGTATCTTTTCTGACCAGAATGCTATGAGACTAGATATCAATCACAGGAAAAAAAAAAACTATAAAAAATACAAACACATGGTAGCTAAACAATATGCTACTAAGTAACCAAGAGATCACTGAAGAAATCAGAGGAAATCAAAAAGTACATAGAAACAAATGACAATGAAAACATGACGACCCAAAACCAATGGGATGCAGCAAAAGCAGTTCTAAGAGGGAAGTTTATAGCTATACAATCCTACCTCAAGAAACAAGAAGAATCTCAAATAAACAACCTAACCTTACACCTAAAGTGATTAGAGAAAGAAGAACAAAAACACCCCAAAGTTAGCAGAAGGAAAGAAATCATAAAGATCAGATCAGAAAGAAATGAAAAAGAAATGAAGGAAACAGTAGCAAAGATCAATAAAACTAAAAGCAGGTTCTTTGAGAAGATAAACAAAATTGATAAACCATTAGCCAGACTCATCAAGAAAAAAACAAAAGGGAGAAGACAGAAATCAACAGAATTAGAAATGAAAAAGGAGAAGTAACAACTGACACTGCAGAAATACAAAGGATCATGAGACATTACTACAAGCAGCAATATGCCAATAAAATGGACAACCTGGAAAAAATGGACAAATCATAGAGAAGCACAACCTTCCAAGACTGAACCAGGAAGAAATAGAAAATATAAACAGACCAATCACAAGCACTGAAATTGAAACTGTGATTAAAAATCTTCCAACAAACAAGACCCCAGGACCAGATGGCTTCACAGGCGAATTCTATCAAACATTTAGAGAAGAGCTAACACCTATCCTTCTCAAACTCTTCCAGAATATAGCAGAGGGAGGAGCACTCCCAAACTCATTCTACGAGGCCACCATCAACCTGAAACCAAAACCAGACAAAGATGTCACAAAGAAAGTACTACATGCCAGTATCACTGATGAACATAGATGCAAAAATCCTCAACAAAATACTAGCAAACAATCCAACAGCACATTAAAAGGATCATACACCATGATCAAGTGGGGTTTATCCCAGGAATGCAAGGATTCTTCAATATATGCAAATCAATCAATGTGATACACCATATTAATATATTGAAGGATAAAAACCATATGATAATCTCAATACATTCAGAAAAAGCTTTTGACAAAATTCAACACCCATTTATGATAAAAACTCTCCAGAAAGTAGGCATAGAGGGGAGCTACCTCAACATAATAAAGGGCAATATATGACAAACTCACAGCCAACATTGTTCTCAATGGTGAAAAACTGAAACCACTTCCTCTAACATCAGGAACAAGACAAGGCTGCCCACTCTCACCACTATTATTCAACACAGTTTTGGGAGATTTAGCCACAGCAATCAGAGAAGAAAAAGAAATAAAGGGAATCCAAATCGGAAAAGAAGAAGTAAAACTGTCACCGTTTGCAGAGGACATGATACTATACAGAGAGAATCCTAAAGATGCTACCAGAAAACTGCTAGAGTTAATCAATGAACTTGGTAAAGTAGCAGGATACAAAATTAATGCACAAAAATCTCTTGCATTCCTATACACTAACGATGAAAAATCTGAATGTGAAATTAAGGAAACACTCCCATTTACCATTGCAACAGAAAGAATAAAATACCTAGGAATAAACCTACCTAAGGAGACAAAAGACCTGTATGCAGAAAAGTATAAGACACTGATGAAAGAAATTAAAGACAATACAAACAGAGAGATATACCATGTTCTTGGATTGGAAGAATCAATATTGTGAAAATGACTATACTACCCAAAGCAATCTACAGATTCAATGCCATCCCTATCAAAGTACCAATGGCATTTTTCACAGAACTAGAACAAAAAATTTCACAATTTGTATGGAAACACAAAAGACCCCGAAGAGCCAAAGCAATCTTGAGAATGAAAAATGGAGCTGGAGGAATCAGGCTCCCTGACTTCAGACTATACTACAAAGCTACAGTAATCAAGACAGTATGGTACTGGCACAAAATCAGGATATAGATCAATGGAACAGGATAGAAAACCCAGAGATAAACCCACGCACATATGGTCACCTTATCTTTGATAAAGGAGGCAAGAATAAACAATGGAGAGAAGACAGCCTCTTCAGTAAGTGGTTCTGGGAAAACCTGACAGCTGCATGGAAAAGAATGAAGTTAGCACACTCCCTAACACCATACACAAAAATAAACTCAAAGTGGATTAAAGACCTAAATGTAAGGCTAGACACTATAAAACTCTTAGAGGAAAACATAGACAGAGCAGTCTTTGACATAAATCACAGCAAGATCCTTTTTGACCCACCTCCTAGATAAAATGGAAATAAAAACAAAAATAAGCAAATGAGACCTAAACTTAAAAGCTTTTGCACAGCAAAGGAAACCATAAACAAGACGAAAAGAAAACCCTCAGAATGGGAGAAAATATTTGCAAATGAAGCAACAGCAACTGACAAAGGATTAATCTCCACAATATACAAGCAGCTTATGCGGCTTGATATCAAAAAAACAACCCAATCCAAAAATGGGTCAAAGTCCTAAATAGACATTTCTCCAAAGAAGATATACAGATTGCCAACAAACATATGAAAGGATGTTCAACATCACTAATCATTAGAGAAATGCAAATCAAAACTACAATGAGGTATCACCTCACACCGGTCAGAATGGCCATCATGAAAAAATCTACAAACAATAAATGCTGGAGAGGGTGTGGAGAAAAGAGAACCCTCTTGCACTGTTGGTGGGAATGTAAATGGATACAGCCACTATGGAGAACAGTATGGAGGTTCCTTAAAAAGCTAAAAATAGAACTAACATATGTCCCAGCAATCCCACTACTGGGCATATACCCTGAGAAAACCATAATTCAAAATGAGACATGTACCACAGTGTTCATTGAAGCACTGTTTACAATAGCCAGGACATGGAAGCAACCTAAGTGTCCATCAACAGATGAATGGATAAAGAAGATGTGGTACATATATACAGTGGAATATATTGTATATTCCTAGGGGCATATACAATATGTATATGAACCTAGGGTCAAGACAGGAATAAAGATGCAGACGTAGAAAATGGACTTAAAGACACGGGGAGGGGGAAGGGTAAGCTGGGACAAAGTGAGAGAGTAGTATTGACATATATACACTACCAAATGTAAAATAGATAGCTAGTGAGAAGCAGCCACATAGCAGAGGGAGATCAGCCTGGTGCTTTGTGACCACCTAGTGGGTGGCATATGCAAGTGGGAGGGGATAGGGGTACATATGTATACATATAGCTGATTCACTTCGTTATACAGCAGAAACTAACACAGCATTGTGACGCAATTATAACTCGAATAAAGATGTTAGAAAAAAAAAGTAAAAACAGGTGAAAGGTCCACAGGAGACCTGAGACTAGAAAATCTTAGAGTAGAGTATGCCTACAGTATGGATGTGTCTTCCCACATTGTTACATAATTAATATTTCTCTATCTCTCTTAGTTGCTATTGCTTTTCCAAGCAACTTCTTCCTTATTTTGGTGAGTTTCAGAGCCCACACAAACCCATTAGCCTTTAGTTACCTGAATTTACATGCTTTGGGCCCTTCTTTTCCCACCAGTGTTCCACGAGCTGCGGGGAGGGCACCCAGACGCGAAGTGCCATTTGCCGGAAGGTGTTGAAAACAGGTGTCTCAGCTACTGTCAATTCCTCCCTGTGCCCGCCCCTGCCGTTCTCTTCATCCATCAGGCCCTGTATGCTGGCCACCTGTGCAAGTGAGTATGTCAGAGCTCTGGGGTTGGGGAGACGGCAAGAACAGTAGCTTTTCCTGAACCCAAGACCAGAGGCATATAGACAATAAAGCCCTCTGAGGGCATTAGGCTCGTGAGCTCAGCTGGAGATGGGAAAGGAATCTTAATTATACGTGGCCAGGCAGGATGCTTTTCTCTGCTGGAAAAAGCAGTTTGCAGGAGGTAGAGCAAAGTTCACTTGCTGGCATATGGAGATCTGCAAGCTGGAGTCAGCATGTTACTAATGAAGCCTGATGTTACCCACTCCAGTGTTTTAAACTAAACAGATTTGTTTTGTTTAATATTAATCCCTAGAGGTGTAACACTTCCCCGTGTATACGGAGACCCTGGTGCTTTGCAGGACCCAAAAGGGATCCATTCTCCTTCTCTTTGTCCTCTGCCTCTTTTTATGATGCTGATTTCTTTTGCTTTCTTTCTTTTTTAAGTCCTTTTAATGAGAGGAACTGCCTTTCCCCTGGAATCGCCCTCCATCTAGAACCCTGCATCTCAGCTTCTAGGGGTAGAAAACCCCAGCAGCGTGATAGCAGGTTGCCCCACTGCACCTCATTAGCTCTCCCATGTTTCATTGCGGCAGCAGCTTGATGGTCCACAGCTGGTAGTCATTTACTCCCGTAAAACAGAAGGTGGTAAAATGAAGGCCCTGCCCAAAGCAAACTGAAGTGCTTTCTTTCCCTCTTCTCCCTTTTGTCTCCCTGTCTCTCTTCTCTTTGCCCTCTCCTTTTCACTGTCTCTTGTCGCTGCACCTTACTGTCCCTTTTCTCTGCTCTCCGCTTCTCTCTCTCCATCCATCTGCCTTCCCTTTCATTGCTTTCATTCCAGGGCCCGGGTGGCCATCCACTAAGCACAGTCCTCACATCGCGGCAGCAAGGAAGGTATACATCCAGACCCGCCGGCAGAGGAAGCTGCACTTCATCGTGGGGGGATTCGCCTACCTGCTCCCCAAGACCGCAGTGGTGGTACGCTGTCCCACGCGGCGCATCCGCAAGCCCCTCATCACCTGGGAGAAAGACGGCCAGCACCTCATCAGCTCCGCCCACGTCACCGTGGCCCCATTTGGGTACCTGAAGATCCACCGCCTCAAGCCCTCTGATGCGGGCATCTACACCTGCTCGGCCGGACCGGCCCGGGAGCAGTTTGTGATTAAGCTCATTGGAGGCAACCGGAAGCTGGTGGCCCGGCCCTTGAGCCTGCGGAGCGAGGAAGAGGCCCTCGCGGTGAGGAAGGCCCGCCCGAAGGAGGCCCTGCAGACCCACAAACACCAGAACGGGATCTTCTCCAATGGCAGCAAGGCCGAGAAGCGGGGCCTCCCTGCTGATGCCGGGAGCCGCTATGATGACCTGGTCTCTCGATTGCTGGAGCAGGGGGGCTGGCCAGGAGAGCTGCTCGCCTCCTGGGAGGTCCAGGACTCCACAGAAAGGAACACATCCTCAGAAGAGGACCAGAACGCCGAGCAGGGCCTTCTGCACCTGCCCTTCACCATGGTGGCCGAGCAGCAGCGCCTGGACGACATCCTCCGGAACCTCTCCCAGCAACCCGAGGAGCTCCGCGACGTCTACAGTAAGCACCTAGTGGCCCAGCTGGCCCAGGAGATCTTCCGCAGCCGCCAGGATGCGCACCAGGACGCGCTCCTCAAGCCGTCCGAGCGGGGGATTCCCCCAGTGGCCATCCCTCCTCAAAAACACGTGTCTGGCTTCAGCAGCTCCCTCCGGACCTCGTCCACTGGGGAGGGCGGGGGCAGCTCTCGCCGGCCGCACCGGAAGCCCATCATCTTGCGCAAAATCTCAGCCGCCCAGCAGCTCTCAGCCTCCGAGGTGGTCACCCACCTCGGGCAGACTGTGGCCCTGGCCAGTGGGACCCTGAGTGTGCTTCTGCACTGCGAGGCCATAGGCAACCCAAGGCCTACCATCAGCTGGGCCCGGAACGGAGAAGAGGTTCAGTTCAGCGACAGGTGAGCTTTGCAGCTACCGCGGTCTGGGAGGGACGGGCAAGGGGCCACACTGTGTGGGAGACGCCCTATTCACTCTTCCTTCAAGGTGTTTCCAAGGGTCGGGCTTAGAGCACTGGGCCTCAGGGATTGCTCCCCGTCCTGGGTTTCAACCCTCTCTTGGCACTGATAGACTGTTGAAGCAAAGACAAGGTATTTAATTTCTCTAAACTGTATGTTCTCATCTTTAAAAGGTAATAATAAGGATGCCTACCAATCCCAATCCCCGTAGGATCCCAAAGATTAATGAGATGCTCTCTGGATAGCTTTGAACTTTCGGCAGAAAAATATCATTCCAGGCCAAGGCATTGTTATATTACCATTTTGTGAGATGAACCGCTGAAAATCTTGTACACCAGGATACTGTCTCTGTGTGTGTGGTCCCCCAGGGCTGGGGAGAGAGTGCAGCCAACAGCTGCTGCCCCCGTGGGTGAGCCCATCCTCTGTCTGGGCTGGACAAGGCTGTTTGTTGCAGAAAGTTTTTATTCCCAGTCGGACCTGTGATTAATTATCCTAATGTCTCTTGGTGTCTGTGTTTTGATGTGTCTTTACTGGGATGACAGCATATATTACTTACTGGTTTCCTTGGGCCGTGGCCATTCATAATGTAAGATCAATAGTGATAGAAGAGGTAATAATAATAACAATATTTTTAATACTACCTATGTGCCAAGCAGCATGCCATGCTTCCTATGGACATCCTCTTTAATCTTTATAGTGGCCCTGACAACAGATAGTTGGCATTAATTGAGTAGTGACTGTCTCCCAGACAAGTGTAAACTCGTTTTTGTTTTTGTTTTTTTGCGGTACGCGGGCCTCTCACTGTTGAGGCCTCTCCCGTTTTGGAGCACAGGCTCCAGATGCGCAGGCTCAGTGGCCATGGCTCACGGGCCCAGCCGCTCCGCGGCATGTGGGATCTTCCCAGACTGGGCCACGAACCCGCGTCCCTTGCATCGGCAGGCGGACTCTCAACCACTGCGCCACCAGGGAAGCCCCAAGTGTAAACTCTTTATGTGCTTTATCTTACTGACTTCTAACAGTGGCCCTAAGAAGTAGGTATAATTTTTATCCACACTTTACGGAAGAGGAAACCAGTCTAGCAACTTGCTAAAGATCACATTTATTAAGTGGCAGAGCCAAAATGTGTGAAAAAATAAGATGGGCAGCGAATAGAAGAATCACAGTCCATGGATGAGGGAGGAACCTTTAAGGTCCTCTGGCCCAAAGTCCTCATTTTAACTTTTTATCTTCTCTGAATCCATGGAGCATGCTCTGTTCATTAAATCTACTTTGAAATACTGTTGTTCAGCTAATCCTCTTCACTGGCTTGGTAGCTTTGAGTGAGGAAGGAAAGGTGGCAGGATTTATTGTGCCAGGCAGGGTGCCAGGTTTATTTAGATGTTACTGCATTTGTTCTTCTGACAGTCAATCTACAAGATTGACATTATCCTCCAGTTTCACATAGAAAATTGAGGTTCAGCAGCTCACCCAAGGTCACACTTTAGTAAGGACCAGACTGAGGACTCAATGTCAAGTTTACCTGATTCCAAAGAGTAGTTCTGTCTCCTCTTCCGAGACTTGATGAACAAACATGACTTTGTCCATCCTGCCCACATCTTTTGTGCTTTTGAAATGTCAATAATATTGCCTCTCAGCCTGAGCACTTACAGATCAAATAGTTTTAATAACAATACTAAGTATTTTTTCTTTGACACTGTGCTCAGTGCTTTAAAGGTAATGTTATCTTGTTTAATCTTAAAAAAAAAAAATCCTATGGGGTAAGTACTGTTGTTACCACATCAGTAATTAAAAAGCTGAGGCACCCACACAGAAGCACTGGAGACAAGGACTGAATGCACTATGTTTTGAGAGCCTATGGTGGTAACCTCTCCTCTTGTTTGCTTCTTGGTCCTCCCCAGCTTATACTTTCCTTGATCAGCTTAACTGCTATGATCCCTGCAGTTTTTTCCAGAAATCTTTGTAAGGAATTTGTGGTAACTCCCCTTGAGGCCACTGGGGAGAGAGGCACCTCTGGCATCAGACCCCCAGGATGATGGGCGCTGATTGAAAGTGGTACCCTGGTGCTCAGGTGCATGCTGTACTGGAACTCACCTCTGTGACTGTACCTGTCGCACCTGCTGTGCCCAAATCATGCCATGCCTTCCACCAGCCAGTCGGTTTCTCAAGTGTAGAAACTGTTGCATTCATATCCCCTGGCCTATTGCCCGAGATTGGTGTTATTGAGATCAAAGGGGGTAGCGGTTGGCTGTGTGAGGGAAAAGATGGGAATTAACATTTCTTGACTAACTCCAGATATTGTGCCCCCGTGCTAGCAACTTCCATAGCCATCATCTCTGTTAATGTCCACTGTAAGGTGTAACATATGAACTGATATCCCTATTTCAGAGACGAGGAAACCGAGGCTCACCATAATTAAGGAAGTTGACCAATGTTAAATAGCTAGCAAACGGCAGAACCAAGAGAGCAGATTCAAACCCAGTTCTGCCAACTCAAGCTCATGCTGTTTTGAGTGGCTAAGTTCATGTTTGCATGTATCTCCTGTACTTCACCAGGGATACCAAGTTATCTCAAGATCCCTGCTGTTTTCTACCAGCTTCTTCCAGGATCCCTTCTTTCGCATAGTGACTATTTCCTCCTAAAAGCTGTACATCAAGACAGGCCATTGGGGATGGGGGAGGGGATGATTAGGACTCTGCTCTGCCCGGAACCGCAGGGAGAATATTGAGGCCGTGGCTTCCTCAGGGGTCCTGACAACTTCCTTGAGTGCTGGAGATTATGAAATCCAAGGATCAGGGCCCATGGGTCACTGGTGACTACAGGAAAGATGTAGAGGGAGTTAGATGAGGATTGAGGGCTTCGGGCTGGTCTTGTCCTTTACTTTCCATGGCCTTAATCCTTTCGCTTTAAAAATGAGGGGGGTTGTAGCAGATCATCTCTGATCTGCACCCTTCACTCATTTGTAGAAGGCCACAGAAGGTTAAAACCCATACGTTGGTGGAGAGTGGGGAGAGCCTTGAGCACAGTAATTTCAAAATTTGTCATACAGGTTGTTTCCAAGTGGTCCACAAAACAGGGATTCGTCAATCACATGAGTTTGAGACATGCTCGCTTAAAGCTAAACAGAGGTATTTACTGCTGGACTTTACTTATATTTTTTAATATAGTATTTGATTTTTTTTTCTTTTTTTATTATAAAAGCAATGAAGAGGCTATAAAACAATTCAAATAATACCTGCGTATGTATAGTAAGAGTGCAGGTCTCCTTCATGCCCTCAATCCTATTCCCTAGAGGCTGTCAGTCTTAATAATTCGGTATACATCCTTTTGGAATTTTTATATATTTTTTTGTATTATATATAAAACACATACACACATAGGATTTGTGTTTTTAATGGGAAGTTACTCATGGTTAGAAATTCGACTTGATTTTTATTCAACAACATGTCTAGGAAACATTTCAGAGTAGTAGGAAGGGGTCTGTATCACCTTTTTCCACAGCTGATTACTGTTCTTGAATGTATTTAACTAACCCCCAAGTGAAAATGATTTTGGTTTTTCCATGTTTTTTTTTAACTCCTTTAAGCAGTCCAACATGCGTTGTGACTTTCCAAGTGGATGATACAGTATTCAGTGTTTTCCAAGTACTTCTTTGATCAGTGAACAATTTTTTGGCCTAGCAATCTCAAGGATATCAATAATTCTTGAAATACTGCTTAGAAATACGACTTTTGCCTTTTAGTTTTCACCTTAATGGGCATTGAGAGTCCAATGGCTTTAAGATGAAGAAGTTTCAACAGAATCTTGCTAAAAAAAAGAAACATAGCAGCCAGGTGCTAAAGATATGAAAAGTTGTAGGCCTAGGACAGCAGACGGCAAATCCTAGGTCTTGAGTCACCAGGACATTGGAGAGAGTGGCAGTGGAGGATAACATTCAGAAAGAAAGCACATGGGGGCCACGAGCAAACAGTATTACAATTCTTGCCACTCTCAAGACTTTTTTCCAGATCTAGCCTCAACAGAGCTTTTTAAAGCAAGTTAATGGCACGTGGTAGGGAAAAATAAGAGATTTCTGTTTCTGATCCTTGACATCATAATTTTTCCATTTTACTTAGCTAGCCAGTAAGAAGTATGGCTGGAGCTTACTCTTCTATGCAGTTGTCCAAGTGGAGTTTCAGAAAATAAAATGGATGCATCTGTACAGAGCACACAGAAGGCACAGAATTGCCATTGGGACGGCTCTGCTATGGTTGTTGGTGACCTCTTTTGTGTTGGGTTTCATTGCTTGTCATCGTTAGTGCGTCTGGTAACAGTTCCGAAACGCTTATTAATTTTCAAACAGAGAAGTGCTGAAATGCCCGGGGTTACAGTTCAGTTCGTCTGTTTTTGTTTAGTGCCCAAATCCATCTTTCTGAAAGAGTCTGCAAGCTTCAGTTGGCTATTGGTCTGTAGGACTTTGCAGATATATTAAAGTATACTCTAAATAGCCTGAGCCAGCACGATAGGTCAAGGTAGAAAGAAAGGGACTGAAGTCTATTACTTCTTGGCTTTTCAATATGCCAAAGCTTGATTTGAAAGAAATTGGTTTTCAGAAAGAATCACTAACAATTCAGATAGTACTGCATCTCATCAGATATGTAACTTACTGGTTAAAATGAATTCACATCATTCTTAGAAGCACATGTCAACTTCTTAAGCAATCATTTACAGGATGTCCCTAAGTGTATTACGACAGACTGGTTCTTCTTAATCCGTGGAGACTCATTTCCTGTCAATGCAACTCAAAGGCTAGTTTGGAATCCAGAGAAGTAAATGCAGTGTTTAAATGCTAAGAGAGGGGTATGCATATTGATTCATTCCATAAATATTTATTAATCTACCTATCATATGCCAGATATACACCTACTTGCTAGGATATTGTGATGAATGAAACAGAAGTCCGTGTTCTCTTGCACTTTACGTACATTTAGATATCTGCTGAACTGGCACACATCAGAAAGATCTTTCCTGATCATTCTAGCTAAAGGAGCACTCTGCATCATTCTGTAACCCTTCAACTCTATTTTACTCACAGAATTTTATCGTCATTTGACATATTATATATTTAGGCACTGATGGCCTGTCCATTAGGGCAGAGGCTTTCTTTACTGCTGTGTCCCTAGTGCTGGAAAGAGTAGCTGGCACTACACAGGTGCCTAAATAAACAGTGAATGAATTAATGAGTGAGTGTGAAGCAAGACAATAAACACAGAAAAGGACACAAAAATATCAGATGGTGATAAGTGCTGGGCAGAAAATGAAACAGAACTTTGATAAGCAATGATCTGGTGACCACATTAGATGGGTACTCTGAGGAGGTGACCTGGAAGACAAAAGCTGAATGATGACCAGTGTCCAACAATACGACATCAGAAGGAAGAGCATTCCTGGGCAAGGGAAAAACAGTGCAAAACCCCTAAAGTGAAAATGAGTTTATTGTGTTGAAAGAACCCAAAAGAAGCTCATTTGGCTGGAGTGTGGCAGGCTGAAGGTAGAGGTGATATGGGATGAGGCCATGGGGTCAACCAGAGACCAGGATGAGGAGTTGAGGTTTTAGTCTGAGCACCACAGGGAGATTTTGGAGGGTATTAATCAGGAATGTCAAATGATCTAATTTCCATTTTTATAGACGCACACTGGCTACTTTGTGGTGAGTGTATTTCAGAGGAGCGTGAGTAGAAGCTGGGGGGCTATAAGGGGCCCTTTGCAATCATCCCTTCAACTCCCCAAGTATCTCTTGGGCATTAGGTACAGTGATGAGTGCCAGAAAGTGAGATCATAAATAAGGAGAGGTCTCTGCTCTTCAGAAACTAGGATACACTGAAAAGCTAATAGAGGATACAGTAACTTTTGAGCCTCAAGTTTTTTTTTAAACTCCAGTGGTCACAATACTTCTCTTAAAAATTCTAAACTTTAAAAAGGGGATATGGGATTCTCTGGTGCCACAGTGGTTAAGAATCCACCTGCCAATGCAGGGAGCACAGGTTCAAGCCCTAGTCTGGGAAGATCCCACATGCCGCGGAGCAACTAAGCCCATGCGCCGCAACTACTGAGCCTGCGCTCTAGAGCCTGCGAGCCACAACTACTGAAAGCCGCGTACCTAGAGCCCATGCTCCGCAACCAGAGAAGCCACCACAATGGGAAGATGGTGCACCACAACGAAGAGTAGCCCCCACTCACCGCAACTAGAGAAAGCCCGCACGCAGTGACGAAGACCCAATGCAGCCAGAAATAAATAAATAAATTTTTAAAAATAATAATAAAAAATAAAAAGGGGATAGAGGAGGGGTTCCCAAATTCAGTGTGCATAATAATTGCCAGGAACTTGTTAGAAATGGAGACACCCACATCCTACCCTACCCCAGAAACTCTTTCTACAGTAGGGTCCCATCATTTGCATTTTTTTGCACTAAATCCAAACTCAACTTTATTTATTTATTTATTTTTATATTGGAGTATAGTTGATTAACAATGTTGTGTTAGTTTCAGGTGTACCGCAAAGTGATTCAGTTATACCTATATATGTATCTACTCTTTTTCAAGTTCTTTTCCCGTTTAGGTCATTACAGACTATTGAGCAGAGTTTCCTGTGCTATACAGTAGCTCCGTGTTGGTTATCTATTTTAAATAAATCAGTGTGTTTATGTCAATCCCAAACTACCAATCTATCCCTACCCCCCACCCTTCCCCCCTCGTAACCATAAGTTCGTTCTCTAAGTCTATGAGTCTGTTTCTGTTTTGTAAATAAGTTCCTTTGTATCTTTTTTTTTACATGCTGCATATAAGTGATATCATATGATATTTCTTTCTCTGAGTTACTTCACTTAGTATGATAATCTCCAGGTCCATCCATGTTGCTGCAAGTGGCATTATTTCATTCTTTTTAATGGCTGAGTAATATTCCATTGCATATATGCACCACATCTTCTTTCTGTCATTTGCATTTTAACAAGCACTACAGGTGGCTCTGAGATCGGTGGTTCAAGTTCCACCTTTTAGAAGAGCTGAGAGAGAAAAATGGGGGAAGGCGAACCTCACAGTCGAATTAGGCACTTCTATTTGTTCTGTTAAAAGATGTGGGAGAGACAGACAGAACTCCATGCCTAAATGACACTTAGGAATTCCAAGCACTCTCCCATCCCCGTGCCTCCTTCCCAGATTCCCACCAACCCACACACTCACGTTCACCCTGAGCCTGGGATTTGAGAGAGACCACGAAGTGCCCATGTGTGGAGGGAGCAGACATGGTGGAAGCTAACAGACTCCAAATCTGCCAATTTTCTGGAAAAATTCTGGATGGCTAGAGGTTAAGATAACTAAGTGTGGCTACCTTGTTCATCCAGAGAACAAAGAAGCAGGACTGGACTTTGCAGCATAGCCATCGGGGGTGAGTTAGAAAGTGCTTTTCAGGGCTGTGTGCCAGTTGATTGAGAAAACAGAACTCTGCTTTGTTTTCCCTTTGCTTTCATTGCTGGGTAGTTCGTGTGCATCTGTAATTGACTGGTTCCACCATATTGCTGCCTGCAAAAGCCACCAGAAGACGAATATTCTAGCCTCACTCCACGGTCCTAGTGCATTACTGGCACCTGAGTGGTTTGAAAACATTACTCTTATAGCCCTCTACTGCCAATTTATAACCTAGAAATATTTCACGTGTAGAAGGCTACTTTAGGTCCCCCTCCAAGGTTGTTAATTATGAGTTTTTTAAATCCTGCCTAATATTTCCACTCAGTTCATTATGGAGTTGCTTCTATTTGCCCACCTCACATTCTAAGACCGCATGTAACATATACACTCCTCTTGGGTAAGGCCCCCTCCCCACCCCACCTAAAAGTTATTTCTTGTTTGTTGAAAAAGAAGAAAGTTGTCTCTCAAAACATGCCTTATCTAATCTGAGCCCTCAGCAGCATTCTACGCAGGCTGAGCCCTTCTTCCGAAAAACACTTTCTTGCTGCTTTAGAAACCACACACACTTCGCTTGCTTCTTACTTCTCTGGTTATTCTTTCTCAGCATCTCTGTGGATTCCTCTTCCCCTACCCACCTCTTAGCTACCCCGCTTAGGAGCCTCACTCTGTATACACAAGTGATCCCGTGGCTCCAGGACTCCTCTGTATGCTGGTGATTTCTCCTGTATCTAGCACAGAGCACATCTCTCTTCTGACTCAGATGTACAGTTGTCTACTAGGCATCCTAACCCAGATGCCCCACAAAAAGGTCAATCAATATCTCTAAAACTAAACTCCTGAATCCTTATCTCAGTAAAGAGTACCCCCAACCATCCAACTTTCCAAGCCAAAATACAGGCATACCTTGGAGATATTGTGGGTTCAGTTCCAGATCACCATGATAAAGCAGGTATAACAATAAAGCAAGTCAATTTTTTTTTTTTTTTTTGGTTACCCAGTACATATAAAAGTTGTGTTTACTCTGTACTGTAGACGGTTAAGTATGTGATAGCAATGTGTCTTAAAAACCAATCTATATACCTTAATCTAAAAATACTTTCTTGCTAAAAACGCTAACCATCATCTGAGCCTTCAGTAAGTCACAGTAAGTAACATCAAAGATCACTGATCGTATATCAACATAACAAATATAAGAATGAGGAAAAAGTTTGAAACATTGCAAAAATTACCAAAACGTGACACAGAGACACGAAGTGAGCAAATGCTATTGGAAAAATGGCACCAATAGACTTGCTCCACGTGGGGTTGCCTCAAATCTTCAGTTTATAAAAGAATGCAGTATCTGCGAAGCACAAGAAAGCAAAGCACGATAAAACGAGATCTGCCTGTATTTCTAGATTGTTCACACTCTTCAGTGACTCCTTCACCCTCCACTGGTCTCTGTTCTCACTGCCTGTACTTGGTTTACCTTTGTCAGATCTGCATGATTGCAGAAGCCTCCTAACCCTATATTTGCCTTCTCGAGACCAGGGGCTGGCAAGTTACAGCCAGTGGCTTTACATTTTTTTAAAGGTATTACTAAGAATGGCTTTTAAAAGATTATTAAAAGAGCCATTGAAATTGATCCCAGAGCTCTTTGATTAACTTGATCACACTTAATAAGTGGTGGAGCAGGGATTAAAGGAATGGCTTTTGCATTTTTTTTAATGATGCACCTAAATTTTTTTTATTTATTTTATTTTTTAAATTAGTCATCCATTTTATACACATCAGTGTATACATGTCAAGCCCAATCAACCAATTCATCACACCACCACCACTACCCTACCGCGGCTTTCCCCCCTTGGTGTCCAAACGTTTCTTCTCTACATCTGTGTCTCAATTTCTGCCCTGCAAACCGGTTCATCTGTACCATTTTTCTAGGTTCCACATATATGTGTTAATATACGATATTTGTTTTTCCCTTTCTCACTTACTTCACTCTGTATGCCAATCTCTACGTCCATCCACGTTTGTACAAAGGACCCAATTTTATTCCTTTTTATGGCTGAGTAAATATTCCATCGTATAGATGTACCACATCTTCTTTATCCATTCGTCTGTCAGTGGGCATTTAGGTTGCTTCCATGACCTGGCTATTGTAAATAGTGCTGCAATGAACATTGGGGTGCATGCGTCTTTTTGAATTATGGTTTTCTCAGGGTATATGCCCAGTAGTGGGATTGCTGGATCATATGGTAATTCTATTTTTAGTTTTTTAAGGAACCTCCATACTGTTCTCTATAGTGGCTCTATCAATTTACATTCCCACCAACAGTGCAAGAGGGTTCCCTTTTCTCCACACCCTCTCCAGCATTTGTTGTATGTAGATTTTCTGATGATGCCCATTCTAACTGGTGTGAGGTGATACCTCATTGTAGTTTTGATTTGCATTTCTCTAATAATTAGTGATGTTGAGCAGCTTTTCATGTGCTTCTTGGCCATTGGTATGTCTTCCTTGGAGAAATGTCTACTTAGGGCTTCTGCCATTTTTGGATTGGGTTGTTTTTTTTTTAAATATTGAGCTACATGAGCTGTTTATATATTTGGGATATTAATCCTTTGTCCGTTAATTCGTTAGCAAATATTTTCTCCCGTTCTGAGAGGGTGTGTTTTCATCTTGTTTATGGTTTCCTTTGCTGTGCAAAAGCTTTGAAGTTTCATTAGGTCCCATTTCTTTATTTTTGTTTTTATTTCCATTACTCTAGGAGGTGGATCAAAAAAGATGTTGCTGTGATTTATGTCAAAGAGTGTTCTTCCTATGTTTTCCTCTAAGAGTTTCATATTGTCCAGCCTTACATTTACGTCTCGAATCCATTTTGAGTTTATTTTTGTGTATGGTGTTAGGGAGTGTTCTAATTTCATTCTTTTACACGTAGCTGTCCAGTTTTCCCAGCACCACTTATTGAAGAGACTGTCTTTTCTCCATTGTATATCCTTGCCTCCTTTGTCATAGATTAGTTGACCATAGGTGTGTGCGTTTATCTCTGGGCTTTCTATCTTGTTCCATTGATTTATATTTCTGTGTTTGTGCCAGTACCATATTGTTTTCATTACTGTAGCTTTGTAGTATAGTCTGAAGTCAGGGAGTCTGATTCCTCCAGCTCTGTTTTTTTCCCTCAAGACTGCTTTGGCTATTCGGGGTCTTTTGTGTTTCCATACCAATTGTGAAATTTTTTGTTCTACTTCTGTAAAAAATGCCATTGGTAATTTCATAGGGCTTGCATTGAATCTGTAGATTGCTTTGGGTAGTATAGTCATTTTCACAGTATTGATTCTTCCAGTCCAAGAACATGGTATATATCTCCATCTGTTGGTGTCACCTTTAATTTCTTTCATCAATGCCTTATACTTTTCTGCATGCAGGTCTTTTGTCTCCCTAGGTAGGTTTATTCCTAGGTATTTTCTTTTTGTTGCAATGGCAAATGGGAGTGTTTCCTTAATTTCTCTTTCAGATTTTTCATTAGGATGTAGGAATGTAAGAGACTTCTGTGCATTAATTTTGTATCCTGCAACTTTACCAAATTCATTGATTAGCTCCAGTGGTTTTCTGGTGGCATCTTTAGGATTCTTTATGTATAGTATCATGTCATCTTCAAACAGTGACAGTTTTACTTCTTCTTTCCGATTTGGATTCCCTTTATTTCTTTTTCTTCTCCGATTCTCATGGCTAGGACTTCCAAAACTCTGTTGAATAATAGTGGCGAGAGTGGGCATCCTTGTCTTGTTCCTGATCTTCAAGGAAATGATTTCAGTTTTTCACCATTGAAAATGATGTTTGCTGTGGGTTTGTCATATATGGCCTTTATTATGTTGAGGTAGGTTCCCTCCATGCCCACTTTCTGGAGAGTTTTTATCATAAATGGGTGTTGAATTTTTTTTTTTGAAGGTCACTAATCTAGGGGCTGAGTCATGATTAATGGAATAGAATAGGTTATGGTATGCCAGGTGTTTTATACCACACTTTGGCAGACTGTTTTGCATATAATCATTTCCTTTTTTTTTTTTTTTACATCTTTATTGGAGTATAATTGGTTTACATTGTTGTGTTAGTTTCTGCTTTATAACAAAGTGTATCAGTTATACACATACATATGTTCCCATATCTCTTCCCTCTTGCATCTCCCTCCCTCCCACCCTCCCTATCCCACCCCTCTAGGTGGTCACAAAGCACCGAGCTGATCTCCCTCTGCTATGTGGCTGCTTCCCACTAGCTATCTACTTTACGTTTGGTAGTGTATATATGTCCATGCCACTCTCTTGCTGTGTCACAGCTTACCCTTCCCCCTCCCCATATCCTCAAGTCCATTCTCTACTAGGTCTGTGTCTTTATTCCTGTCTTGCCCCTAGGTTCTTCATGACATTTTTTTTCTTAAATTCCATATATATGTGTTAGCATACGGTATTTGTCTTTCTCTTTCTGACTTCACTCTGTATGACAGACTCTACGTCTATCCACCTCATTACAAATAGCTCAATTTCGTTTCTTTTTATGGCTGAGTAATATTCCATTGTATATATGTGCCACATCTTCTTGATCCATTCATCCGATGATGGACACTTAGGTTGTTTCCATCACTGGGATATTGTAAATAGAGCTGCAGTGAACATTTTGGTACATGACTCTCTTTAATTATGGTTTTCTCAGGGTATATGCCCAGTAGTGGGATTGCTGGGTCATATGGTAGATCTGTTTGTAGTTTTTTAAGGAACCTCCATACTGTTCTCTGTAGTGGCTGTACCAATTCACACTCCCACCAGCGGTGCCAGAGTGTTCCCTTTTCTCCACACCCTCTCCAGCATTTATTGTTACTATATTTTTTGATGATGGCCATTCTGACTGGTTTGAGGTGATATCTCATTGTAGTTGTAATTTGCATTTCTCTAATGATTAATGATGTTGAGCATTCTTTCATGTGTTTGTTGGCAGTCTGTATATCTTCTTTGCAGAAATGTCTATTTAGGTCTTCTGCCCATTTTTGGATAGGGTTGTTTGTTTTTTTGTTATTGAGCTGCATGAGCTGCTTATAAATTTTGGAGCTTAATTCTTTGTCAGTTGCTTCATTTGTAACTATTTTCTCCCATTCTGAGGGTTGTCTTTTGGTCTTGTTTATGGTTTCCCTTGCTGCGCAAAAGCTTTGAAGTTTGATTAGGTCCCATTTGTTTATTTTTGTTTTTATTTCCATTTCTCTAGGAGGTGGGTCAAAAAGGATCTTGCTGTGATTTATGTCATAGACTGTTCTGCATATATTTTCCTCTAAGAGTTTGATAGTTTCTGGCCTTACATTTAGGTCTTTAATCCATTTTGAGTTTATTTTTGTGTATGGTATTAGGGAGTGATCTAATCTCATACTTTTACATGTACCTGTCCAGTTTTCCCAGCACCAGTTATTGAAGACGCTGTCCTTTCTCCACTGGACATTCCTGCCTCCATTATCAAAGATAAGGTGACCATATGTGCGTGGGGTTATCTCTGGGCTTTCTATCCTGTTCCATTGATCTATGCTTCTGTTTTGTGCCAGTACCATACTGTCTTGATTACTGTAGCTTTGTAGTATAGTCTGGGAGCCTGATTCCTCCAGCTCCGTTTTTCGCTCTCAAGATTGCTTTGGCTATTCGGGGTCTTCTGTGTTTCCATACAAATTGTGAAACTTTCTGTTCTAGTTCTGTGAAAAATGCCCGTGGTAGTTTGATAGGGATTGCATTGAATCTGTAGATTGCTTTGGGTAGTGGAGTCATTTTCACAATGTTGATTCTTCCAGTCCAAGAACATGGTATATCTCTCCATCTATTTGTATCATCTTTAATTTCCTTCATCAGTGTCTTATAATTTTCTGCATACAGGTCTTTTGTCTCCTTAGGTAGGTTTATTCCCGGATATTTTATTCTTTTTGTTGCAATGGTAAATGGGTGTGTTTTCTTGATTTCACTTTCAGATTTTTCATCACTAGTATATAGGAATGCCAGAGATTTCTGTGCATTGATTTTGTATCCTGCTACTTTACCAAATTCATTGATTACCTCTAGTCGTTTTCTGGTGGCATCTTTAGGATTCTCTATGTATAGTATCATGTCATCTGCAAACAGTGACAGTTTACTTCTTCTTTCCAATTTGGATTCCTTTTATTTCCTTTTTTTCCTGATTGCTATGGCTAAACTTGCCAAACTATGTTGAATAAGAGTGGGTGAGAGTGGGCAACCTTGTCTTTTTCCTGATCTTAGTGGAAATGCTTTCAGTTTTTCACTTGAGGACGCTGTTGGCTGTGGGTTTGTCATATATGGCCCTTATTATGTTAAGGAAAGTTCCCTGTATGCCTACTTTCTTCAGAGTTTTATCATAAATGGGTTGTTGAATTTTGTCGAAAGCTTTCTCTGCATCTATTGAGATGATCATATGGTTTTTATCCTTCAGTTGTTGATATGGTGTATCACGTTGATGATTTGCGTATATTGAAGAATCCTTGTATTCCTGGAATAAACCCCATTTGATCATGGTGAATGATCCTTTTAATGTGCTGTTGGATTCTGTTTGCTAGTATTTTGTTGAGGATTTTTGCATCTATGTTCATCAGTGATATTGGCCTGTAGTTTTCTTTCTTTGTGACATCCTTGTCTGGTTTTGGTATCAAGGTGATGGTGGCCTTTAGAATGAGTTTGGGAGTGTTCCTCCCTCTGCTATATTTTGGAAGAGTTTGAGAAGGATAGGTGTTAGCTCTTCTCTACATGTTTGATAGAATTCGCCTGTGAAGCCATCTGGTCCTGGGCTTTTGTTTGTTGGAAGACTTTTAATCACAGTTTCAATTTCAGTGCTTGTGATTGGTCTGTTCATATTTTCTATTTCTTCCTGATTCAGTCTTGGCAGGTTATGCATTTCTAAGAATTTGTCCATTTCTTCCAGGTTGTCCATTTCATTGGCGTAGAGTTGCTAGTAGTAATCTCTCATGATCTTTTGTATTTCTGCAGTGTCAGTTGTTACTTCTTTTTCATTTCTAATTCTATTGGTTTGAGTCTTCTCCCTTTTTTTCTTGATGAGGCTGGCTAATGGTTTATCAATTTTGTTTATCTTCTCAAGAACCAGCTTTTAGTTTTATTGATCTTTGCTATCGTTTCCTTCATTTCTTTTTCATTTATTTCTGATCTGATTTTTATGATTTCTTTCCTTCTGCTAACTTTGGGGTTTTTTGTTCTTCTTTCTCTCATTGCTTTAGGTGCAAGGTTAGGTTGTTTATTTGAGATGTATTCTGTTTCTTACGGTAGGATTGTATTGCTATAAACTTCCCTCTGAGAACTGCTTTTGCTACATCCCATAGGTTTTGGGTCGTTGTGTCTCCATTGTCATTTTTCTCTAGGTATTTTTTTATTTCCTCTCTGATTTCTTCAGTGATCACTTCGTTATTAAGTAGTGTATTGTTTAGCCTCCACGTGTTCGTATTTTTTACAGATCTTTTCCTGAAATTGATATCTAGTCTCATAGCGTTGTGGTCGGAAAAGATACTTGATACAATTTCAATTTTCTTAAATTTACCAAGGCTTGATTTGTGACCCAAGATATGATCTATCCTGGAGAATGTTCCATGAGCACTTGAGAGAAATGTGTACTCTGTTGTTTTTGGATGGAATGTCCTATAAATATCAATTAAGTCCATCTTGTTTAACGTATCATTTAAAGCTTGTGTTTCCTTATATATTTTCATTTTGGATGATCTGTCCATTGGTGAAAGTGGGGTGTTAAAGTCTCCTACTATGAATGTGTTACTGTCGATTTCCCCTTTTATTGCTGTTAGCATTTTCCTTATGTATTGAGGTGCTCCTATATTGGGTGCATAAATATTTACAATTGCTATATCTTCTTATTGGATTGATCCCTTGATCATTATGTAGTGTCATTCTTTGTCTCTTGTAATAGTCTTTATTTTAAAGTCTATTTTGTCTGATATGAGAATTGCTACTCCAGCTTTCTTTTGGCTTCCATTTGCATGGAATATTTTTTTCCATCCCCTCACTTTCAGTCTGTATGTCTCTAGGTCTGAAGTGGGTCTCTTGTAGAGAGCATATATATAGGTCTTGTTTTTGTATCCATTCAGCCAATCTGTGTCTTTTGGTGGGAGCATTTAGTCCATTGACATTTAAGGTAATTATCGATATGTATGTTCCTATTCCCATTTTCTTAATTGTTTGGGGTTCGTTATTGTATGTCTTCTCCTTCTCTTGTGTTTCTTACCTAGAGAAGTTCCTTTAGCATTTGTTGTAAAGCTGGTTTGGTGGTGCTGAACTCTCTCAGCTTTTGCTTGTCTGTAAAGGTTTTAATTTCTCCATCAAATCTGAATGAGATCCTTGCTGGGTAGAGTAATCTTGGTTGCAGGTTCTTCTCCTTCATCACTTTAAATATGTCTTGCCAGTCCCTTCTGGCTTGCAGCGTTTCTGCTGAAAGATCAGCTGTTAACCTTATGGGGATTCCCTTGTGTGTTATTTGTTGGTTTTCCCTTGCTGCTTTTAACATGTTTTCTTTGTATTTAATTTGAGACAGTTTGATTAATATGTGTCTTGGCATATTTCTCTTTGGGTTTATCCTGTATGGTACTCTCTGTGCTTCCTGGACTTGATTAACTATTTCCTTTCCCATATTAGGGAAGTTTTCAACTATAATCTCTTCAAATATTTTCTCAGTCCCTTTCTTTTTCTCTTCTTCTTCTGGAATCCCTGTAATTCGAATGTTGTTGCATTTAATGTTGTCCCAGAGGTCTCTGAGATTGTCCTCAGTTCTTTTCATTCTTTTTTCTTTATTCTGCTCTGCAGTAGTTATTTCCACTATTTTATCTTCCAGGTCACTTATCCATTCTTCTGCCTCAGTTATTCTGCTATTAATCCCATCTAGAGTATTTTTAATTTCACTTATTGTGTTGTTCCCCATTGCTGTTTCATCTTTAGTTCTTCTAGGTCCTTGTTAAATGTTTCTTGCATTTTCTCTATTCTGTGTCCAAGATTTTGGATCATCTTTACTATCATTATTCTGAATTCTTTTTCAGGTAGACTGCCTATTTCCTCTTCATTTGTTAGGTCTGGTGGGTTTTTATCTTGCTTCTTCATCTGCAGTGTGTTTTTGTGTCTTCTCATTTTGCTTATCTTACTGTGTTTGGGGTCTCCTTTTTGCATGCTGCAGGTTCGTAGTTGCCGTTGTGTAGGCTTCCTGGTGGAGGGGACTAGTGCCTGTGTTCTGGTGGATGAGGCTGGATCTTGTCTTTCTGGTGGGCAGGTCCACATCTGGGGGTGTGTTTTGGGGTGTCTGTGACCTTATTATGATTTTAGGCAGCCTCTCTGCTAATGGGTGGGGTTGTGTTCCTGTCTTGCTGGTTGTTTGGCATAGGGTGTCCAGCACTGTAGCTTGCTGGTCTTTGAGTGAAGCTGGGTGCTGGTGTTGAGATGGAGATCTCTGGGAGATTTTCGCCGTTTGATATTATGTGGAGCTGGGAGGTCTCTTGTGGACCAATGTCCTGAAGTTGGCTCTCCCACCTCAGGGGCTCAGCACTAATTCCTGGCTGCAGCACCAAGAACCTCTCATCCACATGGTTCAGAACAAAAGTGAGAAAAAGTAGAAGGAAGGAAGGAAGGAAGAAAGGAAGGAGGGAGGGAGGAGGGAAGGAAGGAAAGAAAGAAGATAAAATAATTAAAAATAATTATTAAGAAAAAATAATTTTTTAAAGAACAAAAAACGGACGGATAGAACCCTAGGACAAATGGTGGAAGCAAAGCTATACAGACAAAATCTCACACAGAAGCATACACATACACACTCACAAAAAGGGGAAAAGGGGAAAAAAATCATAAATCTTGCTCTCAAAGTCCACTTCCTCAATTTGGGATGATTCGTTGGGATGATTCATGTATTCCACAGATGCAGGGTACATCGAGTTGATTGTGGAGCTTTAATCCGCTGCTTCTGAGGCTGCTGGGAGAGATTTCCCTTTCTCTTCTTTGTCCGCACAGCTCCAGGGGCTCAGCTTTGGATTTGGCCCCGCCTCTGCGTGTAGGTCGCCGGAGGGCGTCTGTTTTTCGCTCAGACAGGACAGGGTTAAAGGAGCCGCTGATTCGGGGGCTCTGGCACACTCAGGCCGCAGGGGAGGGAGGGGTACGAAGGCGGGGTGAGCCTGCAGCGGCAGAGGCCATTGTGACGTTGCACCAGCCTGAGGCGCACCGTGCGTTCTCCCGGAGAAGTTGTCCCTGGATCCTGGGACCCTGGCAGTGGCGTGCTGCACAGGCTCCCCGGACGGGAGGTGTGGATAGTGACCTGTGCTCGCACACAGGCTTCTTGGTGGTGGTGGCAGCAGCCTTAGCGTCTCATGCCCGTCTCTGAGGACCGCGCTGTTAGCCACAGTTCGCACCCATCTCTGGAGCTCCTTTAAACAGCGTTCTTAATCCCTTCTCCTCTCGCACCAGGAAACAAAGAGGGAAGAAAAAGTCTCTTGCCTCTTCGGCAGTCCAGACTTTTTCCCGGACTCCCTCCCGGCTAGCCGTGGTGCACTAACCCCTTCAGGCTGTGTTCAAGCAGCCAACCCCAGTCCTCTTCCTGCCTCCGACCGAAGCCCGAGCCTCAGCTCCCAGCCCCGCCCGCCCCGGCGGGTGCGCAGACAAGTCTCTTGGGCTGGTGAGTGCCGGTCGGCACCGATCCTCTGTGCGTGAATCTCTCCGCTTTGCCTTCCGCACCCCTGTTGCTGTGCTCTCCTCCGCAGCTCCGAAGCTTTCCCCCTCCACAGCCTGCAGTCTCCGCCTGTGAAGGGGCTTCCTAGTGTGTGGAAGCCTTTCCTCCTTCACAGCTCCCTCCCAGTGGTGCAGGTCCCATCCCTATTCTTTAGTCTCTGTTTATTCTCTTTTTCTTTTGCCCTACCCAGGTACATGGGGACTTTCTTGCCTTTTGGGAGGTCTGAGGTCTTCTGCCTGTGTTCAGTAGGTGTTCTGTAGGAGTTGGTCCACGTGTAGATGTATTACTGGTGTATCTGTGGGGTGGAAGGTGATCTCCGTGTCTTACTCTTCCGCCATCTTCCCTGATCTCTGCATATAATCATCTGGGTGTTGAATTTTATCAAAAGCTTTTTCTGCATCTGTTGAAATGATCATATGGTTTTTATTCTTCACTTGGTTAATATAGTGTATAACATTGATTGATTTGTGTATATTGAAGAATCCTTGCATCCCTGGGATAAATCCCACTTGATCACGGTGTATGAATCTTTTAATGTGTTGTTGGATTCTTTTTGCTAGTATTTTATTGAGGATTTTTGCATCTGTATTCATCAGTGATATTGGTCTGTAATTTTCTTTTTTTGTAGTATCTTTGTCTGGTTTTGGTATCAGGGTGATGGTGGCCTCATAGAATGAGTTTGGGAGTGTTCCTTCGTCTGCAACTTTTTGAGAAGAATTTGAGAAGGATGGGTGTTAGCTCTTCTGTAAATGTTTGATAGAATTCACATGTGAAGCCATCTGGTCCTGGACTTTTGTTTGTTGGAAGACTTTTAATCACAGTTTCAATTTAATTACTTGTGATTGGTCTGTTCATATTTTCTATTTCTTGCTGGTTCAGTCTTGGAAGGTTATACCTTTCTAAGAATTTGTCCATTTTTTCCAGGTTGTCCATTATATTGGCATAGAGTTGCTTGTAGTAGTCTCGTAGGATGCTTTGTATTTCTGCGGTGTCTGTTGTAACTTCTCCTTTTTCATTTCTAATTTTGTTGATTTGAGTCCTCTCCCTCTTTTTCTTGATGAGTCTGGCTAATGGTTTATTAATTTTGTTTGTCTTCTCAAAGAACCAGCTTTTAGTTTTATTGATCTTTGCTATTGTTTTCTTTGATCTATTTCATTTATTTCTGCTCTGATGTTTATGATTTCCTTCCTTCTGCTAACTTTGGGTTTTGTTTGTTCTTCTTTCTCTAGTTCCTTTAGGTGTAAGCTTAGATTGTTTACTTGAGATTTTTCTTCTTTCTTGAGGTAGGCTTGTATAGCTATAAACTTCCCACTTAAAACTGCTTTTGCTACATCCCATAGGTTTTGGATCGTCATGTTTTCATTGTCATTTGTCTCTAGGTGTTTTTTGATTTCCTCTTTGATTTCTTCAGTGATCTCTTGGTTATTTAGTAATGTATTGTTTAGCCTCCATGTGTTTGTGTTTTTTATGGTTTTTTCCCTGTAATTCATTTCTAGACTCGTAGCATTGTGGTCAGAAAAGATGCTTGATATGATTTCAATTTTTTTAAATTTACTGAGGCTTGTTTTGTGACCCAAGGTGTGATCTATCCTGGAGAACATTCCATGAGCACTTGAGAAGAAAGTGTAATCTGCTGGTTTTGGATGGAATGTCCTATAAATATCAATTAAATCTATCTGGTCTATTGTGTCATTTAAAGCTTCTGTTTCCTTATTTATTTCATTTTGGATGATCTGTCCATTGGTGTAAATGAGGTGTTAACGTCCCCCACTATTACTGTGTTACTGTTGATGTCCTCTTTTATAGCTGTTAGCAGTTGCCTTATGTATTGAGGTGCTCCTATCTTGGGGGCATATATATTTATAATTGTTATATCTTCTTCTTGGATTGATCCCTTGATTATTATGTAGTGTCCTTCCTTGTCTCTTGTAACATTCTTATTTTATCTGATATGAGTATTGCTACTCCAGCTTTCCTTTGATTTCCATTTGCATGGAATATCTTTTTCCATCCCCTCACTTTCAGTCTATATGTGTCCCTAGGTCTGAAGTGGGTCTCTTGTAGACAGCATATGTATGGGTCTTGTTTTTGTATCCATTCAGCAAGCCTGTGTCTTTTGGTTGGAGCATTTAATCCATTCACGTTTAAGGTAGTTATCGATATGTATGTTCCTATTACCATTTTCTTAATTGTTTTGGGTTTTTTTTGTAGGTCCTTTTCTTCTCTTGTGTTTCCCTTAGAGAAGTTCCTTTAGCATTTGTCGTAGAGCTGGTTTCGTGGTGCTGAATTCTCTTAGCTTTCACTTGGCTGTAAAGCTTTTGATTTCTCCATCGAATCTCAATGAGATCTTTGCTGGGTAGAGTAATCTTGGATGAAGGTTCTTCCCTTTCATCACTTTAAGTATATCATGCCACTCCCTTCTGGCTTGTAGAGCTTCTGCTGAGAAATCAGCTGTTAACCTTATGGGAGTTGCCTTGTATGTTATTTGTTGTTTTTCCCTTGCTGATTTCAATAATTTTTCTTTGTCTTTAATTTTTGCCAATTTGATTACTATGTGTCTCAGCATGTTTCTCCTTGGGTTTATCCTGTATGGGATTTGCTGCACTTCCTGGACTTGGGTGGCTGTTTCCTTTACCATGTTAGGGAAATTTTCGACTCTAATCTCTTCGGATATTTTCTCGGGTCCTTTCTCTCTCTCTTCTCCTTCTGGGACCCCTATAATGAGAATGTTGTTGCGTTTAATGTTGTCCCAGAGGTCTCTCTTAGGCTGTCTTCATCTTCATTTCTTTTCATTCTTTTTTCTTTATTCTGTTCCGCAGCAGTGAATTCCACCATTCTGTCTTCCAGGTCACTTATCCGTTCTTCTGCCTCAGTTATTCTGCTATTGATTTCTTCTAGTGTACTTTCATTTCCGTTATTGTATTGTTCATCTCTGTTTGTTTGTTCTTTAATTCTTCTAGGTCTTTGTTAAACATTTCTTGCATCTTATTGGCCTTTGCCTCCATTCTTTTTCTGAGGTCCTGGATCATCTTCACTATCGTTATTCTGAATTCTTTTTCTAGAAGGTTGTCTATGTCCATTAAATTGTTTTTCTGGGGTTTTATCTTGTTGCTTCATCTGGTACATAGCCCACTGCCTTTTCATTTGTCTATCTTTCTGTGAAAGTGGTTTTTGTTCCACAGGCTGCAGGACTGTAGTTCTTCTTGCTTCTGCTGTCTGCCCTCTGGTGGATGAGGCTATCTAAGAGGCTTGTGCAAGTTTCGGCTTTTCATTTTTAAAGGGTTATTAAAACAAATAAAAACTAGAATATACAACAGAGACCATAGGAGGCCCTGAAAGCCTAAACTATTTGCTATATGTCCCTTTACAGAAAAAGTGTGTGACTTCTGCCCCAGAACATTTGACATGCTACTGCCAGAGCATCTTTCTTTCAAAATTGTCCATGCTGCTCCCAGGCTTAAAATTCTTTTCATGTCCAGCTAGCACTTGAGGTTAAGTTTCAAATGCCCTAGCATGATATACAATGCCTTTTATCGTCTGATACCTGCCTGCCTCTCTTGCTTCATCTCTTACCAAATCCCCTCACTTCACCCCACTGAGCTCTGCCCTTCCGAGGTACCCACTTACTTGCTGTTTACAAATTTGCTTGGGAACTTCCAACCCACTTTGTCTATCTAATCCTGTCCTTCCTGACAGGAAACCTTCCCTGGAAGGCTGGGTCAGATGGCCATCTCTGCAACCCATATGGTACCCTGTGCATAATACTCTATCTCTGCCCTACCATTGTGTATTAGAATTGGTTATTTGTTTCTCTATATTACCTTCTGGATTATGTTACTCTTCTTCAAAGGCCAGTGTTTAAGAATGTATCTTATTTTCTCCACAATTCCAAGAACATCATAAACACTAGACAGATGATGAACTGATGAATGAAGGAAGGAAGAAAAGAATGATGGATGCCAGTGATGAGGAGGGAGGTTTCCTAATGGGTGGAGACAGCAGTCTGCATGGTTTTGCATAATCTGGACTTCCAGTCTCTAACGTGCAGTTATGGCGGAGTTCCACAGTGATACCCATTCCCAGCTTAACATTTCTACCTTGCCCACGTGTTCTCCCCTTGAGAAATTTCAGGAACCCCAAGGTTCTGTGGCATACCACTGTACAATTTGCAAAGTACTGCTATAGTGTGAATAAGTGCGAGAGTAGATATCTTATGGTATCCTGTCTCCCGTTACATCCAGGCCAAGGGATAAATCCTCATCCTCATCACCATCATCGCTAACATTTATTGAGCACTTGCTTTGAGCTATAAGCTGTTCTAAGTATTTTACAGGTGTCCATTTATTCCTACAATAACCCTTTGAGGTTACTATCCCAATTTTACAAATGTTTACAAATTGAAGCACAGAGATGTTAGATTCAGTCTGCCTCCAGGGACCCTGTTTCTTTGTATTGATTTTAACCTTAGTTGAATACATGAACTTGCCAGTATTTTAGAAAGAAGCCATTGGGGTCAGTTAGACCTAGCAAAAATTAACATGCTGTCTTCTAGCCAGCTGGCTTCCAATTTAGGAGGCTTTTGTTTTTATTGTGGCACATCTGTTTCAGAGAGAGCCTTTTCTTCTCTTGGCCACTCTACCTTTACATATACACCCCCAGCTGTAAAGATGCACAGTGCTCGGCACATAATAGGCGCTCATAAACATTATAATTGTCACATCTGTGTTTGTGTCTCTAACCGTGTATGTTTACAGTGTTGGTGGCCTGTGTATGTGTGTGCTTAGATACCTCAGCCACAAACAAGATGAAGCTGAACTGTTTCTTGCTTTTTGGCCACTCTGGTAAATACTGAACACTTCCTGGGCCCTTCTACTCTTCACCACATTTTGAGCTGAGATTCAGGCAAAAGCTGAATTTGCATTTGGAGAGGGGGCGACCCTAGTTGAAGAATCTTGTAAATAACTCTTCCCCACATCTAATACCAGGAGGCTCTTGTCATTATGGACAAATATATATGTTCAGTATTTCTACATTGGAATCCAAACTCCAGAAACAACACCTGCAAGGACACTGCTAACTTCTTTACAGAAAAGTCAGATTTTCCAAAATTGCCACAGGGAGCTGGGTTGCCAGACTGGGAAGGAAAGCTGCATGAAGATTGATCCTATCCTCTGAGAAGGATCTAAACACGGCTGATAGCCCCACAATAGGGCAGGGAAGTCCCTGCTTGCTACGCAACACCTTTGGTCCAAGAGTGAGCTGGTAGTCACATACTCCTCATAGCTCAGCTGGTACAAGTCTTAAAGCATTTAAACAAGGCTTTCCTAAAAGTTATGGGTTTTTGCAAAGGAATGCAGATGAACATAACGAAGAATATGAAACTAGATACTTGGAAGAAAATACTGATTCCTTCTTAGGGATGGAGAAGCAGCTCACAGGTGCCATTCCATCTATATGGGACCCTAGGGAACAGGCTAATGCCATGGAGTTTCTGCCTCTTAATCCCTAAGCTGGTCCCTGCCTTCTTTCTATTGTGTGTCTGGGTGCACCCACCTCACTCCCCAACCCCCTTGGTCAAGAGGAGCAACCTAATGGTATATCAGTTAACCCTGGGGACAATCGACAGAGGTGGAGGACAGGAAGGCTAAAATCACAGCATCTTAGTTCTACCACGTAGTATCCACATAAGTCTAACCTCTCTGAACCTTGGTTTTCTCATTAGTTAAAATGATCACACCCACCCTGCAGAAAAGTGGAGTGAAGAACAGAAATATGATCTGTAAAGTGCCTGGCACACTGTGGATACACATTTGACAGTATAATTGTCACGTAGAGATGAGACCGGTGTAACACACCATCTTCCAGGATGTCACAAAATTAGGAGTTTTACTCTTATTTTGAGGAACCCCTGGACAGTTGTTCAAAGAATAGCACTAGAAAGGTGTCTAGGAAAACACAGTGTGATTGAGAATTATCAGCCTAAATCCAGACTACAGGAGAGGATGCTTAAAACTCAGTTTTTTGCTGACATTTCTGATCTGGTAGGACAGAGAAATCGGTATGCTCTAAGTGTTTAGGCTTCCCAGAAAGCTCTGGACAGTGTTCCGAAGTGGTGTTCTGAAGTGGTGTTGAGTAGGAGATGAATTAAGGAGTATTTGGAAGGCTTTAGCATGGGCAACGCAGAGTATCCACAAATGGAAGCTTCTTAGAATGGAGGAGAGAATCAGATGGAAAATACCTCCAGGGTCAATTTCAGAACCACAGTTGTGAATAATGCTATATGTAAAAGTCATAAGCACATGAAATGCAGTTTCCAAGTCTGTAGATAATATAAAAACTGGAGGCTGGGCAGTTAGGGAGGGAAGAAGAAACCAATTTCAATTTGGTTTGGCGTGTTTCCTTTATAGAAGTAAAGGAAATAGGGAGGACAAATGTTTCTCCCTGTTGAAAAGTGTAAGAATAGCAAGTCAGAGAAAAAGGAGCCATCCCAGTAAATACATAAGCTTAGCCAAAAAAAAAAAAAAAAAAAAAATGTATAGGAGATCAATGCAAGGTCACAGAAATGGCTAGCATGAATCAGACAGCAGAGAACATTAGAGGACATCAGTAACAACCAGAGACAATCAGTGACAACCAGCCACTGTCTGAAAAGCTAGAGGGTCTCAAAAGATCCCCCTAGCAGTTAATTTATTCTTCCTAGAAAAGTGGTCCTAGCAAATAGCAGTTCTGAAAAAGTGGTTAACATTTTCATATAAATGAGGAAGATCCTGAAACAAACCAGAAATGAAAGTGTTTCCATGTTCTAGGTCAGGGTCAGCAAACTTTTCTTGTAAAGGGCCGGATGGTAAACATTTTAGCTTTGCAGGCAATCCCGTCTCTGCCTCAACCACTCAATTCTGCCAACGTAGCGTAAAAGCAGCCATAGAAAGTTCTTAATCTGCTGTGGCCGCATGCCAATAAAACTTTATTTACAAAAGCAGGTGGCAGCCGACTGGAGTTTGGTGATCTCTATCCAAGGTAAATAGGAAATACAGTCAGAGTCATTTCATGCAGAGGTCTGTAGTTTGAAATGAATTACCCAGCAGGCAGATAGAACTACTCATATTAGCAAATTCAAGACTTTATGATTTTCTTAAGAGAAGGAAGCTGAAGGATTTGGCAGAAAGTATTAGGACAGGGTTAAGAGTGTGTGGTTAGGTGACCTTTCCCATTCCAAAAGTATTTTCTATACTTCCACCTGGAGCAGTCATGGAGCTTCCAGCATAAATAACTTTTAGTTGCAATTAAATTAAAAACAACCCAGGTTAAAAACAAAGTTGCCCTCACCAAATGGTGATACAGAGCTCTTCATGAACCTCAAATCTGTTCCCTAAAATATCTGTACAAAACAAAGCTCTCCCTTGCAAGTCTCTGGGCTACTATATTTTTTGGTTTTGGAAAAAAATTCTTGCTCGCGGAGGACGTCTTCTCACAGCATTCTTTCTGTCCTCCAGCTTAAAGCTACTTAAAATCCAGAATGTTCTTGTTAGTGACTGTCCATTTCCCTGAGTAACTACAAATCTTCGCACAACTTACCTCCAACCCAAAATGAAGCCAAACCACAGGCCTTCCTATTAGGCCCCAGTGGATGCTTGAATAGAGTCAGTTTTTTTAAAGGTCAAAGGTCATTCCCCATTCCTGATTCCCTGCACCAGCTGAGTGAGCTACCTAACTTCTCTGAGCTTTTGCATCATCTCTAAAATGCGTTGATAATATCAATCTAGTAACATGATAGAATAAAACTGTATAAAATTTGTCCACTTATCTACTAGATACCTGTTCCCACTCTCCCTTTGTGGTAGATTTGATTATCCTAATCTTAGGAATCCCTAAGCAGAAAAAAGAAAAAAAAAATCTGCATTTCAGGGTAAGGAAAAGACCTCAACATGTCCCCCTAGGAGTTGGGAGCTGACATTCTTTGCACAGTACCCCTTACCTTACTCGCTTCTAAGCGTACTTTTTTCCAATTCTTATTCTTTTACTCTTATTTCTATACTTTTTTTTGCAATTGCAGAATTCTGGCTTTTTTTCTTTTAAGTGTTCTAAGATTTCAGTATTTGGTTAATAGTGTTAAAACAGTAATGGAAATAACTAGTTGTCCTTATTCCGAGATTCCTGAGTCAAGAATGGAACTGAGGCAGTTGCCAACCCAGTGTGCCATGTGGCCTCAGTCCTCTCCTCCTCTTTCCCATCCCCAGGGCTGCCACCAAGGTAAACACACTGGGGCCCATGCCCCGCTCTCTCACAGGGCAAATGCCTTACCACCTGGCCATGGCCCTGACTTATGTTTTTTTTTTCTTGAAAACGCTACATTTCTCAGTCATTTACCCATGTCAAAGCAGCTCCTCACAATGTCCACTATACATAGGTTCAGACACGAAGAGTGAATGATGATGGCGATGGTGATGTCGACAACAACAACCAAATAGTAATAGTAACCTGCACTTCTGTAGTATTTACTATGTCAAGTACTTTTCTATGTTCTTGAAATACCCGGACTCACGCAGACTATTCACAACAGCCCTAGGTTGGTGCAGGAATTCTCCTCATTCTATAGATGAGAAAACTGTGTCACTGAGAAGTAAATTACTGGTCCAAGGTTACAAAGCTACTATGTGGTACAGCTGGGGTTGGGACCCAGTCACCGTGACTCTCGAGTCTGTGCTCTTATCCAGTGTACTATATTGTCAAAATGATCAATTTCAGCTCCATTGCTTTGGAGGTCACTAAATAAGTCTTTATTAAGTATTCAGCATGCCAGCACTATACTGAATATTGAAGAGAGAACTATAACAGAAGTAGGAGTCCCAGCCCTTGAAGTATTCATTTACAATCTAACTGAAGGAATGAGATGTTGTAGAATGGAAAGGGCTTTGTAGTACAATTTAAAACAACTCTGGTAGATCAGGAAAGGAAGGGATTCTTGTGGACTGTGGTAACAGGAGGTTGAACTTGAACTTACTCTTAAGGGATGGGGAGAATTTGGAAGGATCAACAGGAGGAGGAAGAACATGAACTCTGTCCAAAACTAATGACAAGGAGAGTCAGAGGCCATCTTGAATGGAAAGACAAGTTTGTGTTGGGATGTGGGACAGATAAGTTTGAAAAGATGAGGAAGACACTGTTCTGAAAACAAAGGATGTACCTATAATTTCTAGGTTCTAGTCGTGTGTTGAGACCTAAAATAGGTTTAAGAATGATTTGTTAAGGTGAGAGGCCTGAGATGGTACATCATGGCCGATGTAACAAATGGGTATTTCTGTGTCCAGAGCTTGAAATTTTCCTCTGACAACTGGAAATTCCAAGGAGGACTTTCAAGATGGTCATGTAGGTTACCCACACCTGTACCATCAAAAATTACTAATTTACTAGATGTATCTGATGCTTAACCTGATACTTTTTTACTTAGAAAACAGGAAGACACTGTTTCTCAGAAATAGGTCCTCAGAAACAGTAAGCTCACTCCTTTATTTGATCCTCACAAGAAGTCTCTGAGGTGTTATCCTCAATTTGCAGAAGGAACTTAGAGGCTCGCAGAGCTGAAAGGCTTGCCCAAGAACACCGCGTGAGTCTATGTCTCTTGACTGAAGTCGGGAAGCCTTCCCCTCTACCGCAGTTTCACATGGTTGGTTGTGGACATGACTTTGAGAGGTGAGCCTGTATAAGACAGTGGTGTCACCGTTGAGCCAAGGATTAAGAAGGCATCGTCATGCCACCCCACACACAGGATTGCTAGAGTCTTTCCTCTAGACACCCAGAGTGGCCTCCTTTTCAAATGAGAGTACCTTCTGACTATGCCTTGCAAATGCAGAGGAGAGAATTCCACCACGAGGAGCTTGTGCTTGGTAGGACTGGCCCACGAGCACTTTGTCCATATCCTACTCGTTTGGACAACAAGGGCTTCACTTGTGTAACGAAAACAATTATCTGTATTCTCTCAAGTTGTCCTTAATTTGTAGAATGCTTGAGAAGACAAGCTGTCACAAAGAAGCTTACAAGTAAAGGCCACGAGAAAAGCAAAACTATGCTTTCATTTTCTAGCTAAAAATAACGACCAAAGAAATAAAGCAGTAAGTTTTAGCCCAGTAAACCAAAAGGGATTGTGGGTATGGGAGAAAAGCAGAGAGTATTAATATACCTAATATGACCACAGTACTATTTGCTATGTATGTCTTAATTATGCCCCAATCCACGTCCCCTCATCCTCTAATTCCATAAATTCCAAAACAACCCTGAGAGATCTTTCTGGTTTTGTTTGGAAAGCAGCACTATGTTTCTGTGCCTATGCATTCTAAAACAGGCCTGTCAAATTTGAAACCTAAATTCAAGCTGACAGAAGTCAGCTACTAACAAATTAAGTTAAATTAATAGAGTTGATGCCTGAAATACAAAGAAAATGTGTTTTACCCCAGGAATCTCTCTCCCTAGATGCCAGGCTAGATAGGGAGACTAAAGCAAACCTCCGTCTCCGGCAAGCCCTTTCCTTTGCCTTGTCATGTTTCCTAGAGAGTCCTGCATGGGAAGCCTCTCCAGAAGTATTGCTCCCCCTAGTGGCAGCCTCCGAACTCCCATCTACCAATTTTATGGGCATATTAAAGACCTGAGAGATTGGAAAAAAGTACTGGAACAAGAAACCCTATTTCAAATCCCTACTCGCACACCAAATAATTTTGTACCTCCTTGAGCTAAAGAGTTCAGTTTTATATCTAGAAACAATTTCTAAGTATACACAATAAATGAGAAATTCAGATTTTGTCCCATGTAGATTTTATCTCAAGACAATATTTAAGACTGTTTTATGAAGGCAAATATTTTAGCTTCTTTATCGTTGTATACATTTTACGGCATAGAAGAATATATGAATGTTAAATTTTGAGATCTAGATTCCTTTTTTTCCATTCCCATTATTCCCATCTTAATTCAGACCCTCATGGCTTTGTGCCCAGTGTGATGGAGCTCCCGCTTCTCTTCACCAACTTTGTGGGAATTCTTTTCCAGGCTTCATATGGGCAGGAAGCATCGAGGCTCATTCAGTAGCACCGGTGCCTGGAGGAACTGATGCAGCTATAAAAGCTAACCACCACTTTAAAAAAGTTACATGTGTCAGGCCCAGTGTGGGAGTGGGATTTACAACTCCCTTCATGAGATCAGGCAGGTGCAGTAGTTCTACAGGAAGAAAATATGATCTGAATATAGAGAGCTAATAAACTGTCTGGCGGGGGGATATTGGCCAGTATCGTGAGCCCCTCTCCCTTTCTTCCTCACAACCTTTTCATCCCCTGTCCTTCCTCACATTTAATTCTTCATTCAGGGTGTCCAACATTACCAACAGAAGGGTCATTGGAAATACCAGAAGGTGGTCTGCAGCTTCCTTATATACCTCATTTTAACTGTTCCTTCTGCTGGATAAGAAAACATACTTCAGCTGGGGTTTAGAACGTGATAAGCTGAAATGTAGAAAGAAGAAGGGATTTGCCAATGGTAAAACTTAGAAACAAAATCAAGTTCAGAAGACCTGTCTTCTAGTCTTGTGCTCTAAATGTTCACTTCAAGAACCCCTTCTGATAGGGCTCTGATAGGGAAGGAACTGTGCCAACAGACTTAGGAATTTAGCAAATCTTAATCCCTGCCTTTTGAGGATGGTAAAACTGATTAATGATCCACTAAGTTCAGTCACCGTAAATTGTCAGTTCTAATGAAATTTGGTTAAGCCTGCTTTCAATATTCCCGTTTGGAAATTCTTTTGGAGGCATCCGTGTTCCTGGGACATCATAAAGATTTAAATCATTAAGTCAATGTTTCACTTTTTTAATCTAAAACAGCCTGAACACCTGAAAAGATTTAGCCATGATACTATGATGCATCTATTAAGATTCCTACAAAACAACAGTGATATTATTACTTAAAATATTGTATGGCTTACTAAAGATAAGCAAATTATATAATCATCTTTCTCTTATTAGCTCTTTGAGATAAACTAAGCAGTTAGTATGTAATTGTTGACTTTGAGAGAAAACACCTAACATGGGTGAATGAGTGAACGAATGGGTGGATGAGTTCTATCACAGTCTCGTAGCCTCTCTGTCATCCGCCACAAAGTTTCAGCTCTAGTTCAATGCCACAGAAGCTAGACTGTCCCTGTAATAGTGGTGATGGTCTGGAGCGGCACGGAATCAAACACAAACCATCCAGAAACTTCCCTTTAGCTGAGATTTTCTATTTCCTTCCCTATTTTTATCTGAACTGCCCATACAGAGCCAAATTGAAGAATGAGTGATGTAAGCCTTGCTTTTTCTCTCTCCTGCCTTTCCTCCAAGAGGAGGTAAGAAAAAGCAAAGCAACAGGTCCAAGGCCAAAAGCAGAGCTGAGGAAGCCTGATTCATTGGCAGACTGGTCACCCACCTCAGAATAATTAAGAGCTGACTAGAGGTGGCACCAAATTGCAAATACCATAGAGTCTGGAGAGGACCCAGCAAGAGACACAGTAAAGAAAAAGAATTGTATAGTGCGAGACTGCTGCTGGGACAGGAGATGGGACTCCTAGTCCTAATTTTACCACTAAGTCTTGTGAGTTCCCTGACCTTTTCATGATGTTTTTTCCCTTTCCTGAAAAACGACCCCTTACCTGCTTTCTTCCTCTGGACGGATGTTAACATGATATTAGGTGAACAGTTCTTGGAGCCTTTGGAAATCAGAGAGGTGGAAATAATCACAAAGATGGAAATGACTGACTGCAGGAACCCCAAGGTCACCGCTAAATCATTTCTGTGCTATTGAATGATTTATTGACCTAAGGCCCTGCCAGGTCTGGCACTGGATCTCGGCAAGTTCCCATCCGGTCCTCCCCTCAACCCTTCTAGTTTCCCACCTCTGCATACACACTCCAGTTATCATCGGCCTCATCGGGACATCAGCTTCAAGTCATCATTAGTCATTAATCCGCTTAACTGCCATCACGTCACAGGTAGTTCTTAGAAATGGCATGAACCTAGAAAAGAAACAAATAGTAGACTGAGAGAGGAGTGGATTCTGAGGCTTGTGGAAGGTACTCACAATTTGATTCTTATAATGCTTTTCAGGTAAAGTATCTGAACTATGTGGTGCTTATTCTGGAATTTTCTCTACCATGACCCTGAAGGGCAGGCTTTACCTTCATTCTGCTGGCACCTTCACTACAAAGAGCCCTCTGCTAAGCATTGTGAGAAATAAAACAATAACTAAGGTCTAATTTCTGTGCCCAGTGATATTTACGGACTAATGGAGACAATAGAATTGAGATACAGTTACACATACAATTTCTTTCAAACATGTGCGTCAAGATCCTCTCATCAGTATTCAATCTGGCTGCTTCTCTCCCACCTCCAAGCCTTAACAGATGCCTTTCTCCGTATCTGGAAGCCCTGCCTACTTTCCACCATCCAGCCAAGCCCCACTCCTCCTGTATAACTTTGCCTTTTCCTGAAGAAGCCTTCCCCAAATCCATCTGCAGCATTCGTTCTATCATCTCCTCTCACCCCCGCTGTGTGTGTATGTGTATTCAGCACACATATGCTGCCTGCTCCAACTGTTAGCGTTTAGTCCAAGTAATCAACAAACTGCATAAGCTATCCAAAAGCTCCTTATTTGGGCTTGCTAACAGAATCACACTCATCAAAGTGGCAAGAGAGGCTGGTTTCCTGAGTGTCACTGTGGCTGGTTTGTGCCTGTTGTTAAAACAGGGTTCTGACTACCCCTGAGGTTCCTTCCAGCTTTACCGATATCCAATGCCAAAAAGGAGTCAACCGACCTGACCAGGCCTACGTTTCTTTTCTGTTGCTCCAGGATTCTTCTCCAGCCAGATGATTCCTTACAGATCCTGGCCCCCGTGGAAGCTGATGTGGGTTTCTACACTTGTAATGCCACAAATGCCTTGGGATATGACTCTGTCTCCATTGCCGTCACATTAGCAGGTAACGTGGAAATCCCTGTTCAATTGAGAAACCGTTGACCGGTGCCTGCAACATGCCAAGCAGGCCCAGGGACACAGACATAAATGAGATCCATACCCTGCCTCCGGAAGTTTGTAATCTGTAATTGTAATCAAATGGAGATAAAGTGTAATATGAGATAGAATGAAATAAGTGCTGATAACCAAAGAGGGTGCAGTTTCACTCTACCTGAGAGGTCTTAGACTTGGAGTAGAATTTTGATAAACAGAGATGCAGGAAATACTCCAGGCAGAGCGAACATGAGCAAAGGAGATGTATACAAGTAAGTAGCCTGTTGGGGAACATGAATCATGACCTAAGATCATTGAATGATCTTTTCATTTCTCCTCCGTCCACCTGCTGCAAAGAAGACTTTAAGACCTGGGTAGTTGGAATTCTGTGGCTGTGGGTTGGAGCACAAGTGTTCTTCTCTGTGACTGTTTATTTCAACCTCTTGGTCTAATACACCTGCCTACACTTCACCATTATCCATCGAGGTTAGGCAAACCATTCTACACGTAGCAACTTCAGAAAATTGCGATTCAGAGTACGATGCCTCCCAAGGTTGTGGTCTCGTAGTAAGGTGCCCTTTTTTTATAAAACCTCTCTTACATAGGACAGATCCTTGCCTTTGAAACTGAAAGAGACCTTAGATACCAGCTAGACCAGAGCCCTCAGTTCTCAGAGGCCAGGCAACCTGAGGTCACATAGCCGCTCAGCTGGTGGCAGGGAAAAAGGGAACTGAGGTCTCCTAACCCCCAGATCATTGTTCCCCCTTCTCCCCACTGATGCTACCAACCCGGGCTCCCTTTCCTCAGATCTGGGCCGCGCAGCCTTTGTGGCGGTGTGTTGCATGTGTTTGTATTTATTCTTTTCCATTGCCGCTCCCGTCAGATGATTCAGTAGATGCTAGAAAAGCCGACATCACCCCACACTGACCTCATCCGTCCACGCCGGGATTATGTTGTCACACTGTTTTCCAGTCACACATGCTACTCCCTTGCATATCTGTTTAGCAGCAGTGTATCTACCCCATGACCTAAGGCTGATCTGGGAAGGGACCTTGAGCGGGACGCTTTGCAGAGAGGATGAAAGTCAACAAAGAATAAGGCGAGCTAAGGGGCCCTGGGGTGGATTACAGACTGATATTAATGCCTATTTTGTGTGTGTGTGTGAATAGAACATTTGCTTTGCTCCTAATGTATTCCAGTCACAATCTTTATGCCCCTCGTCGTTATACAGAGTCCAGATGCTCGGCACCCGTCTGGTTAATTCTCTTCTGCCTCACCCCCTCCCATCTGCCTTGGCCAGGGCACTGCTGACACCCTTCCAACTGCTGGCAAGTAGGGCTCTTACAGGATTAACTCTCTTGTTTATATTTATCCAGATACGGTTCAGCTCTGTCACAGACTAAATACCCTTTGTTCACCTGAATTTAATACGATTCACGGAAACCTGTCTGGAATTAAGCAAAGCAATTGTAACATCAGGCTTGTCTTCAGCTCTTTGAAGAGAAGCTATTGGAGGCTGCCAAAATATTCAAAGCCAGGGAAGAAAGAGAGCAGCCAGAGAGGCACCGGGGGAAAGGGAGAAAAGGAGCTGAGTGATGAAGTAGTTCACGCACACCACACCCAGGGCTTAGGAAGCTGCATCCATGGGCTTCAGTGGTGGGGTTTGTTCAGGTCTGCTAGCAGATCTGTCAAACAGTCCCTCTGAAAGGTAAGGCCCAAAATGGATACGCTGCTTTCAGACTGTATTTGTGTCTTTACCTGGGATTATCGTCTAGCCTGGTGTCAACGTCTGCACTCACAGTTTTAAGTGACTCACACCCTCTGCCAAACATTACTGACGAAGAGCAACAAGTTAGACCCGAGTTTTGTGATTCGTGACGCTTACAGACTAGTGAAGGCAATAGATGCACGCGTGACTACCTCGAATGCAGAGACAGTTACAGTTTCCTTCAAAGGTACCCCGCGTAGGCGTAGAAGATACAACCTAAATATAACGTAAATGGGTGCGGGCTGGCGGTTTGCAGGGGATAGATGTGGCGCATTTCTAAATCTTATTACCAGTTATACTGTTCATTAACCGTGTGACCTTGAACAAAGTGTATAACCTCAGAGTCTTTGTTCTCAGCTGTAAGAGTGAAATTAATCCTATTTCACCGGATTGTTGTGAGGTTAAATAAGATTGCACGTGTGAAAAAGCCCTCAGCCCAGTGCCAGGCACATAGTTCACACTCAATAAATGTTTCCTTTTCTTTCTCTAGCTCTCCTAAAATGAAACACATCCTGAAAACGATTTTAAAATGTGTAAAACATAAGCCCAACTTTGCTTCCACGTATTTTCCACTGTAAGTCTTCACACTGAAAATTTTCAAGTACGGACTTAGGAGCTGATTCAGCTCACTTGTGATCAAATCCTCGTGGTAAATCTCAGTGCTTCTGTGCCTTTAAAGACATTGTACAGTTTTTTCTGGGGTTTTTTTTTGGGGGGGGGGGGGTTTTACCTTGACTTCTATATAAATGCAGGCCAAAAGGAAAAACAAGAGTTTTCCTGAGGCTCCAGCACTCAGGTATCTCCATGATTTTATAAGAAATGTGTGGATTTGGGCCTCGCCTATGCACCTGAATCAACCAGATGCAGGGAAATTTGTTCGTAGTAATTCACAAGAGCAGGCGTAGCATGGCAGTTAAGCCTGCAGGCTCTGGAGCCTCATGGTCTGGATTTGAATCCTGGCTCTGTCACATCCAAGCTACGTAACCCTGAGCAGCTTCTTTACACTCTCTGACTCAGTTTCTTTATTTGTCATGTGGTGATAATAATAGTGTTTGACTCAGAAGGTTCTTGTGGAGATTAAATGCCTTCATCATGTAAAATGCTTATAAGTATGCCTAGCGTGTAGCAAGCGCTCAATACTCGTTAGCTCTTATTATTATTGTGAGGATAAAACAAAAGCCAGGTTATTTTTACGGTAGGGGAAACTCCTTTTCCGAGACCAGAATGCTCACAGACCTTTTGTAGAGCACCTCACTCTAATGTCTCAGCATCTCAATGTCAAGGGGGAAGCTGAATTAGCTATCTGAAAAGCGGTTGGAGTGCCTGGGTCCAGAGCAAGGGAGGTGGCTACACGAGGAACATTTCACATTAGCCAGAGGAAGGGAGGTCTGGTGAACCCTCCCTGGCCCATAACTGGACCTCTCCTGTTGAGTTGCCTCATCCTCGGAGCTGAGTGTGTTGTCAATTCTGCTTCTTAGGTACATTGTGGGTCCATTGGTACTCTCTACACAGTTTTTGCTTAAACATAGAAACAGCATTTAGTTTTAGACACACCAAACCTTCCTTGCTCTGCCCTGTTTGAGCCTGTAAGACATTGTCTTTAGAGCCCTTTGCTTCTCTCCAAACTCATCACTATGTGTTGATTTTATGTTTTAAGTCCCAAAGGTTTGAGAGTACTTTGCGAGTATGTCTAAGCATGGAGATGGCAATGTTTCCCTACCCACTTCCCTGGTTCCGGAAACTCACAGCCATGTAGACCCAGTGGCACAAAATTCCCTTCTGTCCTAAACTGACTTAATTGGATGCCTGTTTCACTGCTCAGAAGGTAAATGAGAGGGGAGGGTAGCAGGGGCTAGGGAGGAGTATAAGAATGTCACCAAAATGTCACATGCCTAACGTGTTGAAGAACTGATTACTTTGTGTGCGGGTTTAAACACAGGAAAAGAAGAGTTTCTGGTGTGTGCAAAGACAGGCACTAAGATCGGAGAGCCGTCTTGACTAGTCAGATTCAGCACTCAGCCAGAGTTGCTCAGAAGGCTTCCAGATCTGAATGGCGTAGGCAGCGTTTTGAAGGAAAGCAGTAGTTTCCTGGTAAATTGCTTCAGTCTGGATCAGTGGAGGGGAGCTTTACTTACCAATGCAGATGAGGCTTGTCCAGGTGTAAGCCATTGATGAGGTCATAGCCATAAGGGAAACGTTTTTGGTTGTCATTGATTTTATAAGATCACAAAAGAGATACTGTAAGGCCTGCTTGACATCATCAATGGAAAATGAGAAGAAGATGGGGGCTGAGGGATGAGTGTATCTTTCATTGAAAGGAGAGAACACAGATGAGCTCATGCAAAGTTTTCACAGGAAAAGAGAGACAGAAAATATTCCTCCTTTCCTGGCATGTTTTTCTGCGTTTTTATGGGTTGAATAGCTGACACATATTGTGTCTAATAAAGAGATCACAGAAACCTCACTGGGAAAATAAAAATAAAAGGCAGTTGTTGTTGTTTTTTAATTCTTCTTTCTCGGCCCCCTCCTCATGATTTAGTAACTGCAATAAAAGACAAGCAGTTTTGTAAGCTTTTCATAACGTAAGTCATTTCAAATTGGCATTTCTGAATTTTTCATCCAGCCACTGTTAAGCAGAGGAGGATTTTGCTTCATAGAGAGAGAGCCTCAGAGATGGGTTTGTCACCAAGAGGAAAGACCGACAAAGGAAAGACCGACAAAGGAAGGTTTGCCCCAGTGTACTAACTAGATCAGAGGGAAAGGCACACAAGTTTGGCTGACTTCCCAGCGGTGCTCTGAGCAACAGGGTAATGGCCACTGACTGATTCAAGCTGCCATCAAGGGACTTCATTATCTAATACAATACCAGGTAACCAGGTTCCTTAAGTTTTCCTCAATATGTATAGATGCGTAGCTTTTAGAGAATTCAGGTAAAATGGATGAGAGTATAGCAGGAGAATCCAACTTACTCCGCTCCCCAGTAGACTAGAGGAAACAAACAAGGAAGCACAAATGATCTAGGCTAACCCATCTCACATCCTGAAAAAGCAATTCCCACATCTGTCCAATGGAATGAAGGAAGGGTGGGTGGTTGGACATGTAGTGGGTTCCATATCCTTGGTTGTTTCTAGGAGAGGCTGTAACATCATGCAGCTGTACTGGGTATGGGGTCCCTCGTCTAGGACTCTGCAGCGGAACATACATAAGAAGTTAGGTCAGCACCACTTGCTGCGACCTGGGGAGTTGTCAACTTCAACTGAATGATCAGAAGAGGTAATGGCAGTAACCTGAGTAACCTGACACGCTGGCATTGGCAAAAATATCTTTAGGGAATGGTGATTGAACCAAGGGAGGAGAAGGAAGCCATGCAGCCTGGGGACGTGCAAGAAAGGGCAGTCTAAGCCCTACCCGCTTCCTTAGATCCTAAGGGCCCTGCAATATTGATACCAAAGGCACACCAACTAAACAGAATCACAAAGGGGGAGAAATGCCAAGTCCTTCTCACTTTTTCGTGCAAGATAATTAATTAGTAGTCACAGTGTGGACCCTGACTCATCAAGAAAAGGTTAAATTTGGTTAAAACTGTTTTATCAGCTTTATTGAGGTATAGGTTACATCCCGTAATATTCACCCATTGTAAGTGTTCAATTCAGTGATATTTTAGCAAATTTTTAAAGTTCTGTAACCACCACAGCAAACCAAGGTTATTGTTTGCTGAAAAACTCCGTGGAGGTATAATTCATATACTATACAAGTCAACCATTTAAAGTAAAAGCCATTCAGTGGCTTTTAGTACAGAGTTCTGCATCCATCACCACACTCAATTTTAGAACATTTTCATTATCCCCAAATAAACTGCCCACTTCTTAGCCATCATTCCCCAATGCCCCATTTCCTCCAGCCCTAGGTAACTACTAATATACTCTGTCTTCATAGATCTGCCTATTCTAGACACTTCAGATAAATAGAGTAACGCATGGTGCTTTGTTACTGACTTAGCATCATATGTTCAGGATTCACGCATTTTGTGGCACGTATGCTGCATTCCTTTTCATGGTGGAATAATATTCCGTGGTATGAAGATACCACATCTTCCGTTTGTCAGTTGATGGACATTTGGGTTGTTTCCAGTTTTTGGCTGTCATGAATAATGTGCAAGTTTTTGTGTAGACATGTTTTCATTTCTCTTGGGTATATCTACCTAAAAGTAGAATTGCTGGATTGTGTGGCACATGTATGTTTAACTTTTTAAGAAACTGTCAACTGTGTTCCAAAGTACCTGCCCCATTTTAATTTCCATCAGCAGTGTATGAGGATTCCAGTTTCTCCACATCCTCATCAATGCTTGTTACTGTCTATTTTTTTAATTACAGCCATCCTCATGGATGTAAAGTGATAATTCATTGTGATTTTAATTTCCATTTCCCTAGTGACTAACGATGTTTTCACGTGCTTATTCGTTGTTTATATATCTTCTTTGTTGGAATAGTAACTTTGGTGATAAAGACAGTGTATATGGCCTGTGTGTTCATTTTTTATTGCTGCCCTAACAAATTACCACAAGCTTAGAGTCCTAAAACAACACAAATATATTATCTTACAGTTCTGTAGGTCAGAAGTCCAGTACAGTCTCACCAGGATAAAATCAAGGTGTCAACAGGGTACACTCCTTTCTGTAAACTCCAGGAGAAAATGCTTTCCCTGTTCATTTGGATTGTTGGCAGAATTTAGGTCATTGTGACCTACAACTATGGTGCCTGTTTTAACTGAGTGTTATTCCCAGGTTCTAGAGGCTGCTGCATTCCTTAGCCCTTGGCCCTCTTCCTCTATCTTCAAAGCTAGCAGTTGGGGGTTGAGTCTCTCTCATGTTGCCTCTCTCTGACAAACTCTTCAGTCTCCCTCTTTCAATTTTAAGAGCTCAAGTGGTTAGACTGGCCCACCTAAATAATCTAGAATAATCTCCCTCTCGTAAAGTCAGTTCATTAGCAACCTTAACTGCAGGGAATTGCAACTTTAATTCCCTTTTGTCATGTAATATAACATAGTCACAGATTCCAAGGCTTAGAATGTGGACAGCTTTGGGGGGGGGGGGGGGCGGCGCATTATTCTGCCTACCACACCCTGTCTGAAGGGCACACCTCATTTTCATCTTACTAATGTCAAAGGAAAACACAAATCTAATGTTGGTAGACCTTCCAATGTTTGCATATAAGCCAGACCAAAACACACACACGCCTGCACACACACGCACACACACACGCACACACACGCACGTGCACACACACACGCCTTCTGTTTTTAATCTCTCCACTTTTTTACCGAGCCCAACTAAATCAAATTTTTAAAAAATTCTTTCCAGACCAAACATGTCAGTGGTCTGCACATAGCCTGGAGGCTACCAGTGCCCTCTGGTTAATTCATCCATTTTCTATATTCCCTGCTCATATATTACACCTCATTGCCCAGTATAGTCAAGAGTGTTACTAAAGTGTAATAATTTATTTTATTAGATTACACTAAAACCATGTAATGATTTGGATGGGAGAGAAATATTTATTTTTTTACTACTCCTAAAAAGGAAACTTATTGTAACAATAGAATAGGTAAGAAAGATTTTAGGGAAAGTATTTGCCTCATTACAAAACTTAGAGCAGATTTAGAACTATAAACTTGTGTCCTTATTGTAAACAGAGGGGTTTTAAATAGATGCACACTTGGGTCTTTTTTTAGATCTAAAAGTTCTATGAATCTCTTACATACAAATAAAGTACAGCAATCTCCACCCACCACTACCAGCTCTAAACTCCCTTTACTTGGAATTCTAACATTTGCAAATTCTATAATTTACTTCCTTTATCTTTGGGAGACTAGAAGACTAGATGGCAAAGAAGGACAGCTTTTGCAATAAAACCTAGGAAAAATTACAGATGACGGGGAAAGGTATCAGAGGACGGGTAAGGAGAAAGGGTGTAGAGCTGACTAAAAGGTCAAACAGTGATACAGGAGCCAGGAAGTGGGAGTGAAGGAGACCTTGCAAGAGAGACAGCAGGACAGGAAGGAGTTAAAAATTCCTGAGCTATGAAATGTGAAAGGCACTTGGAAGGAGAACCAGGCTAAAGAAAATATCATGCATTTTAATATGACTATTATCTGTAACAAAGCAACTCTTGTTGAAATTGCCAGGTAGCCACATCCTGAAAAGTTTCTGGCCAGCAAGGGATAGTAACTGGCCATTAATAGTCAGGACCCTTCATTACTGATTTCAAATGTACAAGATGTTGTTGGTATTTTTAGAAAAGTTTTCATAGGTTCATAAGACAAGTTTTCGTAGGTTCATACTGATTGTGGTTCCTTAAACTTCATTTGACTCGTGAGTTCTTCAGTTTGTCAACTGGGAATTCTCATTTCAGGGGGTTTTCACAGATTTCACTCCGGTGGCCCTTCTGAGAGACGTATGATAATTGCAGTGTAAGCAGAGGCTAGCATTTCTTAAGGTGTTGCTTTCATATTCTCACTGATTACAAGGCATTATCCATGGATTAAATCTGGATTAAGTACAATTTGCTTAGTTTTAGGTGGTGAAAATATGTGAAATTTATAACACCTTATCGCTGTATACTCAAATATTTTAATTAGTGGGCGTCACTATCTTACTCACTTTTCTCTTGAATTAAGATCTGGGTCTCCTGTGGATCTCATTACAGTTTTCTTGAACAGAGTCATGGCGGCACCTGCAAGTCAGCCTGGCATGCGTTGTTTCACAACTTCTCTGGAAGTAGATACTTTCTGGGGACTCCAACAAGACCAGCCTTGGTGTGACTTGAAGCTTTGTCTGTCCGGAGACTGATACCAGTTTCAGGAGAAGCTGGAGTATTTAAATAATTTCTTCTTTGTTTAGCCTGAAACCCTCCCAGTTCTTCAAAATAGAAGCACTTGAGTTCCTTCTCACTAAAAGATTTGTTCTCTCTCCTCTTTCCTGTTTTTTCCTCTTTCTTTCTTTAAACTTGTCCTTTCTTTATGTTTTCTTGGTTTATCAGAAGTTCCCAATGCTGCTCCTCAGAGCATTTTCTCCATGTATCATAGCAAGGATAATGCTGATGATAGCTAACAATTATTCAAACTTCATGCTGTGCTAAGGAATAATCATTCATACAGTTTTACAAGCATTAATGTGCTTATTGCTCTCAGCAACTGTAGAAGTAGAAAACCAAGGCACAGGGAGACCAAATAACTTGCCTAAGGCCACTCAGCTATTGAGGGATGGAGTCTGAACACCTGCCACGCAGGCATCATTACTTATCATGCACTTTTGCTGCTCAGTCCTCCTGAACGTAACCCAGAATCCATTTCTGAGCAGTACTCCAGGAAGACTCTGTCAGTCGCTGCAATCATAATCTCAGGTCTATTTGCCATTTTTGTCTCCTCCCTGGAGTGCTTGGGTCATCTCCAAACCTGCCTCCTGCAGTCGTGGTTTCCAAAATTGCCCAGTTTCCCCGTCACCTTCAACAAGTCTTCTCATTCTCCTTGGGAGTGAATGCACGTGCACACTTCCTAGAATAGACTGCCTCTCACTCAACAGTGAGCCTCTGAAGACTTTGAAGTACAATCCAGTTTTTCCTCTATTTTTTAAATTTTTTAAATTTAATTTATCTTATATTGGAGTATAGTTGATTTACAATATTGTGTTAGTTTCTGGTGTACCGCAAAGTGATTCAGTTATACAAATACATATATCCATTCTTTCTCAAATTCTTTTCCCATGCAGGTTATTACAGAATATTGAGTAGAGTTCCCAGTGATATATAATAGGTCCTTGTTGATTATCTATTTTATATATAATAGTGTGTGTATGTTAATCCCAAACACCTAATTTATGCTTCCCCCACTTCATGTTTCCCCTTTGATACCCATAAGTTTGTTTTTGAAGTCTGTGGTCTGCTTCTGTTTTGTAAGTAAGTTCATTTGTATCTTTTTTTTTTTTTAAGATTCCATATGCAACTGATATCATATGATGATATTTGTCTTTCTCTGTCTGACTTACTTCACTTAGTATGATAATCTCTAGGTCAATCATGTTACTGTAAATGGCATTATTTCATTGTTTCTTATGGCTGAGTAGTATTCCATTGTATATATGTACCATATCTTCTTTTTTTTAATTTTTGAATTTTATTTTATTTTTTTATACAGCAGGTTCTCATTAGTCATCAGTTTTATACACATCAGTGTATACTTGTCAATCCCAATCACCCAATTCATCACACCACCATCCCCATCCCCCCACGGCTTTCCCCCGCTTGGTGTCCATACGTTTGTTCTCTACATCTGTGCCTCAACTTCTGACCTGCAAACTGGTCCATCTGTACCATTTTTCTAGGTTCCACATACATGTGTTATTATACGATATTTGTTTTTCTCTTTCTGACTTACGTCACTCTGTATGACAATCTCTAGATCCATCCACGTCTCAACAAATGGCCCAATTTCGTTCCTTTTTATGGCTGAGTAATATTCCATTGTATATATGTACCACATCTTCTTTATCCATTCGTCTGTCAGTGGGCATTTAGGTTGCTTCCATGACCTGGCTATTGTAAATAGTGCTGCAATGAACATTGGGGTGCATGCGTCTTTTTGAATTATGGTTTTCTCTGGGTATATGCCCAGTAGGGGGATTGCTGGATCATATGGTAATTCTGTCTTTAGTTTTTTAAGGAACCTACATACAGTTCTCCATAGTGGCTGTATCAATTTACATTCCCACCAACATTGCAGGAGGGTTCCCTTTTCTCCACACCCTCTCCAGTATTTATTGTTTGTAGATTTTTTGATGATGGCCATTCTGACCGTTGTGAGATGATATCTCATTGTATATTTGATTTGCACTTCTCTAATGATTAACGATGTTGAGCATTCTTTCATGTGTTTGTTGGCAATCTGTAAACCTTTTTGGAGAAATGTCTATTTAGATCTTCTGCCCATTTTTGGATTGGGTTGTTTGTTTTTTTGATACTGAGCTGCATGAGTTGCTCGTAAATCTTGGAGATTAATCCTTGGTCAGTTGCTTCATTTGCAAATATTTTCTTCCATTCTGAGGGTTGTCTTTTGGTCTTGTTTATGGTTTCCTTTGCTGTGCAAAAGCTTTGAAGTTTCATTAGGTCCCATTTGTTTATTTTTGTTTTTATTTCCATTCCTGTAGGAGGTGGGTCAAAAAGGATCTTGCTGTGATTTATGTCATAGAATGTTCTGCCTATGTTTTCCTTCAATAGTTTGATAGTGTCTGGCCTTACGTTTAGGTCTTTAATCCATCTTGAGTTTATTTTTGTGTATGGTGTTAGGGAGTGTTCTAATTTCATTCTTTTACGTGTAGCTGTCCAGTTTTCCCAGCACCACTTATTGAAGAGGCTGTCTTTTCTCCACTGTATATTCTTGCCTCCTTTTTCAAAGATAAGGTGACCATATGTGCGTGGGTTTATCTCTGAGCTTTCTATCCTGTTCCATTGATCTATATTTCTGTTTTTGTGCCACTACCATACTGTTTTGATTACTGTTGCTTTGTAGTATAGTCTGAAGTCAGGGAGCCTGATTCTTCCATCTCCATTTTTCTTTCTCAAGATTGCTTTGGCTATTTGAGGTCTTTTGTGTTGCCATACAAATTTTAAGATGTTTTGTTCTAGTTCCGTAAAAAATACCATTGGTAATTTCATAGGGATTGCATTGAATCTGTAGATTGCTTTGGGTGGTAGAGTTGTTTCCACAATATTGATTCTTCCAATGCAAGACCATGGTATATCTCTACATCTGTTGGTATCATTTTTAATTTCCTTCATTAGTGTCTTATAGTTTCCTGCATACAGGCCTTTTGTCTGCCTAGGTGGGTTTATTCCTAGGTATTTTATTCTTTTTGTTGCAATGGTAAATGGGAGTATTTTCTTAATTTCACTTTCAGATTTTTCATCATTAGTGTATAGCAATGCCAGAGATTTCTGTGCATTAATTTTGTATCCTGCTACTTTACCAAATTCATTGATTAGCTCTAGTAGTTTTCTGGTGGCATCTTTAGGATTCTCTATGTATAGTATCATGTCATCTGCAAACAGTGACAGTTTTACTTCTTCTTTTCCAATTTGCATTCCTTTTATTTCTTTTTCTTCTCTGATTACCGTGGCTAAAACTTCCAAAACTATGTTGAATAATAGTGGTGTGAGTGGACATCCTTGTCTTGCTCCTGATCTTAGAGGAAATGCTTTCAGTTTTTCACCATTGAGAATGATGTTTGCTGTGGGTATGTCATATATGGCCTTTATTATGTTGACAAAAGTTACCTCTATGCCTACTTTCTTCAGAGTTTTTATCATAAATGAGTGTTGAATTTTGTCGAAAGCTTTCTCTGCATCGATTGAGATGATCTTATGGTTTTTCTCCTTCAATTTGTTAATATGGGGTATCACATTGATTGCTTTGCGTATGTTGAAGATTCCTTGCATTCCTGGAATAAACCCCACTTGATCATAGTGTATGATCCTTTTAATGTGCTGTTGGATTCTGTTTGTTAGTATTTTGTTGAGGATTTTTGCATCTATGTTCATCAGTGATATTGGCCTGTAGTTTTCTTTCTTTGTGACATCCTTGTCTGGTTTTGGTATCAGGGTGATGGTGGCCTAATAGAATGAGTTTGGGAGTGTTCCTTCCTCTGCAATTTTTTGGAGGAGTTTGAGAAAGATGGGTGTTAGCTCTTCTCTAAATGTTTGATAGAATGTGCCTATGAAGCCATCTGGTCCTGGGCTCTTGTTTGTTGGAAGATTTTTAATCACAGTTTCAATTTCAGTGCTTGTGATTAGTCTGTTCATATTTTCTGTTTCTTCCTAGTTCAGTCTCGGAATGCTGTGCATTTCTAAGAATTTGTCTATTTCTTCCAGGTTGTCCATTTTATTGGCATAGAGTTGCTTGTAGTAATGTCTCATGATCCTTTGTATTTCTGCAGTGTCAGTTTTTACTTCTCCTTTTTCATTTCTAATTCTATTGATTTGAGTCTTCTCCCTTTTTTTCTGGATGAGTCTGGCTAATGGTTTATCAATTTTGTTTATCTTCTCAAGAACCAGCTTTTTGTTTTATTGATCTTTGCTATCGTTTCCTTCATTTCTTTTTCATTTATTTCTGATCTGATCTTTATGATTTCTTTCCTTCTGCTAACTTTGGGGTTTTTTTCTTCTTCTTTCACTAATTGCTTTAGGTGCAAGGTTATGTTGTTTATTCGAGATGTTTCCTATTTCTTAATGTAGGATTGTATTGCTATAAACTTCCCTCTTAGAACTGCCTTTTCTGCATCCCATAGGTTTTTGGTCATCGTCTTTTCATTGTCATTTGTTTCTAGGTATTTTTGGAATTCCTCTTTGATTTCTCCAGTGATCTCTTGGTTATTAAGTAGTGTATTGTTTAGCCTCCACGTGTTTGTATTTTTTACAGATTTTTTCCTGTAATTGATATCTAGTCTCATAGCGTTGTGGTTGGAAAAGATATTTGATATGATTTAAATTTTCTTAAATTTACCAAGGCTTGATTTGTGACCCAAGATATGATCTATCCTGGAGAATGTTCCATGAGCACCTGAGAAGAAAGTGTATTCTGTTGTTTTTGGATGGAATGTCCTATATATATATCAATTAAGTCCATCTTGTTTAATGTATCATTTAAAGCTTGTGTTTCCTTATTTATTTTCATTTTGGATGATCTGTCCATTGGTGAAAGTGGGGTGTTAAAGTCCCCCACTACGATTGTGTTACTATCGATTTCCCCTTTTATGGCTGTTAGTATTTTCCTCATGTACTGATTTGCTTCTATATTGGGTGCATAAATATTTACAATTGTTATATCTTCTTCTTGGATTGATCCCTTCATCATTATGTAGTGTCCTTCTTTGCCTCTTGTAATAGTCTTTGTTTTAAAGTCTATTTTGTCTGATATGAGAATTGCCAGTCCAGCTTTCTTTTGATTTCCATTTGCATGGAATATCTTTTTCTATCCCCTCACTTTTAGTCTGTATGTGTGCCTAGGTCTGAAGTGGGTCTCTTGTAGACAGCATATATACAGCTCTTGTTTTTGTTTCCATTCAGCCAGTCTATGTCTTTTGGCTGGAGCATTTAATCCATTTACATTTAAGGTAATATCGATATGTATATTCCTATTCCCCTTTTCTTAATTGTTTTGGGTTTGTTATTGTAGGTCTTTTCCTTCTCTTGTTTCCTGCCTAGAGAAGTTCCTTTAGCATTTCTTGTAAAGCTTGTTTGATGGTGCTGAATTCTCTTAGCTTTTGCTTGTCTCTAAAGGTTTTAATTTCTCCATCAAATCTGAATGAGATCCTTGCAGCTAGAATAATCTTGGTTGTAGGTTTTTCTCCTTCGTCACTTTAAATATGTCCTGTCAGTCCTTTCTGGCTTACAGAGTTTCTGCTGAGAGATTAGCTATTACCCTTATGGGGATTCCCTTGTGTGTTATTTGTTGTTTTTCCCTTGCTGCTCTTAATATGTTTTCTTTGTACTTAATTTTTGATAGTTTGATTAATATGTGTCTTGACATGTTTCTCCTTGGATTTATCCTGTATGGGACTCTCTGTGTTTCCTGGACTTGATTAACTATTTCCTTTCCCATATTAGGAAAGTTTTCAACTCTAATCTCTTCAAGTATTTTCTCAGACCCTTTCTTTTTCTCTTCTTCTTCTGGGATCCCTATAATTCAAATGTGGGTGCATTTAATATTGTCCCAGAGGTCACTGAGACTGTCCTCAGATCTTTTCATTCTTTTTCCTTTATTCTGCTCTGCAGTAGTTATTTCCACTATTTTATCTTCCCGGTCACTTATCCGTTCTTCTGCCTCAGTTATTCTGCTATTGATCCCTTCTCGAGAATTTTTAATTTCATTTATTGTGTTTCTCACCATTGTTTGTTTGCTCTTTAGTTCTTCTAGATCCTTGTTAAACGTTTCTTGTATTTTCTTCATTCTATTTCCAAGATTTTGGATCATCTTTACTGTCATTATTCTGAATTCTTTTTCAGGTAGACTGCCTGTTTCCTCTTCATTTGTTAGATCTGGTGGGTTTTTACCTTGCTCTTTCATCTGTGGTGTGTTTTTCTGTCTTCTCATTTTGCTTAACTTACTGTGTTTGGGGTCTCCTTTTCACAGGCTGCAGGTTCGTAGTTCCCATTGTTTTTGTTATCTCTCCCCAGTGTTTAAGGTTGCTTCAGTGGGTTGTGTAGGCTTCCTGGTGGAGGGGGCTAGTGCCTGTGTTCTGTTGGATGAGGCTGGATCTTGTCTTTCTGGTGGGCTGGTCCATGTCTGGTCATGTGTTTTGGGGTGTCTGGCCTTATGATTTTAGGCACCCTCTCTGCTAATGGATGTGGTTGTGTTCCTGTCTTTCTAGTTTTTTGGCATAGGTTGTCCAGCACGGTAGCTTGCTGGTCGTTGAGTGAAGCTGGGTCTTGGCCTTGAGATGGAGATCTCTGGGAGAGTTTTGCTGTTTGATATTACGTGGAGCTGGGAGGTCTCTTGTGGACCAGTGTCTAGACGTTGGCTCTCCCAACTCAGAGACACAGCACTGACTCCTGGCTGGAGCACCAAGAGCCTTTCATCCACAGGGCTCAGAATAAAAGGGAAAAAAAATAGAAAGAAAGAGGATAAAATAAAATAAAGTAAAATAAAATAAGATAAAGTTGTTAAAATAAAAAAATAATTATTAAGAAAAAAATTTGAAAAGTAAAAAAAAATGGACGGACAGAACCCTAGGACAAATGGTAAAAGCAAAGCTGTACGGACAAAATCCCATGCAGAAGCATACGTATACACACTCACAAAAAGAGAAAAAGGGGAAAATATATGTGTATCTTTGATCCCAGAGTCTACCTCCTCAATTTGGGATGATTCGTAGTCTATTCAGGTATTCCACAGATGCAGCGTACATCACGTTGATTGTGGAGCTTTAATCCACTGCTCCTGAGGCTGCTGGGAGAAATTTCCCTTTCTCTTCTCTGTTTGCACAGTCCCACGGTTTATCTTTGGATTTGGCCCTGCCTCTGCATGTAGGTTGCCTGAGGGTGTCTGTTCTTCGCTCAGACAGGATGAGGTTAAAGGAGCAGCTGATTTGGGGGTGCTGGCTCACTCAGGCCGAGGGGAAGGAGGGGTGCGGATGTGGGGTGAACCTGCGGGATATGAGGCCATTGTGACGTTGCAACAGCCTGAGGCCTGCCATGCGTTCTCCCGGGGAAGTTGTCCCTGGATCACGGGACCCTGGCAGTGGCAGGCTGCACAGGCTCCCAGGAGGGTAGGTGGGCATAGTGACCTGTGCTCACACACAGGCTTCTTGGTGGCTACAGCAGCGGCCTTAGCGTCCCATGCCCGTCTCTGGGGTCAGCGCTGATAGCCGTGGCTCGCGCCCGTCTCTGGAGCTCCTTTAAGCGGTGCTCTTAATCCCCTCTCCTCACGCACCAGGAAACAAAGAGGCAAGAAAAAGTCTCTTGTCTCTTCGGCAGCTCCAGACTTTTCCCGGACTCCCTCCCGGCTAGCCATGGCACACTAATCCCTTCAGGCTGTGTTCACGCCGCCAACCCCAGTCCTCTCCCTAGGATCTAAGCTCCGAAGCCCGAGCCGCAGCTCGCAGCCACCGCCTACCCCGGCGGGTGAGCAGACAAGCCCCTTGGGCTGCTGAGTGCTGGTCGGCACTGATCCTCTGTGCAGGAATCTCTCCGCTTTGCCCTCCGCCCCCCTGTTGCTGCGCTCTCCTCCATTGCTAGAAGCTTCCCCACTCCGCCACCTGTAGTCTCCACCCGCGAAGGGGCTTCCTAATGTTTGGACACCTTTCCTCCTTCACAGCTCCCTCTCACTGGTGCAGGTCCCTTCCCTATTCTTTTGTCTCTGTTTTTTTCTTTTGCCGTACCCAGGTACGTGGGGAGTTTCTTGCCTTTTGGGAAGTCTGAGGTCTTCTGCCAGCGTTCAGTAGGTGTTCTATAGGAGCAGTTCCACACCTAGATGTATTTCTGATGTATCTGTGGGGAGGAAGGTGATCTCTGTGTCTTACTCTTCTGGCATCCTCAGGATCCCCCATAGATTTTGGATCATCGTGTTTTCATTGTCATTTGTCTCTAGGTATTTTTTTATTTCTTCAGTGATCTTTTGGTTATTTAGTAATGTATTGTTTAGCCTCCATGTGTTTGTATATTTCTTATGTTTTTTTTCCCTGTAATTCATTTCTAATCTCATAGCGTTGTGGTCAGAAAAGATGCTCGATATGATTTCAGTTTTCCTAAATTTACTGAGGTTTGATTTGTGACCCAAGATGTGATCTATCCTGGAGAATGTTCCATGAGCACTTGAGAAGAAAGTGTAATCTGCTGTTTTTGGATGGAATGTCCTATAAATATCAACTAAATCTATCTGGTCTATTGTGTCATTTAAAGTTTCTGTTTCCTCATTTGTTTTCATTTTGGATGATCTGTCCATTGGTGTAATTGAGGTGTTAAAGTCCCCCACTATTATTGTGTTACTGTCGATTTCCTCTTTTATAGCTGTTAGCAGTTGCCTTATGTATTGAGGTGCTCCTATGTTAGGTGCATATATATTTATAATTGTTATATTTTCTTCTTGGATTGATCCCTTGATCATTATGTAGTGTCCTTCTTTGTCTCTTGTAATAGTCTTTATTATAAAGTCTATTTTATCTGATATGAGTATTGCTACTCCTGCTTTCATTTGATTTCCATTTGCATGGAATAACTTTTTCCATTCCCTCACTTTCAGTCTGTATGTGTCCCTAGATCTGAAATGGCTCTCTTGTAGACAACACGTATGTGGATATTGTTTTTGTAACCATTCGGCCAGTCTTTGTCTTTTGGTTGGAACATTTAATCCATTTACATTTAAGGTAATTATCAATATGTATGTTCATATTGCCATTATGTTAATTGTTTTGGTTTTGCTTTTGCAGGTCTTTTTTCTTCCCTTCCTCTTTGGTTCTCTTCTCTTGTGATTTGGTGACTATCTTTAGTGTTTTATTTGGATTGTTTTTCTCTTTTTTTTCCTGTGTGTCTATTGTAGATTTTTGGTTTGTGTCTACCATGAGGTTTTGATATAGCAGTCTATATTTATACAAGATTGTTTTAAGTTACTGCTCTCTTAATTTAAAACGCATTTCCAATATCCTGTGTTTGTACTTTACTCTTCTCACAATTGCTGGTTCTGATATCATATTTGTGTGTAAATGATTTCCTACCTCTACTGTATGTTTGCCTTTACTGGCGAGCTTTCCCCTTCATAATTTTCTTGTTTCTAGTTGTGTCCTTTTCTTTTCCTCTTAGAGAAGTTCCTTTAGCATTTGTTGTAAAGCTGGTCTGGTGGTCCTGAGTTCTCTTAGCTTTTGCTTGTCTGTAATGCATTTCATTTCTCCATCGAATCTGAATAAGAGCCTTGCAGGATAGAATACTCCTGGTTGTAGGTTCTCCCCTTTCATCACTTTAAATATATGGTGCCACTCCTTTCTGGCCTGCAGAATTTCTACTGAAAAATCAGCTGATGTCCTTATGGGGATTCCCTTGTATGTTATTTGTTTCTTTTCCCTTGTTGCTTTTAATATTTTCTCTGTCTTTAATTTTTGTTAGTTTGGTTAATATGTGTCTTGGTATGTTCCTCCTTGGGTTTATCCTGTATGGAATTCTCTGTTCTTCTTGGACTTGAGTGTTTCCTTTCCCATGTTAGGGAAGTTTTCGTCTATAATCTCTTCAAACATTTTCTCAGGCCCTTTCTCTGTCTTCTCTTTTTGGGACCCCTATAATGTGAACATTGTTGCATTTAATCTTGTGTCTGTGGTCCCTGAAACGGTCCTTATTTCTTTCATTCTTTTTTCTTTATTCTGTTCCATGGCAGTGATTTCCACCACTCTGTCTTCCAGGTCACTTATTTGTTCTGCCTCATTTATTCTGCTATTGGTTCCTTCTATTGTACTTTTCATTTCAGTCATTGTATTGTTCATCTCTGTTTGTTTATTCTTTAAGTCTTCTAGCTCTTTACTGAACATATCTTGTATCTTCTCAGTCTGTGCCTCCATTCATTTCCCAAGATCTTGGATCATCTTTACTGTCATAACTCTGAATGCTTTTTCAGGTAGATTGCCTATCTCCACTTCACTTAGTTGTTCTTCTGGGTTTTTATCTGGTTCCTTCATCCGGACCATATTTCTCTGCCATCTCATTTTGTCTAACTTCACGCTTTTGTGGTCTCCTTTTTGCAGGCTGCAGGGTTGTAGTTCCTCTTGCTTCTGTTTTCTGCCCCCTGGTAGGTGAGATTTATCCAGGGTTTTATGCAGGCTTCCTGGTGGGAGGGACTGGTGCCTACCCACTGGTGGGTGGAGCTGGGTCTTGTCCCTCTGGTGGGCAGGGTTGCGTCAAGGGGTGTGTTTAGAGGTGGCTCTGGCTCAGGACAACTTTAGGCACCCTGTCTGCTGATGGTTGGGGCTGTGTTCCCACCTTGTTGGTTGCTTGGCCTAAGGCATCCCAGCACTGGAGCCTGCAGGCTGTTGGGTGGGGCCAGATCTCAGTGCCAAAATGGCAACCTCCAGGAGAGCTCACACCAATGAATATTCACTGGGCCCTCCACCACCAGTGTCTTTGCCCCTACAGTGAGGCACAGCCGACCTCTGCCTCCCCAGGTGACCCTCCAAGACCCCCAGTAGGTTTAACCCAGGCTCCTATGGAGTCACTGCTTTGTGCTGGGTCCCAGTGCACGTGAAATCTTACGTGCGCCCTCCAAGAGTGGAGTCTCTCTTTCCCCCCTCTCCTGTGGAGCTCCTGCAATCAAGCCCCACTGGCCTTCAAAGCCAAATGGTTTAAGGCTCTTCCTCCTGATGCCATACCCTGAGGCTGGGGAGCTTGATGTGGAGCTCAGAACTCTCACTCATGTGGGAGAACTTCTGCAATGTAATTATTTTCCATTTTGTGGGTTGCCTCCCCTACCCTGGCGTGTATGGGATTTGATTATATCATGAAAGTGCCCCTCCTACCATCTCTTTATGGCTTCCACTTTGTCTTTGGATGTAAAATATCTCTTGTGGTAGGTTCCAGTCTTTTTTGTCAGTGGTTGTTCAGCAGTTAGTTGTGATTTTGGTGTTTCCGTGAGAGAGGGTGAGCTCAATTCCTTCTACTCTGCCATCTTGTCCAGAACTGAGGGGCCACTTTTAGTTTGGATGCTTGGTGCCTCTTTCTTCGGCATGTGCTGGCTGTCATCCCCTTGGTATGGGGCATACAGGTGCAGCCACCTGTGCACGCTCAGATGGTGGGGGCCGCGATCAGTGCCCGCTCGTGGGTCTTCTGCCTCCGGCAGCCCGCACACCCCTGGGACAGCTGGGGTAGCTATTGGCACCTGCTCCTGGGTCTCTTGGCAGTGGCAGCAGGGGCAGTGATTACCGTCTGCTCATAGCCCATGTGCTCTTCCCGGATGGCATGGGCAGAGATTGGCATCTGCTCGTGGGTGTCAGAGTGGCGGCAGCAGCTCAAGCACTCCTTGGACAGCAGGGCCAGCACTTGGCACTTACTTGTGGGTCTCATAGTGGCAGCAGTGCCCCACACACTCCTGGGACGGCGGAGGCAGCACTTGGCACCTGCTTGCGGGTCTTGTAGCAGCAGCAGCAGCAGTGCACACACTCCTGGGACTCTTAGCGGTGGTGGCGGCCCATGCCCGCCTCTGGAGCCCAAGATAGCAATAGCATCTCATGCCTGCCCCCAGAGGTCATGTAGGCTGTGTCCTGTTGCCTGAGAGTGTGCACAGAGAAAGAAGCTCCTATGGTGGTCCCGCCCCTTTCCTCCCGTGCCCCCGCAACAATGGTGCCTTGCCTCTCTGGTGGGCCAAGCCTTCTTCCAAGTATGCCCTCAGTTGCCACATTCCAGCCTCTTCAGGCTGTCTTGGTGCAGCCGACCCCAGTCCTCTCTCTGAATCTGACCTCCAAAGCCCAAACTCCAGCATCCAGCACCCCCTGCACCAGTGGACAAGCGTCTGAGACTGGGGAGCACAGGGCGGTGTTACCGACCATCTGTGCAGGTCACTGTTTTGCCTACCTCAAACCAGCTGCTGCGCTGTCCTCTGAGGCTCCAAAGCTCCCCCTCCATCCAGGCTGATCTTCCCACTAGTGAGGCGACTTCCCAGGGTGCAGGAACCTTTTTTCCTTCACAGCTTCCTCCCTGGGGTGCAAGTCCCATCCCAATTCCTTTCTCTCTTTTTTCTTTTTTCTTTTGTCCTACCCAGTTACATGGAGGTTTTCTTGCCCTTTCGGAAGTCTGAGGTCTTCTGCCAGTGTTCAGTAGATGTTCTGTGTGAGTCGTTCCACTTGTAGATTTTTTTTTTTTTTTTTTCGGTATGCAGGCCTCTCACTTGTTGTGGCCTCTCCCATTGCGGAGCACATTCTCCAGACGCGCAGGCTCAGCAGCCATGGCTCACGGGCCCAGCCGCTCCGTGGCATGTGGGATCTTCCCGGACTTGGGCACAAACCCGTGTCCCCTGCATCAGCAGGCGGACCCTCAACCACTGCGCCACCAGGGAAGCCCCTAGATGTATTTTTGATGTACTTGTTGCGGTCAGTGAGCTCCGTGTCCTTCTCCTCTGCCATCTTGATCCCCCCCTCCGATTTTTTTTTTTTTTGAAGTATAGTTGATTTGCAATATTTTCGGTGTACTGCAAAGTCATTCAGTTATACATATATACATAGGTATGTATTCTTTTTCAGATTCTCTTCCATTATAAGTTATTACAAGGTACTGAATATAGTTCCCTATGCTATACAGTAGATCCTTGTTATTTTTGATGGCTAAGAATCGTAGAGAACCATTTTCAAATGCCATTTGTGACTCATAATGTTAGAAGAGTTGAAAGAAGACCTGTGTGATTCATTCATTCAGTAATTAAACATGGATTAATTAGCATCTGTGCTAATTTGGCGCTTTTTTCTGTTTGCCTATCTCACAAACAAAACCATAAATATTTGACAGTTAAAATATGATAGACTTTTTTCTCACTCACCTAACGTCTAAAACAAATTATCGCACAAGAGGTTTTTTGTGGTTTGGGTCAAGAAGTGGTACACTTGACTTCTGCTCCTGTTCCATTTGCTACATTTCACTGTCTTGCCCACCCCTAACTGCAGAGAGGCTGGTAAATGATCTGACCGTGTGCCTAGGAAGAAGAAGAAAAGTATTTTGTTGGTAGCAGATCCATCTCTGCCATCGCTTCTAAAATGGAAGGCATTGTGCTGTTGAAAACGAAGCTGCTGTTAGCGGAGGCCTCGACTTCAGCCCTAAGAAAAAGTTACTTACAATGCTCTCTGTTCTTGGCTCCGCTCAAAAAACAAGCCTTCATCTCCTCTGGCTCCTCTCTCCATCTCCATCTCCTTGATACTGGGCCAAAGCTATTTTTCAAGCACATATGTTCAGATTTTTTCCCATTGGGTTTTGATTTTACCCAGAGTCACACATGAGCGAAAGAGGTGTGAGCCAGAGCCCAGACTGTGCACAGGAATGTATTTCCAAGATTTGCTCCTAGGGCTGCTCATCTGTCCCTGCCTGTCTCTCCAGCTACTGGTCCTTCCAGGTCAGGACAGTGCCTGTTTGGTCGAAGGCCTCTGCTCTAAAGGCAACACAAGATGGCACTCCTCCACATCAGTGCATTGACATGCAAGTGTTAGTGGACCTCAGGTGCACCCTTGTACCAGGGCTCCCCTTGCTTACCACTGAGGCTCTGGATCCCCTGTTCCATGTCGCTTGAACAGGAGCCATAATCCAAAAGCTCAAGGGTATGATGAGGTCTAAAGGAAATGAACAATAAATCATTCTCTTAATGCTTTCTTTTCTGTCTGACTCTGTTGAGGAGACTTGATTCCTTATATTGGGCCTGATAAATTGAAAAGCTTGCCTTTGTTTCTGTTTCCTTGTTCTTCTTATATATATGCAGATATAAAACTAAGCATAATCTCCTTTGATGTATAGCTCTCATGCGACTATAACACCAATTTACAGATTCAATGAAAGAGTAATCTGTAAACCCTACCAATTTCCAGAAATCAACACGAATGTAATCTGCTAGCTGATGCTGACCCACAGAGATGACATGGTGGACATGGGCCTGATGTCTGAGGCTCTGCCCACACTGCAGAGGCTCTGTGATCATGGCTCAGCCTCTTTTTTTTGTTTTGCCTATTGTGAGAAGCTTTTCGGTCAGGCATGCCATGACCTTTTTTAGCATTCTCTTAGCACAAATACATAATTTAGCACTTCACTCCCTCTCTGCATCTCTGTTCTTTTTTCTTCTTAGTTGATTTCCGTAATTAAAATAATACTAGCTAATGGGATTATAATCAAGCATAAACATAGGCGTGGCATCACACAGCAGTACTCACCTCACTAGGTGACTATCTAGGTGATCTAAAGTGGACTTAAATTATTTTTGTTTTGATTTTTAGTTGACCATTAAAATAAGAATTCCAACCTGAAATTTTCTTTTTTTTTTAAGTTTTATTGAAGTATAGTTGATTTACAATGTTGTGTTAGTTTCAGGTGTACAGGGAAGTGAATCAGTTATACATATACATATATCCATTCTTTTTTAGATTCTTTTCCCATATAGATTATTACAGAGTATTGAGTAGAGTTCCCTGTGCTATACAGTAGCTCCTTATTAGTTATCTATTTTATATATAGCAGTTTGTATATGTTAATCCCAATCTCCAAATTTATTATTTCCCCCCCATGTTTCCCCTTTGGTATCCTTAAGTTTGATTTCCAGATCTGTGAGTCTGTTTCTGTTTTATAAATAAGTTCATTTGTATCATTTTTTTAGATTCCATATATAAGTGAAATAAGATGATATTTGTCTTTCTCTGACTTACTTCCCCTAATAAAACAATCTTTAAGTCCATACATGTTGCTGCAAATGGCATTATGTCATTCTTTTTTATGGCTGAGTGATATTCCATTTTATATATGTACACATCTTCTTTATCTATTCCTCTGTTGATAGACATTTAGGTTGCTTCCAGGTCTTGGCTATTGTAAACAGTGCTGCAGTGAACGTTGGAGTACATGTGTCCAACCTGAAATTTTCTAATATTGAACTAATGGGCTCTCAAAAAAACCTTAGCTCTTACCAGGACTCAAGAAAAACTAGCACAGTGTAATTCACTGATTATCAAACCTGGCTGAATGTCAGAACCACCTCAGAACTTGTTCAAAATAGAGATTAGAGCTTCCATCCCACCACCTGAGATTCAGGTTTAGTAGGTCTAAGAGTGCAACTCAATAATATGTACAAGCTTTTTCTAATAGATGTAAGAGGGTCAGTTGATTAAGGACACTGTTTTCAGTATAAACTTCTATTAATTGTAGATACTTGGGTTACTCTGTGCTTTGTCTTAACAATGGATTATGAAGGTAATGAGAACGCATAATTAGCCTGTGCTAACAACAGCGCCTCTAGTGACAGGATGAAAGGTTGTTACTTTTCAGCAAAAGCTCAATATAATTAATTAAGGGCTGGATTTAATTCAGTGACATTTGAATTTTATAGCTATACACTTGCAGCTATAAAAACCACCTTTATTACTAAACCACCTTTTTTTCCTATAGGAAAAACAGCTTGGTAATTGTGAGTCTGAAACTGGTCCCTAACTTGCTTTTTCCCCATTGGCACAGTTGTTTTTATTACACACAGTGAGGCAACTATTATATATAGTAGGACAGATTATGTTTTTAACAAGTGCCCTGGGGGTTCTGAGGCAGATAGTCCACAGACAAGGATTTGGGATCTCCAGTTACAAGCACTGGACTTGAGGTTGAAGTTGTGGGGTCTCCTTCAGTCCTACTACTTGCTTGCTCTCTGGCCTTGGACAAACCATTGGGCCTTTCTGAGCCTAAGTTCCTCATCTATATAAAAGATGGAAATTCTTTACCTGACTCTCAGGGTTGTTACGACAACAAAAAAAAATTCAGATAATGTGCATAGTACACCGTATGCACACATATATTCATTTACGAGATATTTATTGAGGACCTACTATATGCCGGGACTGAGTGGTAGGAACAAAGAAGAGAACAAGAGGGATGTGATCCCTGATTTTATGAAAGTTACATGGTGAGGGGTGGGAGGCAGAAAACACACAAGTAAGGTAAAATTTTGATAGTTCTAGTGTTTAGGGAGAAAATAAAATTGGCATTGAGCTACGTAATGACTGGTAAGGGAGGGAAGGCATGTATGCTTTAGAAAGGCCCGAGTAGGAGGTGATATTTGTGTGGAGACGTGAATGACCAGAAGAAAATAACTGTGCAGAAGTCTTCAGGTGGAGGATATCAGGGAAAGGGAACAGCTGGGACAAGCGTGCTGATGTTCTGAAAGGAGGGACCGAAGGGCAGTGTGGCTGCAACAACAGTGATCGACTGGAAGTGTGGCCTCAGGGAGGTAGAGGGGAGGGTAAACATCTGGGCCTGAACACATAGGGGATGGTTGGGCATGAAAAGGAGCTTGAAATTTCGCTCTAACTGCACTGAAAAAGCACTAGATAATTTAAGCAGAGGACTTGTGTGATCGGCTGCATGTGGTGGGAGCAAGGAGACCAGTTAGGCTGTGGAACAGTCCACCAGAGAACATGGCGGCATCAGATTATAGCAACGGAGGGACTGGTAGATTTAGGGTATAGTTGACGTGCGAGCCGAGAGCTTCTTAGGGTCAGGAGGTCAGGTAGATATACCCGTATTAATTGTGTCGTTCCCGCTGCAGTCTCTCGTTACCACCCTGCATTAGTCTCAGAAAGCATTATAGTACGAAATCACTCACCTCCACATCAGGTCATACATAATGTCAAACACGTTGAATATAGGTGAGATAAGGAGAAGGAGCCCAGTCAAACCAGACAGACAGCCTGTGCACATACCCAAAGGGGAACTCCTCAGCACCTGCCTCAAGCTTCTGTCCCTAAACATAGTGATAGTTCTAATGCGCTAATAACTCATGCCTAGAAGGCAATTAAAGGGGAGAGGAAAAGAAAGAAGGACAGCTTCTGATATGAAGCTGTGTGACAGTGCAAGCGGGAAGAAAGGATAGATAGATGACGGAGAAAACAAAAAGTATGAAAAGCAGGTGTGATCCAAAGGGCATTGGCGAATTATGGTTTTCTTCACAGTTAATGAAGGCGCACAGAAGAGTGAATGCCATTGTAGATTGTCCTGCCTATAAAATGGTTGAAACAAGATTAAATCCATTTGGCTTACAACAAATTAAGCTTTGGGTGTATGAAAATGATCTCAAGTGGACCCTTATTTCGCCAAGGTGCTCGATAAATGAATCTTTTCATTTTCTTTGTGGTCATGTACATGAAGTGCTGTATTTTTATCGCCAGCTGATAAAGGCCTATTAAAGTGTGATGTACACAGAACTTCCACTTACGGGAAGCTGCCATAGATGTATTTTTTCCTTATTCCTCCTGGTAAATGCAACTAAAATCCTGACATTGTATATAAAACAAACATAAGAAGACTGAAAAGGAGAGAGGAGAAAACAGACTGGCTAGGGACCTTGGGTACTGAGGAATGACACAATTGTGACTTCATTGGGTTTTCTGGGCTGTTTGTTTGTTTACCTCATAAAGCCCAAACTTGGAGCTGAAGAAGGCGGCTGCCAGGAAATGCCACAGAAACAGAAAAAAATGTCCCAGCTTAAGCCTGCTTCCTCTACCCAAAGGAACAGGAAAGGGGCAACCTAGCAGGATAGAAAACTAGAAAATGCTGCTCTACTCCAAACACCACCCACACCAGCAAAGCCTGAATGGGAAGGCTGGACTCCTCGTAAGACTGAAACATGGTTCCCCAACACCCCCATGGACATGGCGTCAGAGAAGATGGATTTTATCCCCACAGGGACACAATGTGGAGACCACATGGGGATCCTAGACTTCTGCCCTCATCCTGGAGTGTCCCTCTTCCTCTTCCCGCTGGGGTGGTGGTAGAGAAAGCCTCCTGGAGAGTTAGAACTTTCACTCATCACCAGCAGTAACAAGGCTTCTCCCACGGCAGGGTCAGTGGAGAGCAGCCGGGGGCAACAGAAGCTCTACCCAGGTCCAGCAGTTAAGAGGAGCCCCCCCACGTGGGTCACAAAGGAAGCCAAGTGGAGAACCTGGACTTCTACTTCCACTGGGTAGTAACCAGGTGGCATCTCCCTGCTCCCCGACCTGAGTGGTTTCAGAGAACAGCAGCTAAAACAGATTGAAATAAGGTCCAGAGTTGTATAAGAGGATATGAAAATGTCCAGGTTTCAACCGAAAAATCACCCATCATACTAAAAACCTACTTTTAACACTTTCATTCAATGTAGTGATGGAAGTTCTATCCAGTGAAATAATCCAAGGAAAGGAAATAAAATGCATATAGATCAAAAGGAAGGAATAAAACTGTTCACAGAAGAAATGATCGCCTACTTAGAAAATACCAAGGAATCTACAAAAAAAAGTTCTAGAACTAATATATAAGTTTAGCAAGGTCACACGCTATACAAAACAACTGTTTCTGTATACTAGCAATGAACACATGAACACTGAAATTGAAAATACAATATCATTTACCATCCCTTAAAAAAATAATAATTGGGTATAAATCTAACAAATTATGTCCAGGACTTGTACACTGGAAACTACAAAACTCTGATGAAAGAAAGTAAAGGAGATCTAAATAAATAGACACACAGTGTTCATGGATTGGAAGACTCAACACAGTAAAGATGTCAGTTCTCTCTAAATTGATATACATGTTTGTATATTTCCTATCCGAATCCCAGCAAAATTTTATAGCTGTAGACAAGACTATTCCAACATTTATGTAGAAAGGCAAAGAAACTAGCATAGCAAAGAATAATAAAGTGGGAAGAATCAGACTCAAGAATCAATTTCAAGATTAATTATATAACTACAATAATTAAGACTGTGTGGTATTGGTAGAGAGATAGACACATAAATCAGTGGAACAGAAACAAGAACACAGAAGTAGAGCCACAAAAATATACTCAGCTGATGCTGACAAACACAAAAGCAATTCCATGGAAGAAAGATAGCTTGTTCAATTAATGGTGGTAGAGCAATTGGACATCCTTAGGCAAAAAACAAATAAACTTTGACCTAAGTCTCATGCCTTATACGAAAATTAACTCAAAATATATCACAGACTTAAATGTAAAATGTAAAACTAGGAAAAAATTTTTAGGATCTTGGTCTAGGTAAATAGATCTTACACTTAACATTAAAAGCGTGATCCATGAAAGGAAAACTCGATAAATTGGACTTCATCAAAGTTAAAAACTTTTGCTCTGTGGAAGGATCCTGTTAAGAAGATAGGGGAGGGCTTCCGTGGTGGCGCATGGGCTTCCCTGGTGGCACAGTGGATAAGAATCTGCCTGCCAATGCAGGGGACACAGGTTCGATCCCTGGTCCAGGAAGATCCCACATGCCCCAGAGCAACTAAGCCCATGCGCCACAACTATTGAAGCCAGCGCGCCTAGAGACCGTGCTCTGCAACAAGAGAAGCCACTGCAATTAGAAACCCACGCACCGCAATGAAGAGTAGCCCCAGCTCGCCACAGCTAGAAAAAGCCCACACACAGCAACGAAGACCCAATGCAGCCAAAAATAAATAAATTTTAAAAAAAAATTTTTTAAAGAAGATAGGGGAAAAATTCTATAGACTGGGAGAAATTTATTACAAACCACATATCTGACAAATGACTTACATCTAGAATGTAAAGAGCTCTCAGAACTCAGTAGTAAAAAAATAATCCAATTATAAAATGCTGAAGGACATGAGACATTTCATCAAAGATATAAAGATGAAAAGTAAGCACATGAAAAGATGTTGAATATCATTAGCCATTGGGGAAATGCAAATTTTTAAAAAGCCACAATGAGATATCAATACACACCTATCAGAAAGGCTAAAATTAAAACTAATGATAACGTCAAATGCTAACGAGGATGCAGAGAAACTAAATTACTCATACATTACTGGTGGGAATGTGAAATGATACAGCCACTCTGGAAAACAGTTCAGCGGTTCCTTAAAAATCTACTGTATGACCTAATAATTACACTCCTGGGCATTTATCCATAGAAAATGAAGACAAATGTTCACACAAAAACTTGTACAGGAATGTATATAGATGCCTTATTTGAATAGCCAAAATGTGGAAACAACCCAGATGTCCTTCAACGTGTGAATGGCTGAACATACTTGGTACGTCCACACCATGGAATACTACTCAGCGATAAAAAGGAGCAAACTATTGATACATGCCACCACGGTACCATGTGAGACCTGGAAGAATCTCCAGAGAATTGTTCTGAGTGAAAAAAAGCCCATCAAAAAAAGTTACATACCGTATGATTCCATTTATATAACATTCTTGAAATGCCAAAATTATAAGAAATGGAGAACAGATTAATGGTTGCCAAAGGCTTAAGGCAGGGCTGGGGGCAGCATAAGGGATCCTTGCAGTGATGGAAATGTTGTTCTGTAGCTTAACTTCGTCAGTGTCAGTGTTCTAGTCATGACATTGTACTCTAGTTTTGTAAGATATTACCGTTGGGGGAAACTGGGTAGAGAGTATGCAGGATTGCTCTGTGTTATTTCTTATAACTGCCTGTGAATCTACAACTATCTCAAAATAAAAATTTAAGCCCATAAAAACCAAATGTATTGGATCATTTGTTTAATGATAAGATGCACAAATCATCCCAACTTGTTGGATACCATGCTCTCTCCTCAGATTCTTTTTGTGACAATTCTATGGTAGCTAGACAGGTAGGTGCGTGGACGGATGGTTTTTATAGTATACAGTTAGAGTTTTTTCAAAGGAAAACACGGTCAGTGGAAAAAGCCTGGGTATGTCCCTTGTTCCTTGTTGGTCATCTCGTGTTTCAAGGGAGTACCCAAAGCCACCATCTAATAAAATGTCACGCTCCTTCTCACCCTCAGGAAAGCCACTAGTGAAAATATCCCGAGGGACTGTGTTCAACACGGAGGAACCCGCCATCACAGTTGATGTAGGAGGCACCGTCAAAACAGTTGGAGGCGTGAATGTGACCATTAACTGCCAAGTTGCAGGTGAGAAATGCATTCATATGTTAATCCATTTGTTCAAATATTAATGGAGCCCTGTGCTAGGTTGGGGGCTGAAAAGATAAGTACAAATTCTACTCTCAGGGATTTGGGGCTAGTAGGAAAACTCAAGCATGAACCTCAGTCACTCTGAAAGTGGAAAGTGCTGCTGGAAGTTGAGAGGAGGAAAACTGGGACAGATGAAGGGAGAAGAGGTGGTTTTTATCTCCGTCTTGCATACTGGTAGAATGTGAGCATGCAAAGATGGGGGCAGAGCGTGTTCCAGGGTGATGACAGAGAGTGAGAAAATTCATGGAAGCAGGGAAGCTGCAGGACTTCAGGGGAACAGCATGTGCTTTGGTCTGGCCGGAGCCCAGAGTACATAGATAGGGTGGTGGGGCTTACACTTTAGTAATGTGGGTTGCACCTGTGCCGTGGGAGACTTTGAACGCTTGGATGAGGAGTTCAGACGAAGGCAGATTGAAAGTGACATTAAGGGGCCATGCAGTGCATAAAGTGGATTGAAGAAAAGAAACACAGGGACAGAGAGTCCAGTTAAGAAGCCATCATAGTAGGGCTTCCCTGGTGGTGCAGTGGTTAAGAATCCGCCTGCCAATGCAGGGGACACGGGTTCGAGCCCCAGTCTAGGAAGATCCCACATGCCGCGGAGCAACTAAGCCCGTGCGCCACAGCTACTGAGCCCGTGTGCCACAACTAGTGAAGCCCGTGCACCTAGAGCCCGTGCTCTGCAGCAAGAGAAGCCACTGCAATGAGAAGCCCGTGCACTGCAACAAAGAGTAGCCCCCGCTTGCCACAACGAGAGAAAACCCGTGCGCAGCAACTAGAGAAGACCCAACACAGCCAAAATAAATAAATAAATAAATTTATATCCAGAAAACAAAAAAGCCATCACAGTAGTTTAGAGCAGAGGTGCTGGGGCCTGAACTCAGGGCAGTGGTGGTGGAAAGCTCGGGAGTGGATGGCAGGGGTAAGACCAACAGGAACCTGGAGCTTACTCACTTCAGAAGTGGGTCGGAGTCATTAATGAAAACAGCTAATGCTGTTAGGAGTGGATATAGACATTGCCCTTGGGTAGGCCTTGCAAACTCAGAGGCCTAAAGGGACCAGAAAGTCACAGGGAAGTGGAGGAGTAGTGGACCAGAGGAGGTTGTAGTACGCTCTTCATAAAGGCATCTACCGTCAATTAAAAAATAAAGAACACCCACATAGACTGGAACAAAGCTCAGCTACCAATTCTCGCTTCCTGTGAACTGCTAGCCTGTCTACCCCGAGGGTTTTCACACCCACAGTGCAAAGGAAAAGCGGATGGCTCTTGTGCCCAGCCACAGTCCCCTGATTGCTGTCCTCGTCAGATATATCTTCCTGCGGCACCCAAACCACGGTTCCCCAGTCATACCCTGTCTGCAAAAAGGACAGGCATTGGCACCCCCTGCTCTGGGGGTTTCTTCATCTTAGATCTCAGCCCCAACATTGGAAGATTTACCTCCACTTGTGATTTATAAGGCCAGAGAGAACCCATTTTAAAAGAAGTAGGAGGAGAATCTTCATCTAGAGCATGTTGTTTCCAAAGAACAGCCAGGTCTGGTTTTTCTCTGAAATGTTCTGGTAGCTCCAGGAACCCAAAAGTATAAATCTCTCTCTGTCATCATGCATTAGCTTCTTCTTGGTAAAGCGTCCCTTGGCCTGTGCATCCAACCTCATCAGTGAAAGCTTCTGGAACTAAATCCCTTCAGGCCCTATTAGGACAGAATCTCTGACAGGGCTTCCCATGAATGAGTTGCCCCTCTATACACAGACTGGTGGTAGAGGCAGGGTCCTTTGTGCAGGACCATCACTCCTCACGTGATCACCAGGAACATGGGCCTTGGAGACGGAACACCAACTGGAGATATGATGGACCATGTTGGGTCTCCTCTTGAGCGCTGGGATTGGTAGGACTAAAAGAATGGGAAGCAAAGGGCAGCAAAGCAAGGAATTGGGCATTTGAGGGAGACTGAGAGAACCAGAATCCAGGTGAAGTATTTATCGTGGGGAACCCAAGACAGTCAAACCAGCTTTGGTCAACTCTTCCATGCCACCTAAGGCCATGTCTCCCGACTCCATCCAGAGACTCACTCTTGGTAACCTGATGGTGAAATCCTAGGTTGTTAGGTCCAGTTTTTGCCTGGCTACGTACATTATGTTCTTTGCTTTTATGTTTATTCATAGGGCCATTTGTATTAACCATGGTTAACTAAAATAAATGTGTGTCTCTGCCATTATGCCTTTTGTTAAGTAAGATTTTTATTCAATGTAGATGGGAAAGAGCCTGCTTTTGATTAAACTGTTGGTCTGTGAATTTACTGGACAAAGAAATCATTCTTGAGCTGAGTCTCCAGTCAAAATGCTGACAGCTAAAATGCTAAATGGCAGAAAAAACTAGTTTTACTTTGATACTACAAGTAACTTTTATGGCTCTCTTGTGACATAATTTTAATGGCTATATAATAGTGTATTTTAAAAATATTACATAATTTACCTAGAATAACTCATGTCCTTACATGTTTGACTTGTTAGCAGTTTTTCATTAAATAACTTTTTGCATACATATGTTTTCAACATGTAAAATTCAGCCTCACAAATTCTTCCCGACTCTTAAGCATAAAAAGCATTAAGTAATGAGTATGATGAGGCTTTTTCTTGAAAAGTGATCCAATCCCTTAATACCACTCCCAAACTTGTTCTCTACTTAAGAAAATTCAGAAAACTGAGTAGGAGATAAAGGGTTGGAGGAGGAGGGAGTGTTTCAGTCATTGGGAACAGGATGTATCTGAGGTAGAAAGAGTATGTTGCATCTGAAGGAGTGAAATGTGGCAGGTGTGTCTGTAAGATGGAGAGCAGAGAAGAAAGTAGTATGACATGTGGCTGGGGGGTGGGGGAATAGGAGGCAAGGGCTAGATCTTATATGCTTTCCTAGATTATGGTACAGTTTGGAGCAAGGGTACCTTTTGCAGACTTAGGATATAAAATTGTGAGGATGGGTCATGTAGAAATAACTAGTTGAGGAGTCAATGATAGGCAGTGTATTAGCTAGGGAAGGCTAGACTCCGGTAACAAGTAGATTCCCAAATGTGTAGTGACTCTAACACAGTAGAAGTTTATTACTGCCTACCTAGGAGTCCAAAGAGTGGTCCTGGTCAGCTGGAAGGGATCTGCCCCCCACAGTCCTTCAGCATCACAGAACACTGGTGGCTATGTTATCTTGAATACATGCCTTCCAAGGTCTCCCCAGAGGTTCTCTCTATCCTGTCAACCAGAAGAGGGGAAAAACAAAGTGTAGACGATGGTTGAGAAGATTTTAAGGGTGACACCTGGAAGTAGCCCACATTACTACTTCTCACGTTCCTTCTTAGTCACATGGCTACTCACAGCTACAAGGGCTGCTGGGAAATATAGCCGGGCTGGGTACCCAGGAAGAAGAAGAAACAGCTATCAGTGTCTGCCACAGTCAGTGTGAAGAAATGTGGAAGGCTGAAAACCTTTCCAGACTTCCATGGTTCTTTAGAATAATTGCCAAGGCTGACATTTAAGCTACTGTATCCTTTCCTTGTCTTGCACCAAACCATCAAAGAAACTTCTAGAACTTATGTCAAGGTGTACCTTTCAGTGGATGCCCCACCTCAAGATGTTGACAAGTCGCCATGGTGCAAGCAGCCTTCCAAGTGTAACAAGTGGTCTAGTTAACAAGAATATCCTGCCTGGGATTTAAAAAAAGATGATTATACATCACCCTACCTGGCAGCTCAGTGGAGATTAAAGACGCTAATCCTCGTAATCATATCAAGTTACATCCCATTATGACTACACTCATTTACTGATCCTTTCAAGCAGCAGGGAGAGCACTGTGTTATTGATAAGATATACCACAAAGGGGGAGAAGTAAAGGCAGGTCCTTTTCCTTCCTTTTTTAGACACAGATCATACCAGGGAGTCCAGAGTGTGGAGCCTATCCAGCTAACTTGTCCACAGCACAGCTTTGGACTTTGTTCTGCGGTGGAGTATATTTTTTGTCATTCTTCAGACATTTCTTTCTGTAGAATGTGCTGTCACCTCAAAACAGGCTTGGGGGAAAAAAAAAAAAAAAAAAAACCTTCCACAACCTGACTAAGCTTCTCACCAAGAAGAGCACTAGCAAAGCCAGCACAAATGGATTCTAGAAAGTTCTCTCTTAACAATAATCTTGGTGTTACAATTAGAGCAGAAAGGTTAATCCGAAAAGTAGGAAATATTTAAGGATTCGATACCAGAAATAATAGTGCAGCAATTCATACCTTTTCTAAGGAAGCAGCCTGGTATAATGGCAGGCGGTGTCATGTACTTGTTAGGAAGGGGATCCCTAGCATTAAATGTATCTGAGTTTGGATCCCCACCTGCCATTTGTAGGTCACTGATTGACCATGAGGTAGAGAGGAGGTACAGGGACTCTGTCCCTATGTAATCATTCAGGAATCCAAACTAACGTCATTTTAGGCAGATTTCATAATCTCTTCAGGTCCCAATTTCCTCATCAGTAAAATGGAGTTAATAACGATGCTTCGTAGGACCTTTGTGAAATATGAGTGATTATGTTTATTAAGTGTTTGGCTGATAGCAAATACTCAGTAAATGTTCTTTCTCCGTCTAATATGTTCAGGATATTTTTGTATAGCTCCTGACCTTGGTGCATTCCCAATGTCTAGGTATTCTAAACATCATTGTTAGGTATGTATATCTGGTACCTTTTCCAGGGACTCTGGCATATATGAGGGCTGGTGATATTTTCTGAAGCATCATTGTCATCTCTTGAGAGAAAAAGAAAAAAGAGATCTCTGGTGCATCGTTTATTTTTCTTCTCCCCTTGTTCCAACTTTGTTTGTAATATGTCAGAACCAGTCACGGCAGGACTGGCTGTCATTCCAAAGTATCTTTTTGGTGTCATTCTCTGCTTCAGGCGCGTGATCACAGGCAGGAATCCCCCAAAATGTGACACCAGCAACTCCATCTCCGTTGGCAAATTCTTGATTCAGGTCCATGTTTGAGGGAGTCTAAGATCACTAGACTTAGACTAATTGTTAATCTATGTATTAAAGAATGATTCCTACATCATTTGGCTTCCCTCGGCACTGCTGTCACTTCTGTGGTCCCGGTTTTACAGAGACTGGAGGTCACTTCCTTCTACCCTTCGTTATCCTGAACATGTTCATTTCTCCCATGAACTCCCCTGCTCTCAACTGAGGAATTCAACCCTTTTAGCAAAGACTCTGTTTTGTCCTGTTAAACAGACTTGCTTTCAAAGGGGCATGAGGCCAAGAGTGATGAAGTGATGAAGGAAGAAGCTTACACCCACTTCCTGGAGACATGAGAAATGGCTCCATCCCTGGATCATCTCTCTCTCCCTCCTCCTCCTCTTTCTCACCATCCGTGTCTCCCCTCTGGCTGCCCTACAGTCACATAAGTCCTGACTAGTGAATGACACATAGGGGAGCAGCAAGTCTTGCTGCAGGAGCTGACCGTGTAAACAGTGTTGGCTCTGGAGACACACACGCCATGGCCCATGGACACCATCATGGAGAGAGAGCATTGCCCCCGACCGTTCACTTAGTCACCACGCTTTTGCTGGTGGAACTGACAGCCCATTAGTCTGGCTCTCTTACCCTGCCTCCTCGCTCTAGAACAACCTCAGTTCCTATCAGGGATTTTGTGCTTACTGCCCACAGCCCTCCTCCAAGGAAGGTGCCAGTGACAAGTGCTACGTGTAATCAGTTCATGGTGAGGGAAAGTGGGTGAATACTTGCAAAAGATGGTTTGTAGGACCTCATTTTTCCTTGCACTTTCAGGAGAGAAATGACTGGAAGGGTTTTCTTCAACTTACTTTTCAGAGGCTTTCTCCTGAATGCCATGGAATTTTTTTTTTTTCCCCAACATGGAAACGGAGCTCAGGGACCAAAGTCTAAGCTGGCATGGCTGGGCATCATGACGCTCTTGCTCCCCCTAGTGGGGCTGCAATGAAAAATCATCTTTTCTGCCTCTCACCTGCATCTTTTCTCCAGGTTTATTTAGAGATAGTGCCAGCCTGACCCCTCTCATGCACCTGAGCCTTAAGTTTCACAGTGTGTGCCCCTCCCTGATGGGTCAGGGCTGCAGTATCCAAGTCTCCACCCCTCTCAGCAGCCTTGCCTCCTTTCTCCGGCCAGCCTGCCAGTCCGCCAGTCCCTAGTGACTCACATTGAATTACGGGTAATCTGAACAACAACAAAAGAGAGAGGACCAGAGAGTCACTCTCCTGTTCCCCATTAACAGGGAGAAAAGCCCTACAGATTGGCCAAACACTTGGGCCACACACCTTAGGCCACCATTCCACCACTGGAAACTCCACCTGAGGCCGCAGGCCAGCAAGGACACCAGTGAATTCACACAAGGTAGCTCATTGTTAGTGAGGGAACATAGGAGACCACCCTTCCATCCCACCCCACTTCCTGACACTGGGAGTTCAGGAACAGCAAGTGCTCAAGGGGTCATAATGAGGGCTGATGAGCTGGCTGTTGCAAAGCAGACTGTGGGTAAATTTTGTTCATCAAGGACAACCAACAGGTACACAGGTAGCTCCTTGAAGGTGTCTTCATTTTCAACAGTAGGCTGCCCATGAAGGGTAAGGCTGCCCTTGCCCCAAGGGCAAAATCCATCCCCAACTCGGGGAAAGCACAGGACTAAAGCTCTGGCTCTGACTGTTCCTGGTTTTGACCCTATTTACCTGGATCTGACATTCTAAACCTGCCCTGGATACATGTCCAAGAGTTTTATGAGCAAACGTTGGGAGCTGAGTCAGCAGGCTAGACAGTGCAAGGGATGGAGCTTTCTACTCCCTGGAGACCTGTGAATTAATGCCACACACTTTCTGTCTCTCAGCTCACTCAGAACTTGGCCTCCTATTCAGACCATCTCAGAAGGCTTGTCCTAAACTGGGACCTGCTTACCAGCATTTGACCCACAGGGAAACTTCCTCAGGAATTAAAGCCATTCTTTTGTCTTAGTCTACTCAGGCTGCTATAACAAAATGCCATACATTGGGTGGCTTAAACAGCAGAAGTTTATTTCTCATAGTTCTGGAGGCTGGCAATTCCAAGATCAAGGTGCCAGCCCGTTCAGTTCCTGACCAGGACTCTCTTCCTGGCTTGCAGACAGCTATCTCTTGCTGTGTCCTCACATGGTGAAGAGAGAGAAAGAGAGGGTCTCTTCTTATAAGGGCACTAATCCCATCACAAGAGCCACCCCCCTCATCACAATCTCATCTAAACCTAACAATCTCCAAAGGCCTCACCTCCTAACACCATCACACTGATGGTAGTTAGGACTTCAACATATGAATTTACAAAGGACACAAACATTTAGTCATAACGCTCCTAGAGGATAGAGCCTGACTTCCAAAGACTGGAACCCCATCCCAATTCAGATGTGCATACTCTCCCCAGCTCTTTCTCACAACAATAACTTAGATTGAGGAGAGAGCAGAACACTTTCTTTCTGTCTTTCTTTTTCTGTGGTGATACTGATAGTTCAATCTTTTCTTGTTCTAAGAAAATACTTAGGCTTCAAAAAATACAGGCTTGTTTTCTACATGGAGTGTCAACTCTGGTAAGGATCTAGCCGCTTTCATTTGTCTGGTTCATGAATATATCAACATGTTGTAGCTTTTAACTTTCTAGTGAGATATAATATTTATACAGAAAAGTGCTCATATCATAAAGGTCCCAAGCCCACCAAACCAGCCCCCAAGTCAAAAAACAGAGGATTACTAGCAACCAAGCTCCCTGTCCCCACTCTCAGTCACAACCCCTCCCAGTCCATCCCAGTCTCAGAGGAACCCCCGACTCTGACTGCTGACAACAGAGTACTGATGTTACCAATTTTTGTTTTCTACTTTCAGAAACAATATCATACCGTGTACTGTGTGTACTCTTTCACGTCTGGCTTCTCTTATTTAACGTTAGGTTTGTTTCATGTAGTTGTCAGTCATTCATTTGCACTGGTGTATACATTCGGTTCTGAGGTGTTTTCTCCAAAGAATTTGGGTTCACTCCTTCCACCCTGGCATGTGCCCTTTTCCCAGCTGCCTCCTTCCTCTTCTTGAACCGGCCTCTCTCTTCCTGCCTCATCAGTGTAAGGTTTAAAAGGCAAAAGATCTCAAGACAGCTGAGAGGTCAGAAGCATTATTTAGTTTGGCTGAAGGGGAGTAGAAGACGCCCAGGCACATGCTTCCTGCAGAGCAGCCCTGGGGCGGGCCCTGGCAAGAGGCTATAAATGCCTCCAGGGTCACCTGAATGTGTTGGCTGATGAGTTTATTTTTTTTCCTCCTAGGTGTGCCTGAAGCCGAAGTCACTTGGTTCAGGAATAAAAGCAAACTGGGCGCCCCTCACCATCTGCACGAGGGCTCCTTGCTGCTTACAGCCGTGTCCTCCTCGGATCAGGGCCTGTACTCCTGCAGGGCGGCCAATCTGCACGGGGAGCTGACTGAGAACACGCAGCTACTGATCCTAGGTAAACACCTCGAGGCCAGCTGCCCCCTGTGGACCCCACTGGGGGTGACTGTCTAACCCACCCTCTACCTCCTCCTGTCCCTGATCCAATTAAGTGCATAAAGGCAAAATCAATATCCCTTCCCTTCTCCCCACCTTAGGGCCTCCCAGTAGAAAGAACACAGACCTTGGGGCCAAGCAAGCCAAGAAGACGTCAGTTAGAACCCTAGCTCTACTGCTGACTCACTGTGTAACCTTGGGCAAGTCACTTAACCTTGCTAAGCCGTAGATGCTAGTCTCCGTGTAGAAACTTATGGAGCAAGATTGCCCATATTTGGGTAGGGGTTGGCAACTAGAGGTAACAGGAGTACAGCAGTCACTCTTAACTCCTTCTGTGTTAAGGACTTCTTGGAGAATCAGACGAAAACGATAGATTACCTTGTCGAGAAAAATTCATAAATGCAAAATATTTTGTAAAATTTCAGGAAGTTCATAGTCTAGTCCACCTAAAGTCCACACGTGTACATCCCCTGTCTTTGTCCATTCCGGCTGCTATAGCAAAATAGCCACAGATTGGGTGGCTTATAAGCAACAGAAGATTGTTTCTCACACCTCTAGAGACTGGAAGTTCAGAATCCAGGTGCCCTCATGATTGGACTCTAGTGAAGGCCCTCTATGTGGATGCAGAATAATGGCTTCTTACTGTGCCCTCATATGGCTGAAGGGATGAGCCAGCTCTCAGGGGTCTCTGTTATGAGGACACTAGTCCCAACCAGGAGGGCTCCACCTTCATGACCTAATCATCTCCCAAAGTCCCTCCCTCCTAATATCATCACCTTGAAGGAGTTAGGATTTCAACGTATGAATTTGGGGGATGCAAACATTCAGACTACAGCACCCCCAAACATAAGGACCTCTGATTCAAGAGTCTAACACAGTTCCTGGCATAAAATAGTTATTTAAAAATAACAACAATTGCTGAGACACCATCAACACTCATTGATGCCCAGGGCTGGACTCAGCCACGTGCAAGCTACAACCCTTTTGTCCCCTGGATTAGGACTCTCTGCTTCTCTTCCCCACAGTTTGGGAATTGGTGGGATAGGATAAAGAAGCTTGTGTTTGTCTTACTTTTTTAAAAAGGCAATTATTAGAGCACGTGTGCTGGCTATCTCAGGAACAGAAAGCCATCATTCTTAGGGGAAAAAAAAAGGAAAATGTGAGAAATATGAATAATTACACACCACGCATACATACACATACATACATTGTGGGCTTCCGCGGGGAAAAATAAGTAAACTTTATATTTTCACACCCCAAATTGATGATATACCAAAGCATAGGGTCTACCCCTGCCCACTCAGATTTCAGAGATGCCCACATGGGTTTTCATCTCAACAGTGGCTGCATAAACCTCCAGTTATCTTAGGAAGCCGCAGAAAATCAGCTCCGTGAAGGATGTGATTTGTTTTGTGTTGGATTTCATCTGGCTGAGCTGCTCGTCTGGAGCCTGGGGCCCAGAGACTCTTGCCCCACACTGAGTTATGGAGCTTGCTGTGGGCTTTTCCTCCCTAATAACCCTTCCTTGTCGCTTCTGCTAACAGAGCTGAAAGCATAGGAGGTGTAGCTGCTACTGTAGCTCCACCAGTGAAGTGTGTACGGTCTGGGAGCCAGATCTGCAGCATTCCAATGCTAATGCAGTGTGACTGTGAACGTGGAGTTTGAAGAACATGACGTCTTCCCATTTTAATCAAACTGGATGGGGAAAAAAGTCGCTAGTTAGATTCTTAATTTTAGGGCTTTCCGCAATCAGAAGTCTTGGTTTATTCATCAAAGTTGTTACTTTCTTTAGGTACTTTATGAACATAGGAGTAGTGTTTCTCTTTTTTTTAATCAGCCCAAAATGTGACTTAATTTTTAAATGAGGGATTTCATGTGTAAAGCTGAGGTTTCATGCCAAGGCCTGTGACTTAACCTGTAATGTGGAGACTTGAAGTGTCACGAGGCGGACTTTCACTCATGAGTTAGTATGACTATTCATTAAGTGGGATGACCGTTCATTAAGTGTTGCCTCGGAGTCCCATGTAGAGCTTTAGGATAAATACAAGCAGTGACCTCTGTCCTTGGGGAATTTACAGTTTCCCTCAGAAGATCAGCTGGACATGCCCTGAAGAAGTAAATTATGACAGAAGCTGTAAGGACACTAGGAGGGTGTGACATTTGGCCCCGAAAGATCGATGGTTTTAAAGATGGGACATAACCTCCCCTTTTGGCTCTTAATAAATAAGCAAAGACTTCTTGAATTTTAATCTTCTTGAAGGACTTTTCAATTTCAGTACTCTTGAGGGAACTCCATTTCCCTCAATATTCAATTTCAATATTTTTGAGGGAATATTAAAAAGGATGGGAGGAAAAGAGTCTAGGTTTGAATAAACTGTCACTATCAGTTCCTAAAATGATGGTATATCAGAGTAGAAAGAGACCTTGGAAATGATGAGGTTTTTCATCATTTTATAGATGAAGAAACCAAGGCTTAGAGGGATTAAGTGACTTGCCCAAGTTAGTGAATGAAAGGGCCACAGCACAAATTGAGTTCCTGAATCCAATCACGATGTTTTTACCCTCTACCATATAAAGAATATTTTAAAATTATATAGAATATATATAGAATGTCTTTAAAAATTTTAATTTATATATAAATATATAAACTCATCACCGTTTTCTGTATGTGATGGTCTTTTGCAGTCAAAGGCACAGTAGACAGAAGGCATGTTTCTGAAGTAGACTCAGGCACCACTGTGACTTATTTATTTGCCATCCCTAAAAAGTACTGAACAAGGTGACAAGCACACAGTAGGCCCTCACTGAACACTGTTGAAATGACCATCGATTACAAGGGCAACCCTCCTGCTTCTCTTTCCACTCCAACAAGTGCTCTAGAGTAAAAGGTGGGAGTTGGCCTTGGAGTGTGACAGGAGACGAAAGAAGAAGGGGAACAGAATTCTGCTTCTTTCCCAGGAGAATCTGGGATCGTCCTACCACTAGGTTCAGCAGGTGCTTGCCTCTTTATTTGTTCAGTGGAAATAATAAGCAAGCCACTATGCTTCCCTTTTTGTCACTTTTACCTCTGGTTAACTGTGATTCCTGATGACGTCAGCCCTGACTCCTTATAAGATTTTGAACAATAAATCATCCCTATCCTGCTTCTCTGATCCTACTTGGGCATAAAAATCCAGATCACAAAGCAAATTCCCAGCCTCACAATTGGACCCTTTTCTTCCTAGAAAAAGGCCACTCACAGGATCCTTCGCAGTAAGGAATTCCTGTGGTGTATCCCAATCTGTGGGAACAATAACAAAGTACCTCCCTCTAAAGGTTGTTTTAAGAGTTAAAGGAAAAATATTTTAGCAGAGGACTTGGCATCTAGTAAATGCTGAAGAAGCACTGGCTTTTTTAAAGTGCCTTTATAATATAGTTTCATTTAACTATGCGTTTATAGAGTCCCCAGTGGTACTGTGGGATAGAGAGGCATACACTAAGGAACTCCGGAAATCAACATGCCTGATTCTTATTACCGACCTTACAGTTTCAGGCATCAAATATTATATTTAAAATTCAGACTCACCTTGATGGGAACACCTTCTCTATAGGAAAAATGGTGTTAAAGATAACAATAGTAACGCCTGCCTTAGACACAGACACACTTACATGCATGGCCGCCTCTCCCTCTCCCCTTAACACAGCCTTTATGCTTTAACCTGCCTGATGCACCATCTGCCTTCTCACAGATCCCCCCCACGTCCCCACGCAGTTGGACGACATCAGGGCCCTGCTCTCAGCCACTGGACCGAACCTTCCTTCGGTGCTGACGTCTCCGCTGGGAACACAGCTGGGCCTGGATCCTGGGAATTCCGCTCTCCTCGGTGAGTCCGGCCCTCTGGAACACTGGGCAGAGATCCAGGGCTGGACAGGATTTATGGGTGGGTGACTACTTGCAGGTGGGAGGGAAGCAGCAGTCGGGGGTGGCCAACAGGAAATCACTAAATTGCCTACAGAATCCAGACTCACCAGTGGAAACTTGGCTGACTTTCCATATGAGGTGACTGAAGTTCTTAGTCTGGACCTGAGCTTGTCCAGAGTCTAAATGGGCTCCTTTCTAAATCCTCTTGGGCTGATGCCACAGTCCAGATTCTCTCATTCAGATTGATGGCGCTGAATTTGGAGAAAGATACAGCAGTGCAGAACAGCTCCTATATCTCCTCACCCCTTGCCAACTGTATCCCAGTACTCCTCCATTACCTCTTCTTACCTAAATTAGAGCTATAACCAGCTTTCAAGGAGAAAACTGCAATATCAGTACCTCCCAAAAGCCAGGCCATCTATTTAAACCTCCTTCAGTAGGTGGGGTGTAAAACCAACCCAGAGAGACCCCTCAAGGCAAGTGTTTAAGTAACTCCACCAGGTACAACTTCCCTGGCATCTGTCATTGGTGACCTCCACCAAGTTATTGCCCATGTGGCTGGCACCCTCTTGTAGCAGAGAGTTGTTCAAGGGCATCCGCATCCTGGGCCCCTCACCCCAGAATCGTGGAGATGCCAGAGCAACCTCTACATTCCCAGCATGCCCTCTGGAGGTGGTCAAGGTGGAGAAGAAGTCCTCTGCCCTCAGAGGCCTGGGAAAAACAGGCCTACAAAATGGAGAAAATCTTCATGCTCACTGTTTGTGGCCCCAAATGTTGGTCACGGTAGCTAGAATTATGTCCTTGGCTCAGTGCTGAAATTTCCTCTACTCTTCTCCTCGCCCACGTGCAGAGGACAGGAAGCCAGTGGGTTCTCAGTCATACTGGTCATAACTTAACAATACGGCCCCAGGGCTTGGTATCTTTAGGGTTCTAGCACAGAAAGATTACCTTCAGTTTTTGTTAACATCTGAAACTAGCAAAGAATGCATACAGGCCTATGGAAAAAGCTTCTGATTTCTCTGTTTCTGATCTGGGTGAAAATAAAACACAGATACAGTAACGAGTAGCGCTGTTTGTGGTAACAGACTTGGCATTGAGTTTTTGCACGTCACGTTGATTGGAATTCACAGAAGTTTAAACTTCTTTTTTTTGTTTGTTTTGGCATATGAAGGGTAAATTTATTCCAAATTAAACATGTGCATTGTAAACTTTTTATTTTAGGCCCATAACTATGAGAGATTGTCATAACTTATCGTCCAGTCACTAGCAGGGTGTGCAGCACTTGTTTATTTTCAAGTTCAATGACTCTTGGGTCACTCAGGTGCCATTCAGCGTGCTGGAAAAGTCGACCTGCTCATGTTTCCCATGATAGCTTTACTTTCTTTCTCCCCTATTCTGGAATAATATTTTGTCTTATTTTAGCCATGGGCAATAAGAATTTATTGTGCTTTATGCTGCTGCATTCCATTCCTGGTTTATAGTGCTTTGGTACCTTAGACTGGTATTTAAATCTAACAGTTAAGAGACACCTTAATGCCCTAGTTCACATCCAGACCGCTCCACCTGAGTAGACCACGGAGGCAGTATGCATAAAGTCCCTGAATGTAACTGCATGGGCAAAATGGACCCTAGTGGTGAATGTCAGCGTCTTGCCAACACCATTGAACTAGGAGAGATCCATGTGGAATCGTGGAGATGCATTAGGGAATGGTGTCAAGTATCAGGTCTCTGAGAAGTAGGTCACTGGAGACAGACCAGAGCCTCATTGTTATGCTTTGATGCTGAGCACTGAAGGATGGGGGGTAGGGATTCAAATAGGCACAAAGGAAAGGAAACAGGCCCTCGAGGTGAGGAAGATGCCAGGAGCCAGGAGGAGGTGAAAACGTGTGAGATGTGCATCAGGTGTCTGTTTAGAAACAGCTGTAAGACCCCGCTGCTTTAAAACGGATGACAGGCAGCTGAGCTGGGATAGAAACTAGGCCTTCACAAGGAGCGAGCCTCAGCCAGAGCTTGTCCACTCAGATGTGACTCCAACCCTTACCGGAAGCATTCTAACAGCCTCCCTTCATCTGGGGCCTCCCTGGCTAGTGATTCATCCTGATCCGTTAGTCCATTTGCTCCCCTTTGGACCAGCTCCCATCCCTGGCTCCTGCTGGTGGCCCTTTCAGACCAGAGTATGCGCTCTGGGTACAAGAAGTAAGCCAGAGGCCAGAGAGAAGATTCTGTGGAGGGTTGCTTCGAACTCAGAACAGTAAACAGCCTCAAATTGTGGAGGACCTTGATTATTAGGTAAGGGGGTAGCTTTGCTATGTGGGAAATGGGGAGGTATCTCTAGAGGGTTTTTAAGTAGGAGGATGATGTAGTTAAAGTAATATTTGAAAGAATTAATCTGACATTCTATAAGAGTGAGTAATCAATAGTGAGAGAGATTGAATGAAGAAACACTGTGCTGAGGGCAACAGATGTTCTAGATCAGGATGGAAATATATGGCAAAGATATTTGTTAATCACCCCTTCCACAGCCAAGGCACCCCTAATCAATCATGACAGTCAGCCCAGGCTCTGCCTTGAAATTCATTTTTTTTTAACCCTTCTGTGTGGTGTGTGTGTGTGTGTGTGTGTGTGTGTGTGTGTGTTTAAAAAATTTTATTGAAATATAGTTGATCTACAGTGTTGTGTTAGTTTCAGGTGTACAGCAAAGTGATTCAGTTATACATATATATATAAAAATATATGTATTTTTCTACATTCTTTTCCATTATAGGCTATTGCAAGATATTGAGTATAGTTCCCTAAAACAACTATACCCCAATAAAAAAATAAATAAAAAATATATATACGCTACTATATAAAAAATAGATAACCAACAACGAGCTACTGGAATTCATTTTAACATTCCAACCAAGCATGTTGGCGATTGGTATATAGGATGAAAGCCGTTTGCCAGCCCCATTGTAGGCAGTAAATGTTGAGATTCATGTGTGTGTATTTCTCCCATCTACAAGGCTACTCGGTTACAACAGATTCAAAGAGCTCCACGGTTCTGTGGCACAGGGACAGTAACTCATGGGCCTTGATTCTCGTGTTTTCATGGGAGGAAGGGGAGAAGGGAGATTTGGGGTTTTTAAAGCCGTATGTCAGCACCAACTCTTCTCCATGAAGGTTGAGTGTTGAGACTCCCAGTAGGTGAGTCTACCCAGAAATGGCTGTTCTAGTTTTCAGACAGTCTAGCATTGTTTTCACTTCAAGCCACTGTTACAGCTTTCAAGAAGGAATGTTGATTGAATGACACGTGCATGGGCTCATCTGAGCCTCACTTTCCGTAACTGTAAATGAAGACTTGGGACAAGTGAGTCCCTTGCTGCTCTTACACTCTTTGCTATATGACATAGACATGGAAAATGTCCAGTAGAGGCTCGTCCATGCAGAGTTGACCCAGCCTACTTGAATCCCTTGTCCCAGGCAAGGCAGATGCTAATTTTTTTGTCCTTGTTTTCCGGTTGTTCTTTGTGCAGCGAGGCCTAAACTGTGCCATCTGCTCTGGAGGGCAAGGCCAGCGCCCATGCCACCACCTTTGGTGTTCCAAGGCCAAGCAGTACCCTGCAGGGTTCCATTTTCAGAGCAGCAGCATCTCAGGCCTCCCCACAGCACCTAAACCCATTTGCAGCCTTCTGTCAAATATTTCTTTTGGCTACTAAGGCCCGACACGGATATTTCTCACAGCACCATTTATAGGGCATTAGCATTGATATTTTTTGAGAAATAAGTTTTATTGGAGTTTTTATTATAAGAGCAATGTGTCTGCGTTGTAGAGCAATTAAAAATAGAAGCAAAAAGAAGAAATGAAAATCATCTATAATTACCTGGCCCAGAGGTAACCAGCACAAATATCTGTTTCCTAGCCATTAATATATACATTATGTATTTTTCTAACTAGAATGAAATCATACTCTAAGTACTGCTTGTAACTTTTTTCACTTAATTGTACATAAGACTCATCTTTCCATGTCTCTAAATATTTTTCTACAGTTTTATTTTTGATGCCTGCATTAGTAGGAGGTATCATATCTTATTTAACCAATTCTCTAATGTCGAAAATTTAAATTTATGCAATCTCTTGCTAATATAAAAGCATAGATACTCAATACTCTGTAATGACCTATATGGAAAAGAATCTAAAAAAGAGTGGATATATGTGTATGTATAACTGATTCACTTTGCTGTACAGGAGAAACTAACACAACATTGTAAATCAACTATACTCCAATAAAAATTAATTTTAAAAAATAAAAACATGAATATTCTTACTCCTCTACCCTTGTGTACATCCCTGTTTACTTAGAATCAATTTCTAGAAGTGAAATTATTGTGTCCAAAATTTTGTATATTTTCGATTTTTGCTGTATGTCATCAAATTGCCCTCCAAAAAAGTTTTACCCATGTATGTATCCATCAGCACAAGATGAGAATTCCCATTTCCCACAAATATTATCAATACTAGGTATGGCCAAGTGTTACTATATTTACCATTTTAATAGGTGAATATACAATAGGATAAAATATAATACAAAAAAAGGTATCATTTTTTATTTTTGTTCCTTCGATTATGATTTTCAGTCGTTTTGTTTTTAATGCTTATCAGTCATTTATATTCATTTATGAGTTGCCTGGAAAGGTTCCTTGTTAATTTTTTATAAGTATTCTATTTTACTGATAAGATACAATACATTTTCAGGTATTTTTGCATTTATTTGACATAGAATTGTTTTAATTGAAGTTTAGTTGATTTACAATATTATATTAGTTTCAGGTGTACAACATATTGATTAAATTTTTATAGATGATATTCCATCTAAAATTAGTATAAACTATATTCTCTGTATGGCTATTTTCTCTGTGCTGTACAGTATATCTCTGTAGCTTATTTGTTTTATACATAGTAGTTTTATGGGGTTTTCTTAACATCTTTATTGGAGTATAATTTCTCTACAGTGGTGTGTTACTTTCTGCTTTATAACAAAGTGAATCAGCCATACATATACATACATCCCCATATTTCCTCCCTCTTGCATCTACCTCCCTATCCCACCCCCCTAGGTGGTCACAAAGCACCAGGCTGATCTCTTTGTGCTATGTGGCTGCTCCCACTAGCTCTCTATTTTACATTTGGTAGTGTATATATTTCCATGCCACTCTCTCACTTCGTCCCAGCTTCCCCTTCCCCCTCCGCATGCCCTCAAGTCCATTCTCTACGTCTGCATCTTTATTCCTGTCCTGCACCTAGGTTCATCAGAACCATTTTGTTTTTAGATTCCATATATATGTGTTAGCATACGGTATTTGTTTTTCTCTTTCTGACTTACTTCACTCTGTATGACAGACTCTAGGTCCATCCACCTCACTACAAATAACTCAATTTCGTTTCTGTTTATGGCTGAGTAATATTCCATTGTATATATGTGCCATTCATCTGTCAATGGACACTAAGGTTGCTTCCATGTCCTGGCTATTGTAAATACAGCTGCAGTGAACATTGTGGTACATGACTCTTTTTTTTTTTCTGCGGTACGCGGGCCTCTCACTGCTCTGGCCTCTCCCGCTGCGGAGCAACAGGATCCGGACGTGCAGGCCCAGCGGCCCCGGCTCACGGGCCCAGCTGCTCCGCGGCGTGCGGGATTCCCCCCGGACCGGGGTACGAGCCCGTGCCCCCTGCATCAGCAGGCGGACCCCCAACCACTGCGTCACCAGGGAAGCCCCATGACTCTTTTTGAATTATGGTTTTCTCAGGGTATATGCCCAGTAGTGGGATTGCTGGGTCATATGGTACTTCTATTTTTAGTTTTTTAAGGAGCCTCCATACTGTCTCCATAGTGGCTGTATCAGTTTACATTCCCACCAACACTGCAAGAGGGTTCCCTTTTCTCCACACCCTCTCCAGCATTTACTGTTTATAGATTTTTTGATGATGGCCATTCTGACCTGTTTGAGGTGATACCTCATTGTAGTTTTGTTTTGTTTTGTTTTTTGGGGTTTTTTTAAACGTATTTATTGGACTATAATTGTTTTACACTGTTGTGTCAGTTTCTGCTTTATGACAAAGTGAATCAACTGTACACGTACATATATCCCCATATCTCCTCCCTCTTGCATCTCCCTCCCACCCTCCCTATCCCACCCCTCCAGGTGGTCACAAAGCACTGAGCTGATCTCCCTGTGCTATGTGGCTGCTTCCCACTAGCTATCTATTTCACATTTGGTAGTGTATATGCGTCCATGCCACTCTCACTTCGCCCCAGCTTCCCCCTCCCTGTCCCGTCCCCCGCCCAAGACCTCAGGTCCATTCTCTATGTCTACATCTTTATTCCTGCCCTGCCACTAGGTTCATCAGTACTTTTTTTTTTTTTAGATTCCATATATATGTGTTAGCATATGGTATTTGTTTTTCTCTTTCTGACTTACTTCACTCCGTATGACAGACTCTAGGTCCATCCACCTCACTACAAATAACTCAATTTCGTTTCTTTTTATGGCTGAGTAATATTCCATTGTAGATATGTGCCACATCTTCTTGATCCATTCATCTGTCGATGGGCACTTAGGTTGCTTCCATGTCCTGGCTATTGTAAATAGAGCTGCAGTGAACATTTTGGTACATGACTCTTTTTGAATTATGGTTTTCTCGGGGTATATGCCCAGTAGTGGGATTGCTGGGTCATGTGGTATTTCTATGTTTAGTTTTTTAAGGAACCTCCATACTGTTCTCCATAGTGGCTCTATCAGTTTACCTTCCCACCAACAGTGCAAGAGGGTTCCCTTTTCTCCACACCTTCTTCAGCATTTATTGTTTGTAGAATTTTTGATGATGGCCATTCTGACTGGTGTGAGGTGATACCAAAACTATGTTGAAAGATAGTGGTGAGAGTGGACAACCTTGTCTTGTTCCTGATCTTAGTGGAAATGGTTTCAGTTTTTCACTATTGAGAATGATGTTGGCTGTGGGTTTGTCATATATGGCCTTTATTACGTTGAGGGAATTTCCCTTTATGCCTACTTCCTGGAGGGTTTTTATCATAAATGGGTGTTGAATTTTGTTGAAAGCTTTTTCTGCATCTATTGAGACGATCATATGGTTTTTCTCCTTCAATTTGTTAATATGGTTTATCACATTGATTTGCATATATTGAAGAATCCTTGCCTTCCTGGGTTAAACCCCACTTGATCATGGTGTATGATCCTTTTAATGTGCTGTTGGATTCTGTTTGCTAGTATTCTCCTTTTTCATTTCTAATTCTATTGATTTGAGTCTTCTCCCTTTTTTTCCTGATGAGTCTGGCTAATGGTTTATCAATTTTGTTTATCTTCTTAAAGAACCAGCTTTTAGTTTTATTGATCTTTGCTATCGTTTCCTTCATTTCTTTTTCATTTATTTCTGATCTGATCTTTATGATGTCATTCCTTCTGCTAACTTTGGGGGGTTTTGGTTCTTCTTCCTCTAATTGCTTTAGGTGTAAGGTTAGGTTGTCTATTGGAGATGTTTCTTGTTTCTTGAGGTAGGATTCTATAGCTATAAAGTTCCCTCTTAGAACTGCTTTTGCTGCATCCCATTGGTTTTGAGTTGTTGTGTTTTTATTGTTTTTTGTTTCTATGTATTTTTTGATTTCCTCTTTGATTTCTTCAGTGATCTCTTGGTTATTTAGTAGCGTATTGTTTAGCCTCCATGTGTTTGTATTTTTTTATAGTTTTGTTCCTGTAATTGATATCTAGTGTCATAGCATTTCTGGTCAAAAAGGTATTTGATATGATTTCAATTTTCTTAAATTTACCAAGGCTTGATTTGTGACCCAAGATATGATCTATCCTGGACAATGTTCCATGAGCACTTGAGAAGAAATGTATTCTGCTGTTTTGGGATGGAATGTCCTATAAATATCAGTTAAGTCCATCTTGTTTAATGTGTCATTTAAAGCTTGTGTTTCCTTATTTGTTTTCATTTTGGATGATCTGTCCATTAGTGAAAGTGGGGTGTTCGTAGTAATAAGAAAAGAAAGAAAGAAAGAAGAGAGCAACCAAACCAAAAAATAAATCCACCAATGATAACAAGTGCTAAAAACTATACTAAAAGAAAAAAAAATACAGACAGAACCCTAGGACAAATGGTAAAAGCAAAGCTATACAGACAAAATCACACACAGAAGCATACACATACACACTCACAAAAAGAGAAAAAGGGAAAAAAATATATATATATCGTTGCTCCCAAAGACCACTGCACTGCCTCAGTTTGGGATGATTCGTTGTCTGTTTAGGTACTCCAGAGATGCAGGGTGCATCAAGTTGATTGTGGAGACTTAATCCGCTGCTCCTGAGGCTGCTGGGAGAGATTTCCCTTTCTCTTCTTTGTTCGCACAGCTCCTGGGGTTCAGCTTTGGATTTGGCCCTGCCTCTGCGTGGAGATCTGTTCGTTGCGCAGACAGGACGGGGTTAAAGGAGCCGCTGATTCGGGGGCTCTGGCTCACCCAGGCTGGGGGGAGGGAGGGGTACGGATGCGGGGTGAGGCTGTGGTGGCAGAGGCCGGCATGACGCTGCATCAGCCTGCGGTGCACCATGTGTTCTCCCAGGGGAGTTGTCCCTGGATCCCTGGACCCTGGCAGTGGCGGGCTGCACAGGCTCCCCGGAAGGGGAGTGTGGATAGTGATCTGTGCTTGCACACAGCCTTCTTGGTGGCTGCAGCAGCGGTCTTAGCATCTCATGCCCGTCTCTGGGGTCCGCGCTGTTAGCCGCGGCTCGCGCCCGTCTCTGGAGCTCCTTTAAGCAGCGCTCTTAATCCCCTCTCCTCATGCACCGTGAAACAAAGAGGGAAGAAAAAGTCTCTTGCCTCTTTCGCAGCTCCAGACCTTTTCCCGGACTCCCTCCCCGCTAGCTGTGGCGCACTAGCCCCATTCAGGCTGTGTTCACGCAGCCAACCCCAGTCCTCTCCCTGGGATCCGACCTCCGAAGCCCAGGCCTCAGCTCTCATACCCGCCCGTCCCGGCGGGTGAGCAGACAAGCCTCTCGGGCTGGTGAGTGCTGGTCGGCCCCGAGCCTCTGTGCGGGAGTTTCCCTTTTTTTCCCTCTGTACCCCTGTTGCTGTGCTCTCCTCCATGGCTCGGAAGCTTCCCCGTCTCCACCAGTGAAGGGGCTTCCTAGTGTGTGGAAACCTTTCCTCCTTCACAGCTCCCTCCCCGAGGTGCAGGTCCCATCCCTATTCTTTCGTCTCTGGTTTTCCTTTTTTCTTTTGCCCTACCCAGGTACGTGGGGAGTTTCTTGCCTTTTGGGAAATCTGAGGTCTTCTGCCAGCGTTCAGTAGGTGTTCTGTAGGAGTTGTTCCACATGTAGATGTATTTCTGATGTATTTGTGGGGAGGAAGGTGATCTCCACTTTTTACTCCTCTGCCATCTTGAAGGTCTCCTGTACATAGTAGTTTGTACCTCTTAATCCCTTATTCCTATCTTGTCCCTCCCCTCTGCCCTCTCCCCAGTGGTCACCACTAGTTTGTTCTTTATATCCGTGAGTCTGTTTCTGTTTTGTTATATTCATTCGTTTGTTTATTTTTTAGATTCTATTTGTAAGTGATAACATACGGTATTTGTCTTTCTCTGTGTAACTCATTTCACTAAGCATAATGCCCTCCAGGTCCATACATGTTGTTGCAAATGGCAAAAATTCATTCTTCTTTGTGGCTGAGTAATATTCCACTGTATAGGTATACAACATCTTCTTTATCCATTCTTCTGTTGATGGACACTTAGGTTGCTTCCATGTCTTGGCTATTGTAAATAATGCTACTATGAACACTGGGGTGTGACATGTGTTTTTTAACAACCTTATTGAGATAACTGACGTACAATAAATGATACATATTTAAAGTCTAAAATTTGATGTTTTGATATATGGATGCACCTATGAAACCATCACCACAATCAACATAATGAGCATATTCATCATTCCCAAGAGTGACCTTGTGCCCCTCTGTAATTGTTCCTTCACGCCCCTGCCCCATCCCAGGTAACTACTGATCTGCTGTCTGTATAGATTAGATTGGATTTCTAGAATGTTATAAAAAAGGAATCATACTTTTGGGAGATTTGGCTTCTTTCACTCAGGATAATTATTTGGACATTCACCCCCGTTGTACTTGCATCAATAGTACATTTCCTTCTATTTTTGCTTAGTGTCCATTGTATAGATAAACTACAGCTTGTTCAACCACTTATCTATGGAAGGACAGAATGGTCATTTCCCACTTCTGGGTATTGCAGGTGAAGCTGCTATACATATGCACGGGCTAGTCTTTGTATGGACACATGCTTTCATTTCTCTTGATTAAATACTTGATAGTAAAGTGGCTGGATCGTATGGTCAGTGTATGTTTAACATTTTAAGAAACAGCCAAACTGTTTTCTAAAGTGGTTGCCTACTTTACAGTCCTACCAGCAGTGTAGTTCTAGTTGCTCCACATCCTCACCTACACACACTATAGTTGGCCTTTTAATTTTAGACATTCTACTAGGTGTGTAGTGGTTTCTCGTTGTGGTTTTAATTTGTATTTTCCTAACAACTGATAGTGTTGAGCTTTTTTTGTGTGTGTGTGGTACGCGGGCCTCTCACTGTTGTGGCCTCTCCCGCTACGGAGCACAGGCTCCGGATGCGCAGGCTCAGCGGCCATGGCTCACGGGCCCAGCGGCTCCGCGGCATGTGGGATCTTCTCGGACTGGGGCACGAACCCGTGTCCCCTGCATCGGCAGGCGGACTCTCAACCGCTGCGCCACCAGGGAAGCCCTAGTGTGGAGCTTTTCATGTGATTATCTGCCACCCTGATTTCTTCTTTGGTGAAATGTCGGTTCAGTGTTTGCCCTGCTTTTTCTTTAATTGGGTTTTTGGTTTACTTATTATTGAGTGTTGAGAGTTCTTTTTATATATTGGATACAAGTCTTTTATCAGATATATGAATTCCAATATTATGTGCCTGTCACTGGCTGTCTTTTCAGTCTTCTAAGGTCTTTCAAAGAGCAGAAGATTTTAATTTTAATGAAGTTCAACTTATTAATTTTTTTCTTGTATAGTTGGTTCCTTTGGTGTTGTGTTTAAAAATCTTTGCCTACTCCAAGGTCTCAAGGTATTTTCTTCTAAAGGTTTTATCGTTTTAGGTTTTATAGTTAGGTGTATCATTTATGTTGAGTTAGGTGTTATATATGTGAGGTACACATTGAAGTTCATTTTATGCATACAGACACCCAACTTGTTCCACTACCATGTGTTGAAAAGATAATTCTTTCTCCACTGAATTGCCTTTGCACCTTTGTGGAAAATCAGTTGTCCTTATATGTCTGGATATATTTTTAGACTCTGTTCTGTTTCAGTGATGTATTGGTCACTTTGACTGCATTCTTCCCAACGCCATACAAATCATGAGGTTTTTCAGGCTGGCTCATGGGCACAGGATCTATTCCCTTTCAGCTCCTTCTCCTAAACTGAGGGAATCCACCAGCTCCAACTTGGTTTCCCTATACTGCAGCCTGGAAACTCTCTCAAGGCACTAAGCTAGGGCAACATGGGCTCACCTTGGTTTATTTCCCATTTCTCAGGGATCAGTGCTCTTCATTGCCTAATGTCCAGTGTCTTAAAAACCACTGCTTCATATTTTTCAATGTTTTAAATTGTTTTGGTCAGGAGGGTAAATTCAGTTACTCCATCTCGGTCAGAAACACACTTATGTATATGTCACATGCACACACAGGAGATGTGTGTACGTGTATATACATACGTATGTATGAGTGTATCTATATATATACACACACATACACATATACATCTATAACATGTATGTTTTAAATATTTTCCTAGACCAAGCTGACACTCAAATTTGATAATCTTGTCCTAGGATTATTACATAGATGCTTTTAAGAAATAATGTCTCCTAGGGTTGGCAGACTATGGCCCATGGGCCAAATCTAGTTCACCAGCTGTTTCTGCAAATAAAGTCTTATTGGCATGCAGCCATGGCCATTTATTTACCTAGGAATTGTCTGTCTGTGGCTGCTTTAATACCCTAATGCCAGAGCTGAGTGCTTGCTACAGAAACCATATGGCCCACAAGCCTAAAATATTTCCTATTGAGCCCTTTAGAGGAAACATTTGCTGACCACTGATCTAGTCCATGCAGCTCATTATGTAGAAAGCATGCCAAGGTCTCTGGTGGTGATCTCACGTCTCCTGTTTCCGAGGAGGACCAAACTCTGTGTCACTCTGTCCTTTATCCTGTCACTGCGTTAGGCTTTCTCCATGAAGTACGAGAGCTTGAAAGAAAAAACCAAATATAACTTGGAGGAGTAGAGTTCTTCCTCAGGAAGCCCAGGAAAGAGAAAATCTTATTATAAAGGCCCTGGATTTTTGTCAGAATTAGATGACCTTAGGTGTCTCCAGTAACAAAATACATAATTATATGTGGCTTAAGAAAAGCAGTTCGGTACCTTTGCTCATACCTTCTTTAGGTCCAGAACCTGTGAGAATGTCTTACAGGCTATATATAAGGTTTGGTCCTCTGTGAGGAGGTAAGCTCCGACGCCCAGTCAGAGGGACTCCCCGCGGCATCTCTGCTGGAAAGACATGTCATGCTAGCCCCACAGAGAGCCAAACTGCACAAGCCTTGTCTCGTGTCTTATGATTTACCAAGAGGAGAGCGATTCAGGCATTCAAACCTGAGTTTGCAGAGTAAAGTTTTTCCATGAAAGAAGTCATTGTGCCTAGCCCCTCTCTCCAGCTGGGGCTCGAGGGTCACAGCCAACACACACAGCCGCCTCTCCGCAGCATCAGTACGCTCCCCCCAGGCCCTGCACAGGGAACAGCTCCGCCTCTCAGAGCCCTTCCAGCCCCGGAGAAGCCGGGCCTTGAGGCCGAGGCCCGCAGTCGGGCGGTGGTGGGTTGTTTCTGGCATTTTCTCCTCTCCTCGCTTGAGGGGCTGAGCACCGCAGAGCCCGGCTGGGGTGACATGCAGTTCCAGATGTCTGCTAAGAGCAACAGCGCTCTTGTTGACCAGAATCTCAAGCTAAAAGGTGAAAAAGTGTTTCTGTCTCCCATCACTGAGGTTGTGACTAGGCCATGCCTACAAATCCTGTCATGCTGATAAGGCAGCTATGGCTGGAATACAGGAGACCCAGGTCCGGAGTTGAAGGTGGAGCTTACAGTCATTGGTCACATGTCAACCCCTCAAGGTAGGAGGGTATATCAGAAAACATTTGAATAAATATTAATGTTCAAAGTTGAAAGCCTTGGTAAAGGGCCTAAAGAAGGCAAAATCTCACAGATAGATTGACTTACTCATTCAATAAATATTTGTTGAGAGCATGTGCCAGGTTGAGTTCTAGTGGGCGCCTCTTGAGTCTGGTGGGGAAAGTAATTCAAGTTAAGAGGACTCTGATAAAAAGAGGAAGAACTGGGGGCTTTGGGGGGCCTGTGACAGAACAGTACCCCTCGTCTGAGCTTTAGGCAAGGTTTCTCTGAGGAGGGGATATTTGGGCTGAGGTTAGGAGAGCGGGTGGAAATTATCTGAGTGAACAGAGGGCATCCCAGACAGAGGAATTCCAGAGCATTCCAGGCAGAGGAACCAGCAGAGGTTTTGAAGCAAGAAAACTGAAAGCATTTGAGAAACTGTCACAGGAATAACTAAGGGGAGAGTGGCCTAAGAGGAGGCCGAAGAGGGTAGCGGGAGCAGGTTGCCGGCCTCTAAGCCACGGTAAGACTTGCACACTTTGCTCTAAGTGTGATGGGAAATCTCCGAATGGTTTAAAAGCAGGAGAGAGACATCCTCTGATTCGTGTTTTGAAAAGCTTGTTCTGGCCACCGTGTAGAGGGGTGGATTCTAGGGGAAGAGACAAGATGGAGTACGCCACTTAGGAAGTGGTTGCAGTATTGTAGGGAAGAGATAACCATGGCTTAGACTAGAGAGCTGGAGAGAACAGAAAGAGTGAATAAATTCAGGGATATGTAGGAAGTAACATGGACGGGACTTCGTAAATAGATTAACGTGGGAAGGGAAAGATAATCCACACAACCAATAGATTCTCAGAAGCATCTGATGGTTTAGGCTTTTCTCACTGCAATTCACATACCTCCTATGTGGTGAGGATACATTGTGGTCCATTCAAGTCAAGATGTTAGAATAAAACGGAGAGCTACATAGGTGTGCAACTGCAGAAAGTGTAGCTACGAGGAGAAGAATAGTCCAGAGCTTCCGTTGCTCAATCCCCTAACATACACCTGTTTCAGCCACCACCAATGCTAGGTCCTGTGCCCCCGCCCCAGCCTTGGAGGAGCTCAGAAGTAGGAGGAAGGACAGAAAAGCTCTAAAGAGTTGCAGAAGAAGTCCGAGGGAAGAGAGGAGGGAGGTCTCTTTCTTTGGGAAAGGGGAAATCGGAAAGGTTTAACAGAGGACTTTTCAAACTCAATCCTGAAGGATGAGTAAAAGCCTTGCAAACACTGATGCAATAAACACATACTTATTGAGTTCCTTCTGTGTTCTGGGCACGATTGAAGGCACTCTGGGGATGTATCAGAGAACAAAATAGATAAAAGTCCCTTCTCTCATACTGCTTACACTGTAGCAGGAAAAGAGAAAATAAACAGAATGAAGTGAAATGACACAGTATGTTAGAAGGTGTTAAGTGCTATGAGAAAGGATAAAGCAGGGGAGGAAGGATGGATAGTGCGTCTGTGGGAAGGAGGATGCAATTTTCAATTAGATGTTGGGGCGAGGACTCACTGAGACAATAAACCCGGAGCAGAGATTTGAGTGTGAGCTATAAGCCTTGTGTATGCCTGGAGGAAAAGAAGACAAGAGCATCCCAGGCAGGGAAAAAGCGAGCGTGGGGTCCTTGAGGCGGGCACATGCCTCGTGTGTTCAGGAGCTACAGGGAGTCTGGTGCAGGATGGTGGAAGCAGAGTCATTGGGGTTGTGGTTGGAGAGAAAAGATCAGCGGTAACAAGGCTGAGGGCAGATTGTGGAAGGCCTTGTGAATGCTCACGCTAGAATAACAGTGAGAGAAGAATCTATAGATGCCCAAATTTAGAAACAGACTCAATATTGCATCGAGCACTACGGGCTTTTCCAGGTTTAAGCAAGGGCTGGCAGAAGTGATGTCTTTTATTGACAACCATGTGGCCGGCTGACGGTTATAGAGCTGACTCTAGTTAAACCCAGGCTTATTGGGCTGGCTCTGGTACAAGCCAATATTGCTGGCTCAATCTGATTCACATATGTTGTGCACCTGCTCCATCTACCTGGCCCCGAGCTGGGCTGCTGCAGGCGCGTAACTAGCCACTTCCTTCATCTAGGGATGGGTTCCCAGCTGCACAATAGAGTCATCTGGGAAGTATAAAAAACAATGTTTCACCTGAGACTAATTCAGACAGAATCTCTGGGGGTGGAGCTAGGCATCTACTTTTAAAACTGATTCTCAGAACTTGAATGGAGTTGAAAAGTCACTTCCTTATACTCTTCTACCCGTGTAGAGGCTGGTATGGGAAAATGATGTGTTTTATCATTTAGAATATTTTAGCCCGGCATTCAAGGCTCTGTGCTGTTCAGATTTAGCCTCTGTAGTCATCCTTCCATCTTTTTCCTGCCTCAAATACAGCTGACGTTTGAACAACACGGGTTTGAACCGCACAGGATCCACTTATACGTGCCTTTTTATTTCAAAAAATATACAGGTGGTCCTCCCTATTTGCTGGTTTCACATCCACAGATTCAACCAATGACAGATTGGAGTTTCCATCTACAGTTGGTTGAATCCCCAGATGGGGAACCCAAGGACATGGAGGGCTGACCGTGCTATGCCTTTATATAAGGGACTTGAGCATCGTGGACTTTAGTTTAGGCAGGGGGTCCTGGAACCATTCCACTGTGGATACAGAGGGCCGACTAGAGTCCTCCATTCCAGTCAAAGTTTTCCCTAGTAATTGCCATGGTGTTGAGCCTGCCTGGCCTGGAATACTATCTCCCATTCCTTCCTCTCTAACTAAATCCTAGAAGTCTTCAAGGCATAGTCAAGCCCTTTTGTGCAGCCTTCCTGTAGCAAACCAGCCTGAGTGATCTCTCCCTGCCTACCTCCTAAGGCACCTGGTCTAGACCAGGGTTGGGCAAATTCTTTTGGTAAAGGGATGGATAGGAAATTCTTTAGGCGTGGAGGGCCATAATGTGTTGCAGCAGCTCAATTCTGCCCTTGTAGAGTACAGCAGCCTTAGACAATAAGTAAACAGATGGGTGTGCCCATGGGCCAGTAAAACTTTATTTACGGAAATAGGGCTGGACTTGACACTCAGGCCATGGTTTGTCGGCCCCTGCTGGAGACCACCGATGAGACACTCAACCTATGATACCGTGTATTATTAAAGTATTTCCCACCTGTGTCATATCTCCCAGCTAGATTCTAGGTCCTGGGGAGAGAAGACACTGCATAGATATTCTCAGGCAATTTGAAACAGAGCTCAGGTAGCAGAGCCTTGGCTTAGAAGTCCTCTTGAGTCATTTCCATCTCTCATTTCTATTATAATCGTAGCTTTATCATCTGTCCCACATACTTCCACTCTCACCCCACCCTGTACACTTCCTGCTGCTTCTGGTACAGACCGGAGTGGGCACTTCCTGAACCCAGTTAGGAGGAAATTCACACGGCAAAAGTCAATGAGTACTGTAGGCCACATCTGTTGGGAAACCACTTTTCACATGATAGTTCAGAAGACTAAGATCATCACTACTTCCTCTCTAAAGATAGTTGTGGGAACAGCAAGTTCCGATGGTCAAAGGTTAAGTAAAAAGTAATCCACAGTGGGGACCGCACCCCATCAGAAATTGCAGGTGTAGCAAGGAAAGTGATGCAGAGGAAAGACAAAAAAAAAAAAAAACATGAAGGAGAAGGCTAGCATACTTGATGAGGAAAGGGAAAGAAGAAAAACTTATCGTGACCCTTTTCAAAGAGACATGAGTTGGCATCTGTTTCCTCATTTATACTGGAAGCCTGAGGTTTTATGTCACATGGAAAATGCTTTTGGTTTCCTATAGCTTTGTCCACAAAGAGAATATGCTTTGCTATTGAGAAAAAGGGTCAGCATTTTGTGGTTGTTTACGGCACGTGTTTATGTACTCTTGTCCTTTTTTTTTTTAAATAAAATCCGAAGTAGTGAATAGAGCCCCCAAAGGAACTGCAGAAAGCTCTATAGCACATATAGTGTAAAATTAAATCGGTATTTCAGAGGGCATTTATGAGAAAGCCACAGGAAGGAGTATAGCGGTTCTTTGGACTAGGGTGAACATCCATAAATTTTAAAGGACACCAGAGCATAAGTGACCCTTAAAATAGTTGGACACAAAAAGCAAGGCAGTAAATCTCCCTGCCTAGCCACTGTTCCAAGCCACAGCAAGCATTTGGACAGGCTTCTTTTAAGACTCCAAATAATCAGGAACTGGGGACCTTGAGAAACTCACTCACACTTGCCCCTGCCCTTTCCTGGCACCAGGAAACAATTCCCAGGCCCATCTGCCCTCCTCACCATGTTTAACAGGAGTGACGTGAAAGAGTTGGATGCCCCTGAAATAGACAGGAATTGAAAGTCCATCAGTGGGAAAATGAGGAACTCTACACTTTCCCTAATAAATCCTTACTCAACCCTGAACCGGCTCTTGAAAATATCCACGCTGGTCCTGTGCCTCCTTGTGTCTGTGTGGTGCTGTGTGGTGCTGTTTTACAGCAGTCTCAGGGCCCAGAGGCCACACAGGCTCATGGTAGAAAGGAAGGCAGGATCAGGGCCTAAGACCTCCTGTCTTGGTTCCCAGGGCGCTCTGTAGAGCAGAGTAGAGGGTACCTCAGTTAGAAGACCCATTTTCAAATCTTTAGCATCTGCCTCCTCATTTATAAATAATTGTCTTAGTCTGTTCGGGCTGCAGTAACAAATGCCACAGACTGGGTAGCTTATAAACAGCAGAAATTTGTTTCTCACGTTTCTGGAGTCTGGAACTTCAGGATTGTGGTACCAGCATGGTGGCGTTCTGGTGAAGGCCCTCTTCTTGGTTCATAGCCAGCACGTTTTCATTGTGTCCTCACAAGGTGGAAAGGGCTAGGTAGGGATCTCTGTGGGGTCTTTCTTATAAGAACACTAACCTACTCATGAGAGCGCCACCCTTATGACTTAAGCAAAGGTCCCACCTCCTAATACCATCACATGGGGCATTAAGGTTTCAACATATCAATTTGGGGGGCCACTAACATTCAGACCGTAGCAATAATGCCCATCTCACAGAATGAATTATACTAAGGGTTACATGAGATCTCGTATGCAACCTGCCCAGTTTAGGACTTGGTCTAAAGTGGATCCTAATATATGTTCATTTCTTGCCTCTGTCCCTGTTGAATCTACCAACCAAGAAGTCCATTCTCTTCTCCACTATGATCTGCCACAAGTTCTTCCTCATAGGATCAGAACTTGTTGCTGTTGTGAGTGTGAATGACTGGGTGAAAATCACACAGGAGACAGGTACCTTATTGAAGGGTTCATTAAGTGCCAGGTTCTGGGTAGGAGGAAAGAAGCATGAGGTGTGTCCCCTGACATCAAGGAACTCTTTATGTAGTTAGAAGACATCAACACAGAAGGAATGGTGAGAAAGCAGTATGGAGTAGATGAGGTGGGAGAACAGCTTTGTGGATTTATAATAAAGGACCAAGGTTTCCATCCTCCCCTAGAAGTTCTATTCCCATCTCTCCACCTGTCCCATGCTGTCTGTTGGGGTCCTGCACACGCACATTAGAGCTTGCGTAGCACGGTGGTTGGGAGCACAGGCTCTGGACCAGAAGTCCTGGCTCCGTCATGTGCCAGCAGCTGCATGACCTCGAGCAGGTTCTCGAAGTTCTCTCTGCCTTTGAGTGTAAAGTGGAGGTAATAACTGCATATACCCCCAGGGTTTTTGAAAGGAGTAAATGAGGTAATATATGTAAAGCACGTAGAAGAGTGCCTTGGCACACAGTAAGTGCTCAGTTAATGTTAGCCTTCGTCATCTTGGCAGTACATGCTCTTGCCCCAGCCCTCCCCTTCTTGAAGTGGAGGAACCAGGAAACTGAAAAATGCCCTGGGAGACTGTATTATATACTTGCAAGTTACTGAGAGAGTAAATCTTAAATGTTCTCACCACCAAAAACAACTGGTAATTATGTGAGGTGATGGAGGTGTTAGCTAACGCTATGGTGGTCATCATTTTGCAATAAATAAGTGTATTAAGTCAATACTTTGTACACCTTAAACTTCTACAGTGTTATATGTTGATTCTATCTCAATAAAAGCTAGAAAAGAAAAAAAAAAAAGAATGCCCTTGGGGGCCAGGTCCTGGAGGCAGGGATAAAGAAGCTAGATTCAGGCCTCATTCAACCTACCTTTTCCTTAATTGACCCAGTTTATGCTATTTATATTTCCTTTGTGTATTTGCTAGTTAATTTAACATATTTAAGTCAAGTTCCCTTTGACAACTCCAGCCTACCTCAGATAAATTAAACAAGAAGAAGGAAAGAGCTTTTGCCCACTCCTGAACCAAAAGGATGAAAAGAGCATGAACTTTGGAATAGGAGATGAACCCTGGTCAAGTCATACAACCTTTATGAGTCTTCCTTTCTGATGACTACAAGGGGTTGATAACCTCTTAGGGCTGATTTGAGAGTCACATGAGATTAAATGTGTGAAAGCATACTGGAAACTCTAAAGCACGCTATCAAACTTAGTCTCTGTCTTATTTCTGGGGCTAGAAGCAAGGATGGCAGCAAAGGTCAGATTTCTAGGGACCCCAAGGAGAAGGCAAAGCCTGGGGGGAAATTCTGAACCACTTGTGAAGCCCCCTTCTAGCCAAGAGCAGTTTCCTTACTTGCTCCTCTTGGCTACCCAGTGGAAGACAGATTTCACTGTTGTTTTTTAAGGGACCTTAGAAAAGGATGCTGACTGTCCTGGAGAGTGTCGCTCATGAAATACAGAGAACTCAACAGCGTCTGAGTAGACTTCATGGGGAAATGGGACCTAGGCAACACCATGAAGGAGCTGGGATGGGACAGACCAAGAAAGGAACACAGGTGTGAATTAGACATCCCTCCATGGGAGGCAGGGAGTACTGGAATGCAGAAGACAAGGACCTGTCCTATATCCAGTGCTTGGCCTGTGGAGTCCAGATGCCTGGACTCACTTGGTTTTTCGTGCAAATTTATGACTGTAATGGAATCAAAACTCAGGCAAGGTCTCATCTCTAATCAGTTACCTGTTGCCACTTGTAGGGGTTTGCAGCCTTCCACCTTTTCACGTGTTGTACCCTGCTATCTTTAGAAAACAATTGGAAAAGTTGAGTTTGGCAAACACTGTAGAGGTCAAGTTTGTTTAACTTCCTACCATAATTAGCTTCAGTTTCTTCTACCTTTTGTGTAGCAGGAGAATTTCTACCCAGCTTCTGCCTTACGGTACCTTTTGGTCTTCTGGATAAAGGTATTGAAGTCATTCCCATCTCTCTGTCTCTCTTACACCCACACACACCCCTTAACTTCCTCTCCTTGTTGCCCATGGGTGTTGGCCTTGATAGTCTAACTTTAGGACTTCCTTAGACCTTAAGGCCTCCAGAGTTTTAAAAAAGCAGCCCATTTAATTGTACCTTGCTCTTGAAAAGAAAAAAAGAGCAAGGTATGGTTTTCTTCGGGGTATCAGTTTGAATATCTTTTTTCGTGTCATAAAAGTACCTTCCAGATACATAAGAAACTGGGAATGCTGGTTGCCTGTGAGGAGAGGAACAAGGAAGTTGGGGTAGAGGGGTGAGAGGGAGAATTTCACATCATTCCCTTTTGTTATCTTTAAATTTTGAATCATGTATTAACTATTCAAGAATAAATGAATAAAATCTAGATTGGAGACTAGTTCAATTCCACACATATTTCTAGTGCCTCTACTATGTGCCAAGAAATCCATGATTTCTTGACCATCACAGAGCTTCTGGGCTGGGCCTCCCATCTCATGGAAATATAGGACTAACCACTTGGGAAAACACCGGGGAGGGAGCCAGAATCTCATTACAGCACCCTTAAAATCACAATAAGGAACAAACAGGTAAAGCTGAGTTTTGTGGTTTGTTTTTCAATTTTAGTGAAGTATATTTGATTTATAACGTCGTGTTAATTTCTTCTGTACAGCAAAGTGACTCAGTTATACATATGCACACACACATATTGTGTATATATTCTTTTTCATATTCTTTTTCATTATGGTTTGTCACAGAATGTTGAATATAGTTCCCTGTGCTATACAGTGTGACCTTGCTGTTTATCCATCCTGAGTTGTGTTTTTGTTTCAAAGTTTCCATGAGCATTCTGGGACAGACTTAGCCAGGACACCCCCCATGCTAGGACTGCAGATAATATTCCTGAAAAGAGAAAAAGATTTGCACCGTCTTTGAAAACCTATACAGCTTAAAAAGGATTTTGTTGACCATCAGCTGTTCCCTACCCACTTTAGCCTATGAGAGCACATCTTAGAAAGCAGACTGGACCAGAGGTAGGTTAGGCCAAAGGAAAAAAATGATGATAACAATAATTGTACGCTTATTCTAGAAACATAACCTAGTAATATGTCTGTATCTGTTTGAAAGTTCAAACTCTCTTTTATCCTTCACCTTTAATACTTTATCTCTGAGAGGTATGTAGAAAGACAAGTTTTATTCCAAAAATATCATTCTGTCAAGTATCTTTTTATGTGAAAATAATCCATTATGATTATGGAATTCTCCATTTCTCTGTTGGCAGTGCCTGCTCAGAAATAATGAGCTCCCTGTAACTTTTGTTGCCAAGGAGATAAGACCAAAAATTCATTCATTCTGGAACATGGCAGGGACCCTTGTATCTAACGTGTGACTCTCTGAAATGCTATCGAGGGAGATAGGCCAGCACGAGACTGTGTGTCTGTTGTCCTGCCAGCTTCCTGAGCCCAGAAGAAGAATTTAGGCACAGAAGATGACCACAGTGTTCCTATCTGCACAATAAACGCTGCACCTCCTCTTAATTCTTCTCCTTGTAATCCTGCTGTTCTCGACTTTAATGAATTTTCGCGGCATCTCAGATCTTTGCTGAAAGCCACAGTTCAGAGACTGACTCTCACTAGTTCAGAAATGCCTAACAGGGAGATGGAGAATGCCTAGAGATTTTGCTGAAAATTTTTCTTTGAAGCGCACTAAAATTGGTCCTAAAATGGTGTTGTTGCAGTGAAAAAAAAATATTATGCGAAGTTAAATTAGAGGTAAAATGAAGTAAAACAAAACATGTTAAGTAGGCTTTATGGGCTATAAATATGAGCTTCTTTAAAAAAAACCAACACATTCTGTTCCATGGCTTTTGAAGGATTTTTCCCTCCTTTCTCCACCTGGCTTCTCCTCTGAAAAGGGGTCCTCTCTAGCCATTAAATACTACAGTCAACTCAAAGTCTATAACATAATAACTTCTAGTCAGATGCTGACGATTTCTTCTCAAGTCTTTAAAAAACTCATTAAAATCTGATTCGACATATGTAAACTCTAACAACCCCATCTTCCGAGCCATCAACCATTGCTGCTTTGAATACTCACAGTTATCAATTTCCCAATCCTCCAGATCCTGAGATCTTGGTGGATGAAGCAGGTTTTTCTCTCTCCTTTCCCATGTTGTTTTATTTCTTGATTGGTATAGGAATTTCTTTTTTCATTACCATACTTTTATTTTGAAATAATCTCAACTTTACAAAAAAAACGTTGGAAGTGTAATACAAAGAACTTTTTCTACCTGATCCATTTGGGAGTGAGTTGATGATATGATACCCCATCACCAGTGTATATTTCCTTCAAGTTTTGCCAGTTGTCCCAATAATGTCTTTAATAGCAAAAGCAACCAGTCCCTAATTACACATTGCACTTAGTTGTCATGTCTCTTAAGTCGTTTTCCACCTGGAACAGTTCCTCAGGCTACCCTTGACTTACACGACCTTAACCATTTTGAAGATTATGGGCCTGTTATTTTAAAACATGTTCCTCAATTTGGATTTGTCTCATGTTTCCTCAACAATTATATTCAAGTTATGCACCTTTGGCAGGAACGGCACAGAAGTGATGCTGTTTTCTCGTTGGCCCCAATCACACGACCATGACTGCCATTGTACCATTATGCCTGATGTTAATTCCAGTTGCTTGATTAAGGTGGTATCTGGCAGGCTTTTCCATCATAAAGTTATTCTTTTTTCCCTTGTAATGAGTATTTTCTGAAGAGGTGCTTTGAGACTATGGTAAATACCTCATTTCTCACTGAACTTACAATGTATTCATTTGTTTATATCTGCATGGACTCGCGGATTCCTGTCATATCCAATAGGTTATAATCTACTACTACCCTTTTATTATTTCGATGTAAAAAATATTTCCCAGATTCAGCCAACGAGAGCCCCTTTAAGATGACTCCTGTACCCTCTGACATGTCCGTATCATTCTTTGAGAACTTCATTACTTTCTGGTACAACAAGGTATTCCACCTTGAACTTTCCCTGTTCCAGTCTTGGAGAAAAGTATTTAGAAACCAAGATCTCAAGGTCAGGTCTGTTCATTGCTATTGGAGGGTCACTACTCCTGGGCCCTCTCAGTGCACAGAAGTAAAGAATGTATGTGTATAACTATGTATATGCATACACACATGCACAAACACAATATATTTCTGTATTTATCTATACATTGGGACCTGTGGGTCCTTCCCTGTATCTACAGTTCTTATCCAATACCACAGGATTTATTCTAATTTTCACCCTTTCCATATTTGTAATTCTCTGGCGCCCACTCTCCTTAATGTATTTACTTATTTAATCAAGCCATCTCTATATAACCAATGTCCTATCACCACTGCCTCTAACCCCACACAGTGCTGGTGTGAGGATTTCTAAACAGCAACCAAAGTGCTCTAGGCTTTGAAGCTAAAGAGCGAAACAGGTGGAGAGCAAGAAGATTGGATGCTGGCCAGTGCCCAGCCGTTATACTCTGTGTTGCTGGAAGGCTTAGCTTGGCCAGACCCCTGATTGCTACCCTCTAGGCCAGGCACTTTTTACAACATCAGATCTTAGGTTGCCAGAGAATGCTACCACGTTTCATGTTTCTGACTTTGAATGAGAGAATGCTATCACTGGGACCCTTTTCCCTCTTGTTCTCTAGCTCAGGAGTTCATAACCTGGGGTCCATGAGCTCTGGGGACTCTGTAAGCCCCCAGTATATGTACAAGTGTGCTTTTCTCTGGTGATAGAATCACAGCTTTCTTGAGATTCTCAAAGAGATCCATGACCCAGCAACATTAACTATTTGCTGTACATCGAAGGTTAAAAACAGATTCAATCTTACTAATAAGTGAAGCAAATAAAAATGAGATATTTGTTGAATATGAGATAAGTAAAGAAAAATATTTATGAAATCTGTATGAGTTTCCTATTGCTGCTGTAACAAAGTACCATAAATTTAGTGGCTTAAAACACCACACATTTATTTTTACAGTTCTGGAGGTCAGAAGTCTAAAGGAGTCTTACGGGGCTAAAGTTAAGGTCAGTCAAGTGTGTTTCTTCTGGAGGCCCTAGGGGGAAAGCCATTTTCTTGCCTTTTCCAGCTTCCAGAGCCACCTACATCCTTTGGCCCTTCTTCTGTCTTCAAGATCAATAGCTGGTATCTTCACATCTCTCTCTGACTCTGACCCTCTATTCTCCCAATTGTTAGGACCCTTGTGATTACATTGGGCCTACCTGGACAATCAAGGATAATCTCCCATTTCACCATCCTTTCTTTTTTTTCTTTTTTTTCAAATGGAGCCCACCCATCTAAACTATGCTTGACAGATGGTTGCCTATCTTCTTTTATTTTACATTGGAGCATAGTTGATTAACAGTGTTGTGTTAGTTTCAGCTGTACAGCAAAGTGATTCAGTTATACATATACATGGATCTATTCCATTTCAAATTCTTTTCCCTTTTAGGTTGTTACAAAATATTGAGCAGAGTCCCCTGTACTATACAGTAGGTCCTTGTTGGTTATCCATTTTAAATACAGCAGTGTGTAGATGTCAATCCCAAACTCTCTATCCCTCTCCTCTCTGGTAACCATAAGTTCACTCTCTAAGTCTGTGTGTCTGTTTCTGTTTTGTAAATAAGGTCATTTGCATCATTTTTCTTAGATTCCACATATGGGTGATATCATATGATATTTGTCTTTCTCTGTCTGACTTATGACAGTCTCTAGGTCCATCCATTGTTGATGCAAATGGCATTATTTCATTCTTTTTAATGGCTGAGTAATATTCCATTGTGTATATGTACCACATCTTCTTTATCCATTTGTCTGTTGATGAACATTTATGTTGCTTCCATGTCTTGGCTATTGTAAACAGCGCTGCAATGAACATTGGGGTGCATGTATCCTTTCAGACCATGTTTTTCTCCGGGTATATGCCCAGGAGTGGGATTGCAGGATCATACGGTAGCTCTATTTTTAGTTTTTTAAGGAACCTCCATACTGTTCTCCACGGTGGTTGTAACAATTTATGTTTCCACCAACAGTGTAGGAGGGTTCTCTTCTCTCCACACCCTCTTCAGCATTTATTGTTTTTTTTTAATATTTATTTATTTGGTTGAATTGGGTGTTAGTTGCAGCATGCAGGATCTTCACTGCAGCATGCAGGCTCTTTGTTGTGGCGCACGGGCTCCAGAGCACACGGCTCAGTAGTTGCGGCGCGTGGGCTCTCTAGTTGTGGTGCATGGCCTCCAGGGCAGGCAAGCTTGGTAGTTGCGGTATGCAGGCTCTCTAGTTGTGGTGCATGGGCTCTAGAGTACACAGGTTTAGTTGCCCTGCAGTGCGTAGGAACTTAGTCCCCCGACCAGGGATCGAACCCATGTCCCCTGCATTGGAAGGCAGATTCTTAACCACTGGACCACCAGGGAAGTCCCAGCATTTACTGTTGGTAGATTTTTTGATGTTGGTCATTCTGACTGGTGTGAGGTGATATCTTATTGTAGTTTTGAGTTGCATTTCTCTAATAATTAGCGATTTTGAGCATCTTTTCATGTGCCTCTTTCACCATCCATTTTTAATCACATCTGCAAAGTCTCTTTTGCCATGTAAGGTAAAACATTGATGGGTTTCAGGGGTTAGGATGTGGATATCTTTAAAGGGCCATTATTCTGCCTACCAACCATAATAGCCAAGAATTGGTTGACATGTAGTATCATACATTGTTAACCAAAACGTAAATTAGTATAACATTTTTGGAGGGCAACTTAGCAATATGTACCAATATTTTTAATTTTAACTTTATTGGGGTATAGTTGATTTACAATGCTATGTTAGTTTCAGGTGTACAGCAAAGTGATTCAGTTATACATATACATATATTCATTATTTTTTAGATTCTTTTCTCATGTAGGTTATCACAGAATATTGACTAGAGTTCCCTGTGCTATACAGTAGGTCTTTGTTGGTTATCTGTCTTTAATATAGAGTAGTGTCTGTATGTTCATCCCAAGCACCTGATTTATCCCTCTCCCTCACATTTCCCCTTTGGTAACCATAAGTTTGTTTTCTAAGTCTGTCAGTCTGCTTCTGTTCTATAAATAAGTTCATTTGTATCATTTCTTAAAAGTTAGATTCCACATATGAGTGATATCACATGATATTTGTCTTTGTCTTTGACTCATTTCACTTAGTATGATAATCTCTAGGTCCATCCATGTTGCTGTAAATGGCATCATTTCATTCTTTTTTACGGCTGAGTAATATTCCATTCTATATATGTACCGCATCTTCTTTATCTATTCCTCTGTTGATGGACATTTAGCTTGCTTCCGTGCCTTGGCTATTTGTACCAATATTTTTTTTAATCTTTATTGGAGTATAATTGCTTTACAATGTTGTGTCCGTTTCTGCCGTACAGCAAAGTGCATCAGCTACATGTATACGTATATCCCCGTATCCCCTCCCTCTTGAGCCTCCCTCCCACCCTCCCCAGCACCGAGCTGATCTCCCTGTGCTGTGCAGCAGCTTCCCACTAGCTAGCTATTTTACATTTTGTACCATTATTTTAAAATGATGCTCATTAGCCCAGTAGTGCCACTTCAGTAATGTAACCTAAGGAGATATTTGGATACAGAGATGTACATACTGAAAAAAAAAAAAAGTCACCATACCATAGTTTATATTGGTGAAAAATTGAAACAATGTAATCATTTATAAATAGAGAATTGACCAAATAAAAGTTCTGGTACTTTCATGTACAGAATCTTAAACGGCTATTTAAAAGGATGATAATATATCTCCATTCATTGATGAGACTAGCCGAGATTTATCAGTCTGTCCAGTGATATGTGTACATATGTGAAGGAACAACATTCATAGTGGTTAGGATTTTTTTTAATTTTTATATTTTTCTGGACTTTTAATTTGTAATGAACACGCATTGGTATTTTTTTTATTTTTATTTTTTTTTGCGGTACGCGGGCCTCTCACTGCTGTGGCCTCTCCCATTGCGGAGCACAGGCTCTGGATGCGCAGGCTCAGCGGCCATGGCTCACGGTCCCAGCCGCACACGTGGGATCTTCCCAGACCTGGGCACAAACCCACGTCCCCTGCATCGGCAGGCGGACTCTCAACCACTGTGCCACCAGGGAAGCCCGCACTGGTATTTTTTAAGACAAGTTGAGCCTGTTACATGGCAAAGAAGGTATTGGATTTATTATCTCTCTTATGAAAATGGCAGTTGTCTTTGGAGGTAAAGATACGTCTTACACAGGCATTTAGTGATTTTACTACACTGTGTTCTCAGTGAACAGAAACGCTAATGATCTCATATCCTAGACCAGGGGTTGGCCCTTGGGCCAAGTCTAGACACCACCTGTCTGTAAATAAGGCTTTATCTCTGCACAGCCACACCCATTTCATTTATGTATTGTCTATGGCTGCTTTCAAGTTACAATGGCACAGTTGGGTAGTTGTGACAGAGACCATACAGCCAACAACGTCTAAAATATTTACTATCTGACCTTTTACTAAAAAAGTTTGCCCACTCCTGCTCTAGGCTTCCTTACCGACAACAATGGCAGAAGTCTTTCTACTGCTTTGTTTTTGAGAAGTTATTTGAGAAAGGGTCAGGTAGCAATGTGTGAGCGCCTTATCGTAAGCTCTTTTCTTTCCTGCCACACCCATCAAAGCCAGAATCCAAAAATGCATTTTAGAGGGAAAAAACTTTATTACTTTAGGAAAAAGTGGTCTTTCCTTCTCTATTTTCCGGAAATTCACGGCTTTAGTCTTTAAAAAGCTCTGGGAGCAAAACTCACGGAACGCTAATTGCACATAGTAAAGTGGAGCAGAGGTGCCCAGTGAGGTTACTGTCTGTCCTGCATAACCCCACCCCTCTACTGAGTGTCCTTGCTCTGCCCAAGCCCGGACATCGAGGCTTTCATCTCTCTGTGGTCCTTGGGATGCCTTTGAGAAGTTCCATGGGAACATCAGTTCTCACTTCCGTAAGTTGTCAAGAGACTAGGTAAACGTCCCTGTTTCACAATGCGTACTCCTTTCTAGACCCTCTACCTTCACCCGGTGTAAGTGCTATGGAGAATGGGGAAGCCCAATAAAGAATAAGTTCGATCAAGAAGTGATCTGGGGCTTCCCTGGTGGCGCAGTGGTTGAGAGTCCGCCTGCCGATGCAGGGGACACGGGCTCGTGCCCCGGTCCGGGAAGATACCATATGCCGCGGAGCGGCTGGGCCCGTGAGCCATAGCCGCTGGGCCTGCGCGTCCGGAGCCTGTGCTCCGCAGCGGGGGAGGCCACAGCAGTGAGAGGCCCGCGTACAGAAAAAAAAAAAAAAAGATCTCTTCCCAACAAAAACACCACGTTCTGCCTCCGGCCTAGATGGCCTTGAATCTGGGATTTCCTAAGGAGACCGCATTGGCTTTCAGGATCTCTAAAACCAGATGATTCGTTCAAAGATCAAAATTGGCCCCAAGGGTCTGGACCATACTACCTCTCCCTAAAGCCTGCAGGGAGCCCTCTGAATGCTCCAAGGGAGCCTCTGGATATGGATGACCGAGGCAGATCTGGGAACCAAATGCAAAGAGGATTAGGATACAAAACAAATCAATCCTAGAAATACCGCAAGACAAAGAGGAAGCCTTTGGACAGCTACTCTCTCTGCTTTTTAGAGGCAAGTGATGTGGCTGGTTGCTGCCGTGGCCTTTCCCCTCGGGGTGGTAGGCTTCTGGCCTCTTCTTCAGAGGACATCTCTATTTATGGGCCCTTGACAAACCACACAGTCTTCAGGCTCCACTGCCAGAGGCCAGACATCGCGCCAGAACATACGATCACCCCAGCAGAGTTAGCCAGCGGCACCTTCACAAACACTCAGCAACGACACCTCACCTCACGCTGCTCTCTCCCTCTCCATGGCTCGTGTCCCGACTTCAGCTCGCCTGCTTCACACCCCGCGCCCCCCGTATTCACTTCGCTGTTTATTATTTTCTTTACTTTGTCGAGAAGTTTCTGGAGCCTCCGCACCCAGGAGACTTATACGGGGATAATAAATTCAGGAGAGGTCTCCGCGCTCGCCCAGCCGCGGCCGCGGGCCTTGGAATTCCTTGTCAGCAGTTGCTCCTTCCTGTGACTTGCCGCTGAACTCTGCGGCGTGCCCCGGTGAGGCCTCTCAGGATACCTGCTATGAATCTTAGCCATTCTTCATATCCACGGCTGTTCTGTGGCTTTGGTTCAACAGAAGAGAGCTGAAATGGGGTGTGTACAAGGCCATGAGCAAAGGCTCTTTTATTTTTTATTTTTTGGTGCGGTGGGGGCGGGGGGCGGGTTATTTCTTTTGCAAAGGCTCTGGCCCATAAACAGAGCCAAACCTAGGCTGAGTTTATGAAAGCATGTTGGCTCTGAGCTGCTGCTGGCTTTTGTTTTTTTTCCCCAAACCTAATCTGGATATTTTCTAGCTTGTCTCGCCATTGGCTGGAGTGAGGGGGTTAGTCGGTTATATTACTTCAGGGAAGAGAATATTTATAGAGTCCACGGCTTTTACTCTGAAACTGTCCTCCCCACAGCAGTAGCACCTTGATTATACAGAGCACTTCTTCAGAGTCCTGAAATACTGTGCCACTTTGGACCAAAGGTGAACTACCAGTCTCATTCCTTACAAAACCTAGTGTTGGCGGGTGTAATCAATAAACGTGCACAGACAGGAGAGTTCTAACTTAGAACCCTCCTCGAAAGTATGGTACGGCCCAAGTATGATCCATGTTCTGGGGTTCATTCAAAGGCCATCTCATCAGTGGATTGAAACTCCTTCCTCAGCCCCAGGCAGCCTGCAGCCAGCCTCCTCTGGTCACCCCTGTCTTCCCTCCTACAGGCCAGGTAGCACCTGCCAGCAGCCTGAGGGTAGATTCAACCAGGGACTTATAAACCCAGAAATCTGAGACTTTTAAAAAAAATGCTGAGGTGTCTTTAAAGGTGTGTTTTATGCCCAGAGCCTGCTGGCAGAGAAGGAACTCTGTGTATTTATTATCCACTGGAGATAGCTTCAATCCCAATCAACACTACTGTGAATTTAACAAAATTGGACCCGTTTCCCAGAGCCCCCTCCCCGCAAGGTGGCCCAAGCAACCCTGGATAAGCTCATGGCTCAGCACTGCCAGGCTCTTAACTGACACCACGTAGTCATATTTTCACAGCCAATGAAACTGTATGTACATGCACATCCGAAGTGGCACCTCGCCTCCGTTACCTCTAAGAGCGTTAACCGGGTCCTAAGGTTATGGATGAGGGCGGTGACCAAGCGATAAGCAAGGCATTTTGGAGAAGGCAAGGCCTTCATCACGTCATAAATCTGGATGGAGCTACTTTTCACGCTGAGAAATATATCAAGTTCTTCCTCCAGATGCCCGGGGAGATGGAGACATTAGCATGCCCCCTGCCAATGGAAACCCAAAGCTTGCCCTAGGGGTAAAAAAGACATTTGGGGAATGGAAAATGGGCTCGTATTTTTCCTTTTTCCAGGAATGTTTTAATGTTAGTTTTCTTTGGGCAAATGTACATGGGAATAGTCTTGGCCTGGTTATTTGACCAGCTTATTGGGAGGTCCCAGAAATCAGAGTGAAAATTAAAGTCACTTGTCTTCTCCCACAGCCTTCTGGGGTCCAGCTGACAAATGGGGAGCGAGGAACAGAGTTTTTTCAGACATGAATTAATCACGTCTCTCAGCCTGCTGCCTCGTGCCAGCTCGCAGTCATTCAGTGCTGCTTGAGAGACCAGCTCCGTCACCCAATGGGGACACCAGACCTGAAAGGACAGGGAGCCAGAAAATGCAGTGAGGCTGCTTCCCTACTTTCATCCAGTCACCCCACAGTCTTAGAGTGAGGCCATACCTACCCTATACCACGTGCAGCACGGAGATCCTGCCATCAATGTGAAATGGCTCAGCGAGCGTTTTCCAGTTGTGCAAAATTAAATTAAGGAAAGGACTCCCAGACTGACTACACCAAGTGCCAAGTTTCATCCCAGCACACATCATTTTTATAGTAAGTTTTAACTCTGTGAAAAAATACAGGATTATAATGGAAATGCTGACAGGCCTGGAGCCAGCTCGTGAAGTAATAATGCCACGTCTCTAATATTTTTACACAGCATGTCCTAATCTGCCACAGCTTTCTTCTCCTTTAAATAGCAGTTAAATAAGTGAAAATCCCTAGAGCACTGCTTTTCCCTCCTCCTCTTTTAGGTGGTGTATCCCCATTTTCCAACCATCCTTCCTTGAGAACCTCTTTCAGTCCATTTATATTTTCCGCTCTGTAGAATCAGTGTCTCAAGCTCAGCTGCCTTCTTCTGAGCTGTTTGGCTGAGAAGGGAGAAGAGGAGGGAGAAGATGCAAGTCTGAACTCTTGCCTTCTGCTCATTAGGGCTAAGAACGCATGAAAATAAACTCCGGATGTGTGACTCTCATAAGTGACAGGCAGCTAATGAAGGCCTGGGTTGGCTTGATCTGTCCTACAAAGAAGCCCACAAATCAAGCTGCTTGCCTGTCTTTTAGCAGGACCAGAATTCCTGCTAACTTTCAGCCCTTCCACAAAAATATCCAGTGAGTAATGACCATGATGAGTTCAGAGCTTCTTTCTAGACGGAGACTCAAAGGCAGCCCTATCCCACCGCCTTTAAACTCTTCCACGGAGGGTGCAAGGAAGTTGAGGTCAAGGGCCACCAGGCCTCCCGGTTTTCCATCCCCCTATTTCCCTCACCTGTTGAACTCAGGCTGTTTCCCTGAGCAAGGCTATTTTAGTGCCAGAAACTCTTGTGAAATAGGAGACAATGGGGAAGAAAGTCAGTGAGGTCAATCTGACTTAATCAGGGATGTCAACTCATGGCAGGTGACAGCTAAACTGACTCCCAGCAGATACAATTTTGTATATAATTTGATTTCTTATTGCACACATCTCCCCCATTCCAAACTTCTATCCCTCTCCAGTTAATGTGATTGAAAAAAAGAAAAAAAAGTAGGTGAAACTAGGAGGAAAACCCTCACACATATGTGAATCCCACCTGGCTCTGGCTCAGTGTGGAGCCACAGTGGACCCAGGAATGAAGGTCTAAAGGCCATATTTTCTTTCGCTGGTTAAGAATAGTTGATAGGACTTCCCTGGTGGCACAGTGGTTAAGAATCCGCCTGCCAGTGCAGGGGACACGGGTTCGATCCCTGGTCCGGGAAGATCCCACATGCCGCGGAGCAGCTAAGCCCGTGCGCCACAACTACTGAAGCCCGCGCGCCTAGAGCCCGTGTATCGCAACAAGAGAAGCCACCGCAATGAGAAGCCCGTGCACCACAACAAAGAGTAGTCCCTGCTCGCCGCAACTAGAGAAAAGCCCGCACACAACAATGAAGACCCAATGCAGTCAAAAAACAAACAAACAAATTAATTAAAATAAATAAAACAAAATTCTTAAAAAAAAAAAAAAAGAACGGTTGATAGAGAGGGGCTTTTTGCTGCCAGAACCCTCATGATCTAAGCCGCCTTCCTAAGCACTGCTTCCCCCTCAGCCACCTACCCAACCCAAGACCTGTACTAACCGAGGTCTGAGTAGAGAGAGCACTATCGTTCCCTGCTGATGGACCGTTTCCTGGGGTGGCCGTTGAGTTTGGGAGGATGGAAATGGTCTGTGTTCACGTAGCTGCGAGGAAAACAGAAAAAGAGATGCCAGCCCCTGCAGGAAACACTGTTAATATGTTCATGGAAGCAAAGGGGAAGAGGTGTGGTTTATAATTGAGCCTCTCTAGAGGTGTGGAAAGCGTTTGCACAGTTTTTGGTGTCCTTGCAAATGTCACCCGGAGAGATTGCTCACCTTCAAAGAATGATTGATACTTCTCTTACTTTTAACAAATGAGAAATGTCCGTGACAGAAAGGAACCCCTGTGACAAGCCAGGTTTTCTCATTAGCAGTGAAACATGGATAATTATTCACTGGGAACATGCACAGTGGGAATTCATGTTAGATTCCTTCTTTTGACTCTTGCTGCTGGCAAGCCTCAGAGGCCACTGTGTACACACAGACATGCACATAAATATGTACATAAAAGCACAGGGGCCTGCACTCCATGTGTGCTGAGGGGATACCAATTCTGAGTACAAAGAAAGTTTTTAAGAAGCTATGTGCTCAGTTAAAAGCACTGAAAGACAGATTTGTGATGAAAAAGGCAGATGACCTGCAATTTTGGTCATTCACTTTAGTTATAATTAGTTTACTTTGGTCTTTACTTTCCCTTTCCTATTGAAAGCAGACTTTCCTAAGAGCATTTTCTTTTTTCTTTTGGCTGAGTTGGGTCTTCGTTGCTGCATGTGGGCTTTCTCTAGTTGCGGCGAGCGGTGGCTACTCTTCGTTGCAGTGCGGGGGCTTCTCATTGCAGTGGCTTCTCAATGCGGAGCACGGGCTTTAGGTGCGCGGGCCTCAGTGGTCGCGGCATGCAGGCTCAGTAGTTATGGCTCATGGGCTCAGTAGTTGTGGCTCACGGGCTCTAGAGTGCAGGCTCGTTAGTTGTGGTGAATGGGCTTAGCTGCTCCTCAGCATGTGGGATCTTCCCGGACCAGGGATCGAACCCGTGTCCTCTGCACTGGCAGGAGGATTCTTAACCACTGCAGCACCAGGGAAGTCCCCTAAGAGCATTTTCAATCCAAGATGAGTAGTCACATATATTCTCTGTGGTCAGTGTCCAGATGTGAAGGGAAATACAGTAACCTATCTAGCAGATGGAGGCTGCCTCAGTAAGGAAAGAATATTTAGGATTGTCATAGTTAGGATATACATTCAGCAACCTACAGCAAAGACCCAAAATAACAGTCAACAAGAGAGGAATATATTCCTGTCTTACACAGAAGTCCAGAAAAAGACAATCCAGGCATGGTGTGGCAAAAACTACCATGTCAGCTAGGGACCCAGGCAAAAAATGTTTTCAATTCCTGCTGCTCTGCCATCCTGGAGTATTGCCCTCACCCACCTAAGCCAGGTGGTTTGCTCCACATACACATTTTCAATGGCAGGATGGAGGAAGGGGGAAGAAAGGCAGGTTCTTTTCTTTGGAAGCCATGTCCCAGGAGGTATACATATCACTTTCCCTCTGATGTCACTGAATGGAATCACATGGCCCACACCTTATTTCAAGGGGTGATGGGAAATGTCTCTATTCCAGGCAGCTATGTACCTACGTAAAACTCAGGGGTTCATGTACACTAAGCAGGAGAGGGCAGATATGAGGGGATAACTAGCAGTTTCTGCCATACAAAGCAACCACACTAAAGTTGTTGCAGTCAAGGGTGACACAAGTATCAATACAAGGGAAAGTGATCTCTGACTTCAACAGAGCTAAATGAATGAAGGTGAACCTACCAGCATGAATTTTTTTTATTGAAGTATAGTTGATTTACAATGTTGTGTTAATTACTGCTGTACAGCAAAGTGATTCAGTTATATCTGTATCTATATATCTATATCTATATATACATTCCTATATATTCTTTTCCATTATGGTTTATCATAGGATATTGAATATAGTTCTCTGTGCTACCCAGTAGGACCTTGTTGTTTATCCATTCCATATATAAAAGGTTACATCTGCTACCCCCAACCTCCCACTGCATCCCTCCCCCAAGCCCCTCTCCCTTGGCAACCACCAGCCTGTTCTCTATATCTGTGATTGTTTCTGTTTCATAGCTAGGTTCATTTGTGTCATATTTTAGATTCCACATATAAGTGATATCATATGGTAATTGTCTTTCTCTTTCTGACTTCACTTAGTATGGTAATCTCTAGTTGCATCCACGTTGCTGCAAATGGCAATTTCATTCTTTTTCATGGCTGAATAGTGTTCCATTGTATATATGTACCACATCTTCTTTATCCATTCATCTGTTGATGGATATTTAGGTTGTTTCCATGTCTTGGCTATTGTGAATAGTGCTGCTATGAACATAGGGGTGCCTGTATCTTTTTGAATTATAGTTTTGTCTGGATATATGGCCAGGAGTGGGATTGCTAGATCACATGGTAACTCTATTTTTAGCTTTCTGAGGAACCTCCATACTGTTTTCCACAGTGACTGCACCAACTTACATTCCCACCAACCGTGTAAGAGGGTTCCCTTTTCTCCACATCCTCTCCAGCATTTGTTATTTGTAGACTTTTTAATAATGGCCATTCTGACCAGTGTGAGGTGGTACCTCATTGTAGTTTTGATTTGCATTCTCTAATAATTAGCATTGTTGAGCATCTTTTCATGTGCCTATTGGCCATCTGAAATGTCTATTTGGGTCTTCTGACCATTTTTGGAGAGGGTTGTTTGTTTTCTCGTTGTTGAGTTGTATGTGCCCTTTATACACTTTGGAAATTAGGGCCTTGTTGGACACATCTTTTGCAAATATTTTCTCCCGTTCTGTAGGTTGTCTTTCCATTTTGTTTATGGTTTCCTTTGCTGTGCAAAAGATTGTAAGTTTGATTAGGTACTATTTGTTTACTTTTGGTTTTATTTCTACTGCCTTGGGATACTGACCTACGAAAACATTTGCACAATTTATGTCAGAGAATGTTTTGCCTATGTTCTCTTCTAAGAGCTTTATGGTGTCATGTCTTATGTTTAAGTCTTTAAGGCATTTTTAGTTTATTTTTGTGTATGGTGAGAGGGTGTGTTCTAACTTCATTGATTTACACGTGGCTGTCCAACTTTCCCAACAGCACTTGCTAAAGAGACTGTTGGTTTTTTTTTCCTGTTGTATATTCTTGCCTCCTTTGTTGAAGACTAATCGACCATAGGTGTGTGCGTATATTTCTGGGCTCTCTATTCTGTTCCATTGATCCATCTGTCTGTTTTTGTGCCGATACCATGCTGTTTTGATTCCTGTAGCTTTGCAGTATTGTCTGAAGTCTGGGAGGGTTATGCCTCCTGCTTTGTTCTTTTGCTTCAGGATTGCTTTAGCGATTCTACCAGCAGGAATTTTTAAGTTGGGCAGGTTATAAAATATTTGAGTAAACATCTGCAAATAGCAGGCTGGAACAGCAATTTTTAAAAATTTGTTAAAATTTTAAAGAAGCATAAAGCTGAATAAACAGAATATGTGAAAAGCAATTTTTTTGGACACTGAGTCATTTCTGATGATCAATAATTTCATGTTTTTTCCCTTTTTTATTACGGGTAATTTCACATATATACAGAGTAAGCAGGGCAGCATAAAGAACCCCGTGCACTCATCACCCAGCTTCAAAATACAACTTCCGGCCATTCCTATTTTATTTGTACTTCCACCTACTTCCCATGCCCATCCCTACTCAATTATTCTTTTAGGTAAAGTTTACAATTATTAAAATGCACAAATTTTAGCCAATTTTGGCAGATATACCCATGTAACCACATCCTTGGCTAACATATGTTTGACCACTTGCTTTTTTTTTTCTCAGTCTTTTTCTCTCTTTGCTTCACTCTGGCTAATTTCTATTACTACATCTTTAATATCACAAATCTTTTTTCTATAGTATTTAATCTTCTATTAATCCTATCTAGTGAATTTTTGATTTCATAAAATATGTTTCGTTTTTAGAAGTGCATTTGATTCTTTTTATAACTTCCACTTTCTTACTATGTACATGTTTTCCTTTAAATATTTAACTTATTTTTAATACCGTTTTAATATCCTTGTCTATTAATTCCATCATCCCTATCATCTCTAGATATGTTTCCACTGACCGATTTTTGTCTTTGTTATGGGTCACATTTTCCTGCTTCTTGACTTAACAAGTAATATTTGATTGAAAGCTAAACAATGTAAATTTTATATCATTAAGTGTTTGGATTTTGTTGTCTTCTTCTAGTGATTGTTGGATTTTCTTCTCTTAAGTAGTTAAGTTATTCAAAGTTTAATTCGATCTTTTTGAAGTTTGTTCTTAAGTTTGATTAGAACAGGTCTATAGTGACCTTTACCCTAGGGCTCCTCGGGGGTCTCTACTGAGTTCCTCTGATGATGAACAAAGCTGTTGCACTCTGGCTGGTCAGAACTTGAAGCCCTTCTAGCCCTACTTGAGCTTTGGGAAATAGTAAACTCACAGCTCCCTGACTGATGTTTGGTCAATCTTGTAGAGTTTCACTCTATGCATGTACATCTTCATTTGGGCAAAGACTCAAGAGGAATTTATGCATATTTCTGGGGTCCTTTTTCTACGTTAACGCCCTCATTTCCAGAATTCTGCTCAACTTCTGGCTGCCTCAACCTCACTGAACTCTGTTCTTTGTCTCATTAGTCCAGACTGTCATGCTCTGCTTGGGATAGTCTCCTGATGTGGGTTGAATTGTGTCCCCCCAAAAGGTTGCTGAAATCTCTCATCCTCAGTACCTGTGAATGTGACCTTATTGGGAAACAGAGTCTTTGCAGATGATCAAGTTAAGATGGGGTCATTAGGATGGGCCCTAATCTAATTTACTGGTGTCATTATAAAAAGGAGAAAATTGGACACAGAGATAGGCATGCACTCAAGGAAGAACTCCACATGAACATGAAAGCAGAGATTTGAGTGATGCATCTACAAGCCAAGGAACACCAAAGATTGCCAGGAAACCACTAGAAGCTAGAATAGATAAAACAGACCGGCCCTCACAGCCCTCAGAAGGAGCTAACACTGTTGACACTTTGATCTCAAACTTCTAGACTCCAGAACTGTGAGACAATAAATTTTTGTCACTTAAGTCAACCAGTCTGTGGTACTTTGTTCTGGCAACCTAGGAAACTAATACATCCTCCCTACTTTGCAGCTCAGAATGTACCTCCAGGCAGGAAGGCAGAGAATTCACCAGGCTCACGTAATCTATTTCTCTTCTTTCAGGGATCACAGCCCTCTACTGTCTGTTATCTAATGTCTGAAAACAGCCATTTCATACATTTCTGTCCAGTTTTCTAGTTATTTATGGCAAGAGAGTAAACCCAGTCCTTATTACTCCATCATGGCTTTCAAGATTTTTTTTAATCTGCTAATTTCATCACTTTGAGTATGATGTTCCTAGGTGGTTTTTAACCTTATTGAAACTTTATGGTTTTCTCAAAATTCGGGAGATTTGATAGTTTTATTTCTTCTACTATGTTTCTGTCTAATTTTCTTCTTTCCATATTGGGCTCCAATTACACATATATTAAACTTTTTCCCACAGTTCCATGGAGCTCTCTTTATTTTCCTTCAGTCTTTTTTCCCTCTGTTCTTCACACTGGATAATTTCTGCTGAACTATCTTCAAGTTCACTGACCCTTTCTCCTGTCATCTCCAATTTTCTGTTAGGCCCATCTAGTGAATTTTTCATTTCATTTTTTGCACATTTCAGCTCTAGAATTTGTTTTCACAGTTTCTACTTCTCTAGTGAGATACTCCATCTTTTCATTTATTATGAGTAGACTTCCCTCTAACTCCTTAAACATATTTATATAGCTGCTTTAAAGTCACTGTCCATTCATTACAACGCTTGCATCATCTCAGGACTGGTTTCTGTTGACTGCTGTTTCTATTAAGTATGGATCACATTTCTTTCTTATCTAGTGTTTCTTAACTGTATTGGGTTGGCAAAAAAAGTGCCTTCAGTTTTTAAGTAAAAACCGAAGACACATTTTTCATTTATTGAACAACATATTCACCCTTCTGTTCCACTACCTTCTGCCGTTTTTCAGGCAACTTCATAATTCCATCTTCCCAAAACTTTTTATCTTTTTGAGCAAAGAACTGTTCCAGGTGCCTTTTACAGTCTTCCAGGGAATTGAAATTTTTTTTCCATTAAGAGAATTTTGTAAAGACCTAAATAAATCGAAATCCGAAGGTGCAATGTCTGGTGAATATGGTGGATGAATCAGAACTTCCCAGCCAAGCTGTAACAGGTTTTGCCTGGTCAGCAAAGAAACATGCGGTCTTGCATTATCCTGATGGAAGACTATGTGCTTTCTGTTGACTAATTCTGGACGCTTTTCATCGAGTGCTGCTTTTGGTCTAACTGGGAGCAGTACTTGTTGGAATTAATTGTTTGGTTTTCCAGAAGGAGCTCATAATAGAGGACTCCCTTCCAATCCCACCATATACACATCACCTTCTTTGGATGAAGGTGTGGTTGGTGGTGGTTCATTTTGCTTGCCCCATGATCTCTTCTGTTCCATATTATTGTACAGCATCCACTTTTCGTCACCCATCACAATTTGTTTTAAAAATAGAACGTTTTCATTACGTTTCAGCAGAGAATCTCATGCAGAAATATGGTCAAGAAGGTTTTTTTCCGTTTAACTTACGTGGAACCCAAACATCAAAGCGATTAACATAACCAAGCTGGTGCAAATGATTTTCAGTGCTTGATTTGGATATTTTGAGTATGTCGGCTATCTCCCTCATGGTATAACACTGATTGTTCCCAATTCATGTCTCTATTTGATCGCTGTCAAGTTCAACAGGTCCACCCAACCGTGGAGCATCGTCCAGCGAGAAATCTCCAGCGTGAAACTTCACAAACCACTTTTGACATGTTTAATCAGTCACAGCACCTTCTCCATACACTGCACAAATCTTTTTTTGCGTTTCGTTTGCATTTTTACCTTTCTTGAAATAATAAAGCAAAATATACCAAAAATGTTGCTTTTTTTCTTCTATCTTCAATATTAAAATGGCTACACAAAAATTCACCAATTTTGATAAGACTTTTTTTAAATGCACGCTGATATGACAGCTGTCACATACAATCTAACAAATTTGTTTTGAATGAAGTTAAAGACAACTAAGTGCTACTAGAGCCATCTAATGGGAAAAAACCATCGAACATTTTGGCCAACCCAGTATAATGAAAATTATAGATGATACACTAGAGAGACTTGGCATTCTGTTATGTTCCTATGAAGAGTGTTTGGTTTTGTTCTAAAAGGCAGTTAATTTGGCTGGGCTCAAATTCCAACTTCTGTCTTCCCTGCAGTGGGCACCGACTGAATTTTCCACTCTATTGTCAGCTTCTAGCCAATGCTCTTTTGCTGGGTTCCTCTGGGGTCTGCTAAAAAGAATTTGGACAGGACTTATATAGATTTTAAGGTTTATCTTAAAGGATTTCCCCCCTTAACTTTCCAGCTATTCTAACAGCCCCCAGACACTGTCCTCTGACATCTCAAGACGATGAAGCTATACATTTTCCAGCAATCTGGGCCATCTGGGGATTGAGGAATTTCCTCAGGCAAAAAGCCACTAGGTAGCAAATCCCACCTGTTGCAGTTCCTGGGTTTCTAGGACGACTCCCCTTCTGTTTCTGCCATTGCTTTTGGTCACTCTTCACTGCTTTCCAGGAGTTGTTGTTTCGTGTATTTTGTTGTTGTTGCTGCTGCTGTGTAAATTTTAAGACTAGTCCAACCTAGTTATTCACCATTACTGGATGCTAGAATCCCTAGTCAAGTTGTTTTGAGAGTTTTCTGGCCAAGATCTACTCTGTTCCTGTTTTGCAACATTTAAAGCATTCTCATTCACCCTCTTCTTTAATCCTTTATCTTCTTAATAACACAGCTGTTGGTACACTTCTAAAGATTCAAGACCCAGAGGTAAATTCTCTCTTAAACTAAATAAAGAAATATGTGAACATAGCATTGAATGGTATGTTCTGATTATACAGAACACTTTTGTTTCCAATTCCACTAACTTGAAATTTCTGATCACTCAAACGTGAGTTGGAATGACGTTTACCTTTATATTACCTGGGCACATGGGGTGGAGGGTGGTTGTGGAAAGAATATGTTTGGTTAGTTATTTTCATTAAAAAAAATGAAACCACTCATTCATTCCACAAATTCTTATATAAATCAATTATTTGCTAACAACCTGTTTGTTTAATCCCTTTCCTTTCTGGAGTCCCGTGACATCACATGGTCTCAATTTTTCTCCTATCCCACAGAGCCCTTTAATACCTCCTATTTCTTCTTCAATCACTGAATGTTAGAATTCTCCCACTGTCTTGTCCTGAGACCTGACCTCTTTTCATTGAAGACTCCTTCCATAAATCTATGAGACTGGTTCCCAAAATCTATCTCCAGTTCTTACCGCTAACTAACTTCCATTTTTATCTTTATCATCTCAATGGATTTTTCCATCCTTTGGTTCTGTCACAACCTTTAAAGTCAATATGCTTAAAACTAAACTTATTCATCTCTAGGGGTAGAAATAAGGAATAGCTTCTCTTCCTGATTTACCTACTTCTGTTAACAATCCCACTAGTGTTCCAGTCTCTTTAGCTTCTCTTCTTTGTCTCTACCCCCATCCTCTTCATATCCTGTCAGAGCTACTTTTGCAAATATGTCTCATTTCTTGTCACCTCTGAACTGATATCCTAGCTTCTCCTTTCTCTCAAGCCAGTGCATCTTGGAAAGAACCACCTTACCGATTCTTCTAAAGCCAACCTAGATCACCCCCTCGTCTTCAGAAACCTGCAGGGGCTCCCAAAAGACCAGATTCTGGCCTTCAAGATCCTCCCCATTGTATCTCTCACCCACCATGCCAGCATCATCTATGTCCTCCATGTTCCAGTCAAGTCAACCAGTCATTTCTCAAAGACATATCACCAGTTTTTCATCTTTTCACCTTTGCTCATACTGTATCTTCTAGACTGCCCTCCTCTTCTACTATCTCTGCTTATCTTAATCCTAAATAACCTCCATATATAACTTCTCTTCCAGGAGCACTTCATTGGCACAATTCAATTTCACTACATATTGACCTAAACAATATAGATTGACTAAGTCTACTTTGCCCTATCTGAGAAGAAGAGGGGTGAGAATGATGAATTTGAGATAATGCTGAGAACCCTTGGAACCTAAAAGCACCTTAAAAATCATCTAATTCACTGGTTACCAATAAAAGAATCTTCTTATGCAGAAGCCTGATATGTAATTCTGCTATGAGTGAAATGGGAATGGAGACCCCAAAGCCCCATCTATGCAGATTCCCTATCAAGGTTCCCCTCCCTCCTCCCTCATACCTCTGCAAAACTTTAGGGCCCCAAGGAACCTCAATTTGAAAAGTATTGATTAAATCTAAAGCTCTCATTTATAGATTGGAAAACAGAAGCCAAAGAGCCCTTTCAAAATCTAGAGTTCTCCTTGAGAGTCATGTATCTGTGTAACTGCATTTGAAAGTAACAAAACTGCTTTTCCTTTAAAAACTTTCTACAAAACAGATCTTCACCCGGATAGGTTTCAGAGTGAGAGGGATTACTATGACGCAGCCTCTCAAAGACTCAAAGTCTTAGTCACTGCTACTCAAGAGTCTTTCTCAAATTGTGTTTCAAGAACACCATATCCATGGCAGCCCTCATGCCTCAGCTAGGATCACCAAGCTAGAAGACCCTGGAAATATATCCAAGATGCAAGACCCCGATGGGCTAAGAGAGGTATCCTGGCTGCTCACTCTGGCCTCTGATTCCAGGAAAGAGGAAGGATTTTGAATGTAATTGTTATGTGAATGTACTACTTATTTAGCTAAGATTTCTGGATCCTAGATAAGTAACTTTATCAGCCATAGAAAATAGCCTGTAGCTGCTACCACTCCCTTTCCTGCCTAAATAGTCTCTCAGACAATCAGTCCTAATGGAGTTGGGAAAAAAAGACTAGAGCTAAATATGAGAGATTCTCTGGCCAAGTATCTCCTGTTTCCTTGGGAATAGCAAGGTTCTTATTTTTCAATTTGGAATCTAGTCAGCCTCACTGCGCTCCATGCACACTGACCAAACGAAAGGATTCATGGAGCCAGCATCTCAACAGCATATGGCACCTCTTTTTCTTTAAAGCAGATGTGATAGGAAGACATATATCTGTCTGTTTCAGTAAGTCTGAAAAGCTGTACTTGTTTCAAGCTTCACTTTTGAAATCATGCTATGCCTAAACAAACGTACAGCTTTCCTGCCTCTTATTAGAAAATGAAACCCACATCTGACTCCAGGCATCATTTTTGGGCTGGAGGGAGTGGGTGCTGCCGGTCTCTGGAGGTCCCCAGTGGACTGGTTTCTATACACCTCTCCCCAAGGCCATTCTCACACCCACTTCATAACGGGAGTACAGTGACACCACCACGGACCTCATGGCATATAGATGCCTAGATGCCACCAGAAGCATGTGGGGAGCCTGCTCCTTCGGAGTACCTGAGAAGATCCAGGTCAGGTGAGAGCTGGGTCAGTATACACGTAGAAACTCTACCCTACTGGAAGCCTTGGATCCATGGCTCAAGGAGCTCTGGAAGCCCCTACTCCCTAAATGTATCAGCTAGCTACCTCACCCAGCCCCTGAAAAAAAAGAGATTCTGCATTAAAATAAATGCAAGACTCAGTGGCTAAAACATCAATCATTTATTCTTACTGCTCTTACTTAGTTCAGCTGATCTAAACTGGGTTCGGCTGGAGTGACTTGGCTGTTCTCCACATTTCTCCAATCCTCCCCTTGAGATCATCAGGCCAGTCGAGGCATGTTCTTCTTCAGTGATGGCAAAGGCATAAGAGCACAAGCAAAAACTCACCAGGTCTCTTGAGGTCTAGGATTGAAATTGGTACCCAGTGCAGCTTTTGCCTCATTTCTTTCATTATGGCAAAATATACATAACATGAAACTTATTATCTTAACCATTTTTAAGTGTACAGTTCAGTGGCATTAATTACATTCTCATTGTTGTACAACTTCACACTATCCATGTCCAGAACATATCCATGTTTCATCCCAAACTGAAACTCATACCATTAAATAATAATAATACTCCATTCCCTCCTTCCCCCAGCCCCTGATAATTACTATTCCATTTTCTGCTTCTACAAATTTGACTACTCTAGGTATCTCATATAAGGGGAATCATACAATATTTGTCCTTTTGTGTCTGGCTTCCTTCACTTAAGTTAATGTTGTCAAGTTTAATCCATGTTGTCACATGTATCAGAATTTTATTCCCTTTTTAAGGCTGAATAATAGTCATCATATATATTTATCACATTTCGTTTATCCATTCATCTATTGATGGAACTCTGGGTTGTTTCCACCGTTTGGCTATTGTGAATAATGCTGCCATAAACATTGGTGTACAAATATCTATTCAAGTCCTGCTTTCAGATCTTTTGGGTATATAGCCAGAAGTGGAGTTGCTAGATCATACAGTAATTCTAATGTTTAATTTTCTTTTAGGGACCTCAATATTGTTTTCCACAGTTGCTGCACCATTTTACATTTCCACCAACAATACACAAGTGTTATAATTTTCCCACATCTTCACCAACTCTAGTTAATTTCTTTTTTTCTTTTAATAATAGCCATCCTAATGGACATAAAGTGGTATCTCGTTGGTTCTGATTTGCATTTCTATAACAATTAGTGATGTGGAACATCTTTTCCTGTGGTTAATCATTTGCATATCTTTGAGAAATGTCTATTCAAGTGTTTTGCTCATTTTTAAGTTGCTTGGTGGTTTTTGTTGTTGAGTTGTAGGAATTTTTCTATATTCTGGATATTAATCTCTTATCAGATCTATGACTCGTAAATATTTTCTCCCATTGTGTGGGCTGCCTTTTCACTCTGTTGTCAGTGTCCTGTGATACACAAAAGCTTTTAATTTTGATGATGTCCAGTATATCTAATTTTTCTCTTTTGTTACCTGTGCTTTTAGTGTCATATCCAAGAAATCATTGCCAAATCCAATATTGTGAAACTTTTCCCCTGCGTTTTCTTCTGAGAGTTTTATACTTTTAACTCTTATGTTTAGGTCCTTAATCCATTTTGAGTTAATTTTTGTATATGGTTTAATGTAAGGATCCAACATCATTCTTTGCATGTAGAAATCCAGTTTTCCCATTACCATCTGTTGAAAAGACTATCCTTTCCACATTGAATGGTCTTGGCACCCATGTTGAAAATTGACTATATACATAAGAGCTTATTTCTGGGTTCTCTATCTATGCCATTGGTCTATATGTCTGTCTTTATTCCAGTTCCACAGTTTTGATTACTGTAACTTTGTAATAAGTTTTGAAACCAGGAAGTATGAGACCTCTAACTTTGCTGCTCTCTTTCAAGATTGTTTTGGCTATTCAGAGTCCCTTGAGATTCCATATGAATTTTAAGATGAATTTTTCTACTTATGCAAAAACAATTTTTTAATTGGGATTTTGAGAGGGACTGAATTGGGTTTGTTTTGGGGAGTACTGACACCTTAACAAAATTGTCTTCCAACCCATGAACGTGAGATATCTTTTCATTCATTTACGATTTTAATTTTTTTTTTAGCAATGTTTTATAGTTTTCAGTGTACAAGTCTTTCCCCTCCTTGCTTTAGTTTATTCTTAAGTATTTTATTCTTTTTGATACTCATGTAAATGGAATTGTTTTCTTAATTTCCTTTTCAGATTGTTCATTGTTAGCGTTTGTTAGTGGCCAGAGTAGTCACATGGCCAAACCTGAAGTAAGGAGGTGGGGAAGTAAAGCCCACCCATCATGGGACGGCCCTGTAAAGTTACATGGCAGAGTGAGTCCACAGGGCGAGAAGTGAAAACTTGGGTCCTATAACATGACATTCCATACTGAAATTTTGAGGGTCAACTTTAGCATTGTTTTTCCAGGGCCCTTCTTCAAAGTAGTCTGTTCCCACCTCTTCAACCTATACAACCACAGTGAAAATGTAAAAAGGCAAGGGAATGAAGGGAGTACGCAGACAAAGGAAGGAGGTATCAAGATGCCTAAGTAAATTGTTGGCGTCTAACCAGACAAGCAGTAGGTATGGGGGAAAGAACACAAGACAGTGACTCAGATAGAAGATCTGCCCCCCTTGATCTTGGGAAGGTCTCTTAACATCTCTGGGCCTCAGTTTTCTCCCCTGGCAGTAAGCTAAATCATCTCTTAAAGACCTTTCCTGTGTTAACGCTGCCATACTATAAAAATTCTACCAGTGCTGCCCCCAGAACACAGAACAACGTTAGAAAATCCATTCTCTGTACAGATCCATAGGCACACACATCCATCTGTGACCATCTATGTGTCTCACTGATCTCATCTTCTGCCTTATATCTCAGTTTTATTAGTGTGCGTTTTTGCATCCCATACCAGCTGGGATCTCCTTGCAAGAGAGAAGATAATCTTAACTAGCTTTACTGTCCCCAGAACACTAGGCACCAAATAGATATTTTTTAACTGAACTGATAGAAAACCTCCACTATCTTTAATTTTGAATGATTTATCTTGCATTTTAAACCTCCAAATAAATCTCCTCTGGAAGCTAAGTTTCTGGGGTCACAACAGCAAATTCAACAAGTACGAATTTAGAGGTAATGAGTTTTCTCTCACAATTGTAATCAGTTTATTTTACTAATTCTATGCTACAAAGGCTTGAGTAGACACCGTATCTCAGTTTAATATTTTGGAATTTGAATGTATCAAAATAGGCTCAATGACTTTGTGATAAGTATAACATTGTACATGTCCAATGCAGGCTTGATTGTCAGAAGAGCTGTCAGAAGGCCAAGGTTCTTGACCTATAGAGAAATGAGATCAGTGTTTAAAATTGTTTTCCTAGTCTCTGTTGAAAATTTTTGGCTTGAAAATCACAGAGTAAAATGGAGGCAGACATTAGACATTTACCAATTAAAGTTTGATTCCTAACTATTACTTTATAGTACGTGGGGTTTTTTTTTCCCCCAACTCATTGCATTTGAAGAAGTGATTTCTTTCAGTATAAAACTGGCATAGGAACTAATTAACTTGAGAAAATGTCCAATGAGTTAATCTTAATTGCTTCATTTTTTTTTAAGTTATTACAGGGACATAGGCAAAAATAGGTACTTTGTGTTCCCCAGGAATTTTTACTTTAATTGAATGAGTAATAGTCACCCTCCAAGCATCCAGAGAATAAAAACATCTCCCATTTGCTTGGGAGTGGGAAACATAAGAAAAATGCCGTGGGGAAGCCACATCAAATGTATGGCCTCAAAACCCATGGAAACAGTCAAACAGCTCATCAGGAATGTGTCCTTATTGGCTTTATCCATGGCTTACCTCTCCTCACCTCTCCTTCTAGGCTGCCCCATCAAAGGCCACCCTACTCCCAATATCACCTGGTTCCACGGTGACCAGCCAGTTGCCAATACCACAGGACTGACGCATCATATCTTGGCAGCCGGACGGATTCTCCGGGTTGCAAATCTTAGTGGCGGGTCTCAAGGGGAATTCAGCTGCCTTGCTCAGAATGAGGCGGGAATGCTCGTCCAGAAGGCCTCTTTAGTGATCCAAGGTAAGAAACCCTTCAGGCGTTGGGTGCCAGGCTTGTTTCTTGAAGAAGAGAGTCTACTTGGAAATCTAATTCTCCAGCAGAACAAAGTGATTTCTGATCTCCAGTGGTTCTTAGAACATGCAAATGGAAGCCCAACCGTGTTGCCATATGGTGAGGCTCTTCAGAAAAGCCACCCACCCCCATCTCAGCAGAACCCAGAAAAGTCAGTGCTGCTTTCCTAGATGCGCCCTTCTTCTCATCATGTTACTGCTGCTCAGGACCAAGGAGATATCGCCATATAGCAAAGCAAATGTGTTTCCTTTATGCTGGTTTAACTAGTAGAGAGCGCACACACACACTCGCAAAGTTGCCTACTAAGAAAATACAAGTTTTCTCTGTTGAGCTGGTTTAAAATTACCTCTTGATGTGAACTACGTGGTTACTGCCCCTGCCTCGGAGAACCAGGGCTGGTGCCAGGACCGCTGATCATCCAGAGGTCTCCAGCTGCAGTCACACGCCAAGTGCCTTCCTGGCACCTTCTCTGTGGCCTGTCCACGAGCAGACTGAGGAGTCTGCATGGCTCATGCATTCACCTTCCAGGCACCTGGGCAGGTCAGAGAGCCCTTGGGTGGGGCCTGGCATTCACGGCCCCAAGAAGGGGTTGTGAATGAGCCCAAAACAGTGGGAAGGGAGCCCAAACTGGCCTTGTTATAGAAACTACGTGAGGCTTTTGAGTTTTCCATAGACTGGTTCTACCTGTGGCCTATGTGTGATACTTGTAGGGAAAGCAAAATTCTACTGCACGTATCCTAAAATGGAGGTTTCCGTGGGAAGGGACAGAGTTCATCCCAGAATAGCACATAAGGGGGGAGATTTTCCTGAGGCCTCCACCGCCATCTCACTTTCCACACAGGAAAGTCAATGTTGCGTTTTCTTGCCAGCCGGGCACTCTCTGCTGAAAACCAGAAGGCAGTGCCTAACTGCAAGATTTGTAGCACACAAATCTTTTGAGTGCAAATAAGCACTCAAAATTTACCAGCCCAGTTTTTTGTTTTTTTTTTTTTTTTTGCGGTACGCAGGCCTCTCACTGTTGTGGCCTCTCCCGTTGCAGAGCACAGGCTCCGGACGCACAGGCTCAGCGGCCATGGCTCACGGGCCCAGCCGCTCCGCAGCATGTGGGATCCTCCCAGACCGGGGCACGAACCCGCGTCCCCTGCATCGGCAGGCGGACTCTCAACCACTGCGCCACCAGGGAAGCCCCAGCCCAGTTATTTTTAACAGCTTTCCTACCAGTCAGTCCCAGACCCCCAAATAGAAAATCCAAAGAAATGGCCTTCCTGACCGACGTCATCGTGAAAAGTGAGCCTCTCTGGATAGGCTGTTTTTCTGTAACATATACAAAGTCCAACTCCAGTACAGACTTTTAAATATGATTGTTAAGTACTTCTGATATTTTTATATCTCTTTGTTGAAAAATAAAGTCACTTTCTGGTAAACTAATGGAAGGAAAGGGTACTTTAGGAAGTAGGTTAAAAAATACGAGAGCTACAGCCACTGATGAAGTTCTATGTGCCAGGCACTGGGCTAGGCCCTGTACTTTCTTTATATCCAGTCCTCACAGTAGCATGACAAGATAAGGGCTACTGTACTCACTTTATGGATAAGCCAGCGGAGGCCCCTGGAGACCACGTGACTTGCCTAGATCGGTGGGAAATGGAGCCTACTGCAGGGCAGAGCCTCCTTCATAACAGCATCTCATTCCTACCACACCTCACCCCACCACTCTGAAGGAATAACATGGGCATTGATGCTATCTTCTTTTCACCTCTGATCTTCCTTCTGTGATAGATTACTGGTGGTCTGTGGACAGACTGGCGACCTGCTCAGCCTCCTGTGGTAACAGAGGGGTTCAGCAGCCCCGCCTGAGGTGTCTCCTGAACAGCACGGAGGTCAACCCCACCCACTGTGCAGGGAAGGTGCGCCCTGCTGTGCAGCCCATCGCCTGCAACCGGAGAGACTGCCCTTCCCGGTGAGTGCGCCGGATGCTGGCTCAGGCCGCCCACTCCCAAGGATGGGCCTGGACTTTTAGCCAAGTTCATAGCCAGCCCTTGTCTAGCACTGAGAGAGCTACATTAAGTGCAGGTGAGGGGACCTGACGTCCTTTCCTGTAGGCCCGGGCCCGCCAGCCTCTCCACTGCACAGAAAACATCCCTCAGGATAAGCCTCCTCCCTTCGCTGTTTCTTCCCTCACTATTCAGCCAGCTAAAGGCTGCCCAGGCTTCCCAAGGGCCTGATAGGGTCTGTTCAGGGTCCAGGAGCATCCCAGGCCCTGGCAAGAGAGAAGCTCCCACACTGCAGTAAGAAGCTGGCTCTGTGGTTGGTTTGTAAGGAAAGAAACATGTTTGCAGTTGAAGTGTTTAGGGGATACTGACTATTGGCCTAGACCCCAACTCCTCCCCTTTCTTCTAGCTGTAAATACCTGTGCTCATCAGTACTCCAATTTAGTTAAGGAAATATGATCCTCTCTTCTACAAAGGGTTGCATCGTGCTAAAGTTGACGTAAATTTCCATTTCCCATAGTTGCTTCAACTTTGGGTTTACAGTTGACCTTTGAGCAATGCAGAGGTTAGGGGCGCCCACCCCGAGCAGTCAGAAATCTACCTCTACCTTGATAGTTGGCGCTCCGTATCTGCAATTTCACAACAACGGATGGTGTAGTACTGTAGTAGGTATTTCGTGAAAGAAATCCGAGTATAAGTGGATCTGTGCAGTTCATACCCGTGTTGTTCAAGGGCCAACTATACATTCTCTGCATTTGGGTCCCTTATGTAGCTCAGAATGACACCCACAGTCTCTGCCTCTTCCATTTGCCTTGAGCTTTGAGAAGCTGTGAGTCCCACCGAGCAGTACCCTTCCCCTGCCACCCAGTGTCAGGCAGCAGCTAAAGGGATAATGGATGGGCTTGCAGTTGGCACCAGCATGGTGCCCAGAGCCCGGGGAGACTTGGCTGGGTCCTGAAATGCCCCTTTACTACCTATCTGTGGGACGTTCATCCACTACTTAGGCAACTGCTTCGTGTTTTGCCAGCTGAGTCCTAAGAAGCAGCTGAAACCAGGACAGCCTCAATGAAATATGAAACACACTTGTTAATATCAGCAGTTTGACTTGCTGACGGGAAGGTTTCCACAGGAATGATTAATGTCCTTTTATACCCTTCCTGAACTGTAACATAGCCGGTACCTCTCTTTTCTCAAAGCCCCCACCCCAACTCCTGAAAAATTGCTGAAATGGATATTTGGAAATAAAAGTTGATTGAAAGGGAGGCCTGACATTCACCAGGGATATGAGAGGCTGGAAGACTGCCCTTGCCAAGCTGTGTGAAATGAAGAGGAGGTCTTGGACATGCCAGGGACTTTTTGATTTGCTGTGGTGATGGTCAGAGTCAATCAGCCTTATTTACTTCTGCAGATGAAACAATGGCTGGGTCTGCTTTGGTTTCAGTGCCCCGAGGGGCTTTAAAACACCGTCTGCTTGTTTCCTAAGTGGCTCTGCTCCTAAGAGATGGAAATCTGCACGCAGTCATCTCTCTCCAGGGCTAACAGAGCAGAGGAGTTCCACCAAATTAAATAAGTCACAGATCTAGATTCAGGAGGACTTTGCTCCCTGTCCCTGCTACTTACCTCTCCTGAAAGCCAGATGTGGCGCCACTAGACCAGGAAGTGGCCACAGGCTCACCTTTGCTTGGTTTCCCCACCAGGCTTCCTGGGCACGTCAGCCCCCTTCTCTCCACACAAACAAGTGTGGCCCTCGTAGGCTTTCTGATTAACGCTGCGAAGTCCCACTTTGACCCAGGTAGCTGTTTCAGCCACTTCATTTAGAAAAATTTTTTTCTCAGGCAGTAAAACAAAATGTTTTCTCTAGATGGAACTAAATGGCTAGAAAGCACCAAATTTTTTTCTCACTCTTTTCCCCAAACTGCACCCCCTTCCCCTCTTCTTTGAGAATTAGCCCAGGGTACAAACATCCGAAGAGAACCCCTCCACCTTTGTATACAGACCAAGGATTTCAGCGTGTTTCCCAGCTTACAGCTTGGCTTTATGAGGAAAGCCATTTGTCTCAGTCCTGGTCAGTCTCACTTCTGAGGGCCCAAATTGCAGTTAGAAGCTAACATCCTGAGAACGACTACTGTCACCACATATACAGCCCTCTAAGAGGTGTAAGACCTATGGACTGTGACTCATGGGCGTGGGAATTGCTCCAGAAAGCTGGAAGGAACTTCGTAGGTTTCTGAGGGATTAAACAAAATCAAATGAGACATGGGTTAAGGCGACGTAGAAAAAACAGTGAGTACAAGCAGACAGAACTTGGCTTAACCGAGACCCAGACCGCCTCCAGGGTCAGGGGGCGACCCAGGTTTGGATCTGACTTCCCTGGGAAACTGTCCCTTCTCTGCCCCACACTTGGATGCCATTAGGAAGTACCAGAACTGCAATGCAGCGTAACCAGCTAAAGGACTGTCTTCCCAGAATGTGTCATCTGCAAGCTCACGGCTTTTGGGGCCAATGTTAAGAAAAGGCAACTGATCTTCAGAAAACTCTTTCACATTGCGCCTTTTTAGTCAATTTCCAAAGGGTATTTGTTTCCTGTGGCTGCCACAGCAAATTACCACAAACATCGTTGCTTAAAACGAGAAATCTATTCTCCTACAGTTGTGGAGGCCAGAAGTCCAAAATCAAGGTGTCAGCAGGGCTGTACCCCCTCCATAAAGCGCTGGGAGAGAATCAGTTCCTCAGCCCTTGCAGCTTCTGGTGGCTCCCAGTGTCCCTTGGCTTGTGGCCACATCAGTCCAACCTCTGCCCCTGTGGTCACACTGTCTTCTCCTTTTCTATGTCCAATCTCCCTCTCCCTTTCTCTTATAAGGGTATGTGATGGTATTTAATGCCTACCCAGTTAATGCAGGACAATCTCATCTCAAAATCTTTAACTACATCGGTAAACACCCTTTGTCCAAATAAGGTAGCATTCACAAGTTCCAGGGATTTGATATAGATATCTCGGCGGGGAGGGGTGGGGATTTTCAGCCTACCACCCCAAGCATATACTGTGAAAAGAGACATGGCCCTGCAATTAGCTGCTGTGTGGTGAGAGGAGGAAGATGCATGGGGCTCCTTTTCTGAGAGTGTATGGCATCATCCCCCTCCTCAAGTCTTGACCCTTTGCCCTGACTCTTCTTCCTCTTTCCAGGTGGATGGTGACCTCCTGGTCCGCCTGTACCCGGAGCTGTGGGGGAGGCGTCCAGACCCGCCGAGTGACCTGCCAGAAGCTAAAAGCCTCTGGGATCTCCACTCCTGTGTCCAATGACATGTGCACACAGCTTGCCAAACGGCCAGTCGACACCCAGGCCTGTAACCAACAGCTATGTGTGGAGTGGGCCTTCTCCAGCTGGGGCCAGGTGAGAGGGCTTTTTCTTTTTTAATTTTTATTTTTTATTCAAGTAGAGTTGATTTACAATGTTTCAGGTGTACAGCAAAGTGATCCAGTTGTGCATATATATTTATTCTTTTTCAGATTCTTTTCTATTATAGGTTACTATAAGATATTGAGTTGAGTTCCCTGTGCTATACAGTAGGTCCCTGTCATTTATATCGGGACCATTTATTTCATATATATAGTAGTCTGTATCTGTTAATTCCAAATTTATCCCTCCCCCTTCTTAACCCTTTGTTAGCCATAAGTTTGTTTTTCAAGTCTGTGAGTCTGTTTCTGTTTTATAAATAAGTTCACCTCTGTCATTTTTTTAGATTCCATATATAAGCGATGTCATATGATATTTGTCTCCTTCTGACTTACTTCACTTAGTATGATAATCTCTAGCTGCATCCATGTTGCTGCAAATGGCATTATTTCATTGTTTTTTATGGCTCAGTAGTATTCCATTGTATATATGCACCACATTTTCTTTATCCATTCGTCTGTCAATGGACATTAGGGTTGTTTCCATGTCTTGGCTATTGTGAATAGTGCTGCAATGAACATTGGGGTGCATGTGTCTTTTGGGGTTTTTTTAAATTAATTTTTATTGGAGTATAGTTGATTTACAATGTTTTATCAGTTTCTGCTATACTGCAAAGTGAATCAGCTACACATATACATATATCCGTTCTTTTTCAGATTCTTTTCCCATATAGCTCATTACATAGTATTGAGTAGAGTTCCCTATGCTATACAGTAGGTTCTTATTAGTTATCTATTTTATATATAGTAGCATCTATATGTCAATCCCAATCTCCCAATCTATCCCTCCCCCTCCTTTCCTCCTGGTAACCACAAGTTTGTTCTCCACATCTGTGACTCCATTTCTGTTCTGCATACAAGTTCATTTATACCATTCTTTCAGATTCCACAAATAAGTGATATCATATATTTGTCTTTCTCTGTCTTACTGCACTCAGTATGACAATCTCTAGGTCCATCCATGTTGCTGCAAATGGCATTCTTTCTTTTTTATGGCTGAGTAATATTCCATTGTATATATGTACCACATCTTCTTTATCCATTCATCCGTTGATGGACATCTAGGTTGCATCCATGTCCTGGCTGTTGTAAATAGTGCTGCAGTGAACATTGGGGTGCATGTATTGTTTTCTCTGAATATGTGCCCAGGACTGGGATTGCTAGAGCATATTGTAGCTCTATTTTTAGTTTTTTAGGAACCTCCAGACTGTTTTCCATAGTGGCTGTAGCAATTTACATTCCCACCAACAGTGTAAGAGGGTTCCCTTTTCTCCACACCCTCTCCAGCATTTGTTACTTGTAGACTTTTTAATGATGGCCATTCTGACTGGTGTGAGGTGGCACCTCACTGTAGTTTTTATTTGCATTTCTCTAATATTTAGTGATGTTGAGCATCTTTTCATGTGCCTATTGGCCGTCCATATTTCTTCTTTAGAGAGAGGTCTATTTAGGTCTTCTGCCCATTTTTTGGATTGGGTTGTTTGTTTTTTGTTGTTGAGTTGTATGAGCTGTTTGTATATTTTGAAAATTAAGCCCTTGTTGGTCTCAGTGTTTGTGAATATTTTCTCCCATTCTGTAGGTTTTTTTCATCTTGTTTATGGTTTACTTTGTTGTGCAAAAGCTTGTGAGTTTGATTAGGTCCCATTTGTTTATTTTTGTATTTATTTCTATTGCCTTGGGAGACGGAACTAAGAAAACATTTGTACAATTTATGTCAGAGAATGTTTTGCCTATGTTCTCTTCTAGGAGTTTTATGGTATCGTGTCTTATGTTTCAAGTCTTTAAGCCGTTTTGTGTTTGTTTTTGTGTATGGTGAGAGGGTGTGTTTTAACTCCATCCATTTACATGCAGCTGTCCAACTTTCCCAGCACCACTTGCTGAAAGAGACTGTCTTTTTCCCATTCTATATTCTTGCCTCCTTTGTCGAAGATAAACTGACCTTAGGTGTGTGGGCTTATTTCTGGGCTCTCTATTCTGTTCCATTGATCCACTGTTTTTGTGCCAATACCATGCTGTTTTGATTACTGTAGCTTTGTGGTATTGTCTGAAGTCTGGGAGGGTTTTGCCTCCTGCTTTGTTCTTTATCTTCACAATTGCCTTGGCAATTCTAGGTCTTTTAGGGTACCATGTAAATTTTAGGATTATCTGTTCTAGTTCTGTGAAATATGTCATGAGTAACTTGATATGGACCTCATTAAATCTGTAGATGGCTTTGGGTAGTATGGCCATTTTAACAATATTAATTCTTCCAATACAAGAGCATGGGATATCTTTCCATTTCTTTGAGTCATCTTTAATTTCCTTTATTAATGTTTTATAGGTCTCAGCGAATAAGTCTTTCACCTCCTTGGTGAGGTTTATTCCTAAGTATTTTCTTTTGGGGGTTGCGATTTTAAAAGGTATTGTTTCTTTTACATTCCCTTTGATATTTTGTTGTTGGTGTAAAGAAATGCAACAGATTTCTGTATGTTAATCTTGTATCCTGCTACCTTGCTGGATTTATCAGTTCTAGTAGTTTTTGTATGGAGTCTTTAGGGTTTTCTATATGTAGTATCATATCATCTGCATATAATGACAGTTTTAGCTCTTCCCTTCCAATTCAGATACCTTTTTATTTTTAAGATTTCTTTTGATGTGGACCATTTTTTAAGTCTTTATTGAATTTTGTTAAAATATTGCTTCTGTTTTATGTTTCGGTTCTTTGGCCATGAGGCACATGGGATCTTAGCTTCCTGACCAGGTATCAAAGCTGCACCCGCTGCGTTGGAAGGTGAAGTCTTAACCACTGGACTGTCAGGGAAGTTCCCCCAATTTGAATACCTTTTATTTCTTTTTCTTGTCTGATTGCTGTGGCTAGGACTTCCAATACTATGTTGAATAGAAGAAGTGAGAGTGGGCATCCTTGTCTTCTTCCAGATTTTGGCAGGAAGGCTTTCAGCTTTTCACCATAGAGTATTATATTGTCTGTGGGTTTGTCATAAATAGCTTTTATTATCTGGAGATATGTTCACTCTATACCCACTATGGTAAGAGTTTTTTGGGTGTTGAATTTTGTCAAATGCTTTTTCTGCATCTATTGTGATGATCATGTGTTTTTTGTCTTTTGTTTATGTGGTGTTATCACATTGATTGATTTCATATGCTGAACCATCCTTGTGAACTTGGGATGTATCCCACTTGGTCATGGTGTTAACGATATTTTTTATGTGTTGCTGGATTCAGTTTGCTAATATTTTGTTGAGAATTTTTGCATCTATATTCATCAGAGATATTGGCCTGTAATTTTCCTTTTTGGTGGTGTCTTTGCTAGACACTGGTCTTTTAAAGAAATTTCTCCAGTGACTCTAAGTCAATTGCTCAGGAGAGGGATCTAAACATGGGCATGTTTTAGAAGCCGCCCAAATGATTCTAATGTGCATTCAGGGTAGAGAACCATTGTTCCAGGCCAAGAAGAGTTGAAGCCTAGCTGCTACCAGCAACTCCTTTCTCTCAATTCCCTGTTGGAGGTTAACCAAAAAAGTCCCAGGTTAGCTCAAGAGAGAGAAGAAATGGGGGCTCAGCTGGACAGAGGGAGGAACCACAGAAACTCTCTATTTGGAGAGGAAATTTTATGTTTTAGTTATAACTGAAAAGACCAACACAAACTGAAGGTTCTTCTTTAGGAAGAGCAAACCTGAGCAGTGACACACACCAGCCCATGACAGAAGCAGCCAAGGGTGCAGTGTGCAGGGCTGTCATCATTTCTGGGCCAGGTCATTGTTTCTGGGCCAGGTGGGACTGAGCACAAGTCAGGAACTCCCATTTATAATTAGAGGCCTAGGTTTTTCCCAGTGAAGGTAGATAGGGCCTCTATTTAGACAAAGCATAGTTGTACTATTCATCATCTGACTCCTTCTCTGTTTTAGAATGTTGTTGGCACCAAAAAAAAAAAAAAAAAAAAAAAATCTGGTGTGGTGCTTGAGGGAAATGATATAATTGTATATACTCTTGCTTTTCCTAAAGTCTGGGTTCAAAACTTACTGGAGACCTACTGAGCATCTAAGAGCTGCCTGCCAGGACTGATAATCAGCTGGTACCTACCAACTATGTGGGAACAACTGTTGTGGTTTGTCAGAGGCCCGTGCTAATTGGTAGGATAACTGTTTTGATTGGTCAGGCATAATTTCCAAATGGTCTGTATCTGAAACATACCATTAAGCTTGGCTGTGAGGACATGCCAAAGCAACCACACAGCTCAAAATTATTTGTGTAACTCTATGAAATAGTGTGACTGAATGCTTGGAGGCAGTTGGCAACTTGAACTTATTGGAACTGGTGTCTACACATTACTGCATTCATGTTCCCTCATCCCAACCCTGAAGTGTGTTATTTGGAAAACAATCACTTGGAACATCCTATTAAGTTAATACACTGTGGTCATCTCTCATGAAGATGAAATGTTATTTGGGGAAAATGTGGCCACAGAATTCATTTGCAACTTATAAGCCATTTGTGTTCCAGGTGAGCCTGGGAATAATGCTCAACACTGGCAAATCAACATGCTCAGCCGGAGGCTCCTTTTTGGGGCCTCTACCAACCCCCCCTTATTTCCAGTGACCTAATACATGTGCTTCTTAATCAAAGAGGCATGAGCTCCCCCTTGCTCCCATGCCTGGGGAATATCATCTTTCTCCTACCTGGAAAAGCCCACTTCTGATAGCTCTCATTCCGCCCAAGGCAGCTCTGCTTCTAGGCCCTCAAGGCTTATTGGCAGTTCGTGAAATTACAATTGGGAACAGATCTGGCTACACGTGGGAGATGTTTCTGCATTGTATCACTGAGGTCACTCAAGGGCATATACGTGCACACTGATCATGCTGAGTGATTATTTTTCCTAAAAGACAGAAAAATAGGTCTTTCCTCCTTCCTTCCTCTCTAACACTCTTCACCCCCTTCTTCTTTCTTCTAGAACTCTCTAGGCAAGTTTGTCTCAAGCTTTAATGTGGATCACCTATGGATCTTGTTAAAAATGCAAATTCTCATCTAGTGAGTCTGGAATAGAGCTTTGGATGCTGAAATTTTTTTTAATGGAAGTATAGTTGACTTACTTTCAGGTGTACAGCAGTGATTCAGTTATACATATTTTTCAGATTATTTTCCTTTATAGGTTATTACAAAATATTGAGTATAGTCCCCTGTGCTATACAGTAGGTCCTTGTTGGTTATCTATTCTATATATAGTATGTGTTTATGTTAATCTCAAACTCCTAATTTATCCCTGCCCCCTCTTTCCCCTTTGGTAACCATAAGTTTCTTTTCTATGTCTGAGGATCTATTTCTGTTTTGTATATAAGTTCATTTGTATAATTTTTTTTAGATTCCACATATAAGCAATATCATATGATATTTGTTGTTCTCTGTCTGGCTTACTTCACTCAGTATGACAACCTCTGGGTCCCTCCATGTTGCTGCAAATGGCATTATTTCCTTCCTTTTTATGGCTAAGTAGTATTCCATTGATAAATATACCACATCTTCTTTATCCATTCCTCTGTCAATAGACATTTAGGTTGCTTTCAGGTCTTGGCTATTGTAAATAGTGCTGCAATGAACACTGGGGTGCATGTATCTTTTCCAACTATGGTTTTCTCCGGATATATGGCCAGGAGTGGGATTGCAGGATCATATGGTAGCTGTATTTTTAGTTTCATAAGGAACCTTCATACTGTTCTCCATAGTGGCTGCATCAATTTACATTCCCACTGACAGTTGTAGGAGGATTCTTCTTTCTCCACTCTCTCCAGGATTTATTACCTGTAGACTTTTTGATGATGGCCTTTCTGACCAGTGTGAGGTGATACCTCATTGTAGTTTTGATTTGCAGTTCTCTAATAATTAGTGATGTTGAGCATCCTTTCATGTGCCTTTTGGCCACATGTATATCTCCTTTGGAGAAATATCTATTTAGATCTTCTGTCCATTTTTTCATTGGGTTGTTTTTTTGATATTGAGCTATATGAGCTGTTCCTATATTTTGGAGATTAATCCCTTGTCAGTTGCATCACTTGCAAATATTTTCTCCCATTCTGTAGGTTGCCTTTTCGTTTTGTTTATGGTTTCCTTTGCTATGCAAATGCTTTTAACTTTAACTAGGTCCCATTTGTTTTTGTTTTTATTTCCATTACTCTAGGTGGTGTATCCAAAAAGATATTGCTGTGATTTATGTCAAAGAGTGTTCTGCCTATGTTTTCCTCTAGCAGTTTTATAGTATCCAGTGTTACATTTAGGTCTTTAATCCATTTTGAGTTTATTTTGTGTGTGTGGTGTTAGAGAGTGTTCTAATTTTATTCTTTGACATGTATCTGTCCAGTTTTCCCAGCACAACTTATTGAAGAGACTGTCTTTTCTCCATTGTATAGTCTTGCCTCCTTTGTCATAGATTAATTGACCATAGGTGCGTGGCTTTATTTCTGGGCTTTCTATCCTGTTCCACACTGATCTATATTTCTGTTTTTCTGCCACTACCATACTGTTTTGATTACTGTAGCTTTGTAGTATAGTCTGAAGTCAGGGAGCCTGATTCCTCTATTGGATGCTGAATTTTTTAACTGAATTATTTTTATAATTCACATTATATTAGTTTTAGGAGTACAACATAACGATTTGATATTTGTATATATTTCAAAATGGTCACCACAATACGTCTAATTAATATCCTTCACTATACAGTTACTAAAAACAGTTTTTCTTCTGATGAGAACTTTTAAGATCTATTTAACTTCCAAATATGCAATACTGTATTATTAACTATAGTCATCATGCTGTATATTACATCTCCATGACTTACTTATTTTATAGCTTGAAGCTTGTACCTTTTGATCCCCTTAACTATTTTACCCACCCCTGACTATGACAACCACCAATCTGTTCTCTGTATCTATTTTGTTGGTTTTGTTTAGATTCCACATATAAATGAGACCATATGGTATCTTTCTCTGGCATATTTTACTTAGCATGATGTCCTCAGGTCCATTAGTGTTGCCACAAATGGCAATATTTTTTTTTTTTTGCTGATTAATATTCCTGTGCGTGTATATACACACGTGTCACGTATACGTGTGTGTCTGTGTGTGTATATACACATATCCTTTTCTTTATCAATTTATCCATTGATGGACACTTAGGTTGGCTGCATATCTTGGCTATTGTAAATAATGCTCTAATGAACATGGGGGTGCACATATCTTTTCAAATTAGTGTTTTTATTTTCTTCAGGTAAATACCCAGAAGTGGAATTGCTGGTTCATTTTTAATTTTTAATTTTTTGAGGTCCCTCCACACTGTTTTCCAAAGTGGGTGCATCTATTTACATTCCCACCAACAGTTCACAGGGGTTCCCTTTTCTCCACATCCTCACCAACACTTATTTCTTGGCTTTCTGATAATAGCCATCCTAAAAGGTGTGAGGTGATATCTCACTGTGGTTTTGATATGCATCTCCCTCATGATTAGTGATGATGAGTACCTAATTTTTTTCATGTGCCTGTTGGTGATTTGCATGTCTTCTTCAAAAAAATGTCTATTCAATCCTCTGCCCCTTTTTAAATTGGATTTTTTTTCTATTGACTTCTATGAGTTCTTTATATGTTTTAGATATTAAACCTTTATCAGATATATGATTTGCAAACATTTTCTCCCATTCAATAAGTTGCCTTCTCATTTTATTGAAGGTTTTCTTTGCTGTGCAAAAGCTTTTTAGTTTGATACAGTTCCACTTCTTTATTTTTGCTTTAAAAATAATCATCCCTAAAATCAATGTCAAGGAGCTTACCACCTATGTTTTCTTCTAGCAGTTTTCTGGTTTCAGGTTTTCTGTCAAGTCTTTAATCCATTTTGAGTTAATTTTTGTGTATGGTGTAAGGTAGTGGTTCAGTTTCATTCTTTTGCATGTGACTGTCAAGTTTCCCCAACATTTATTGAGGAGACTGTCCTTTCCCCACTGTATACTCTTGGCTCCTTTGTTGTAAATTAATTGACCATATATGCGTGGGTGTATTTCTGGGCTATTCTGCTCAATATATGTGTGTCTGTTTTTATGCAAAACTATACTGTGATTACTGTAATTTTTTATCACTAGTATAGTTTGAAGTCAGTGATGCCTCCAGTGTTTTCTTTTTAAAGATTGCTTTGACTATTTGGGGTCTTTTGTGATTCCATATAAATTTTAGGATTGTTTATTCTATTTCTGTGAAAAATGCCATTGGAATTTTGACAGGGATTGTAGTGAATCGGTAGACTGCTTTGAGTAGTATGGACATTGTAACAATACTGATTCTTTCAATCTATGAGCATGGAATATCTTTCCATTTATTTTTGTCATCCTGAATTTCTTTCATTAATAAGTCTTCAGTGTATAGGTCTTTCATCTCCTTCATCAAATTTATTCCTGGGTATTTTATTCTTTTTGGTGTAATTTTAAATGGGATTGTTTTCTTAATTTCCCTTTCTGAGAGTTTGTTATTAATGTATAGAAATGCAATTGATTTTTGTGTGTTGATTTTGTATTCTGCAACTTTACTGTATTTATTAGTTCTAACAGTTTTTTTGGTGGCGGTCTTTAGGATTTTCTATAAATAGTATCATGTCATCTGCAAATAGTGACAGTTTTACTTCTTCCCTTCCAATCTGAATGCCTTCTTTTTTTTTTCCTTGCCTATTTGCTCTTGCAAAGACAATACTATGTTGAATAAAAGTGGCAAGAGTGGGCATCCTTGTCTTGTTCCTGATCTTAGGGGAAAAGCTTTCAGCTTTCCACTTTTTAGTATGATGTTAGTTGTGGACTTGTCATATATGACCTTTATTATATTAAGGTACATTCTGTCTGCATACACTTTGTTAAGAGTTTTTATCATAAACAGATGTTGAATTTTGTCAAATGCTTTTTCTCCACCTATTGAGATGATCAAATGATTTTTATCCTTCATTTTGTTAATGTGGTGTATCACATGTTGATTGCTTTGTGGATACTGAACCGTCATTGCATTCCTGGACCAAGTCTCATTTTATCATGGTCTTTGATCCTTTTAGTGTATTGTTGAATTTGCTTTGCTAATATTTTATTGAGGATTTTTGCATCTATGTTCATCAGGGATATTGACCTGTAATTTTCTTTTCTGCATCACCCTTGTCTGGTTTTTAGTTTCAGGGTAATGCTGGCCTCATAAAATGAGTTTGGAAGAGTTCCCTCCTCTTGTATTTTTTGGAGGAGTTCGAGAAGAACTGATATTAATTCTTCTTTGAATGTTTGGTAGAATTCACAAGTGAAGCTGTCTGGTCCTGGACTTTTGCTTGTTGGGTGGTTTTTGATTACTGACTCAATCTCCTTACTTGTATTGGTCTGTTCAGATTTTCTATTTCATCGTGATTCAGTCTGGGTAGGTTATATGTTTCTAGGAATTTATCCATGTCTTCTAGGTTGTCTAATTTGTTGGTGTATAATTGTTCAGAGTAGTCTCTATGATACTCGTATTTCTGTGGTATCAGTTGTTATAGTTCCTCTTTCATTTCTGATTTTATTTGAGTCCTCTGTCTCTTTTGCTTGGTGAGTCTAACTAAGGCTTATAAATTTTGTTTATCTTTTCAAAGAATCAGCTTTTTGTTTCATTGATCTCTTCTATTGGCTTTTTAGTCTCTATTTCTGCTCTAAAATTTGTTATTGTTCTCCCTTCTACTAATTTTGACCTTCATTTATTCTTCTTTTTCTGTTTCCTTGAGGTGTAAAGTTAGGTTGTTTGAGACTTTTGTTTCTTGAGGTAGGCATTTATCACTGTGAACTTCCCTCTCAGAACTGTTTTTGCTGTATGCCACAAGTTTTGGTATGTAATATTCCCATTTTCATTTGTCTCAAAATATTTTATTTCTCTTTTGACCCATTGAATGTTCAGTAGCATGTTGTTTAATCTCCACATATTTGCAAATTTTCCAGTTTCCTTCTTGAAATTGATTTCTAGTTTCATACTATTGAGGTCAGAAATGAATCTTGATATCATTTCTATCTTAAATTTATTAAGATTTGTTTTTTGGCCTGTCATATGATCTATCCTAGGAAGCATGCCATGTGCACTTGAGAAGGCTGTGTGTTCTCTTGCTGTTGGATGGAATGTTCTATATATATCTGTTAAATTCATCTGGTCTAACATATTGTTTAAAGCTGATGTTTCTTTATTGATTCTCTGTCTGGATGATCTATCCATTGATATAAGTGGGGTATTAAAGCCCCCTGCTATTTTTATATTGCTGTCTAGTTCTCCTCTTAGGTCTGTTAATATTTGGCTTCATATATTTAGGTGCTCCTATGTTGGGAGCATAAATATTTACAAATGTTATATCCTCTTGTGGATTGACGCCTTTATCATTATGCAGTTCCCTCGTCTCTTATACCAGAAAAATTAGACTGTTAAACAAAAACTGTCATAAGTATAGCTACCCCCAGTTTCTCTTGGGCTCCATTTGCATGAAATATCTTTTTATATATCTTTTATCCCTTCATTTTCAGTTTGTGTGTTCGTACGTTTGAAGGGAGTCTCTTGTAAGCAGCATATACATGGGTCTTGTTTTTTCTATCCATTCAGCTACTCTGTCTTTTGAATTGAGAATTTAGTCCATTTACCTTTAAAGATATATTGGTATGTATGTACTTAATGCTTTCTGGCTGTTTTGTAGTCCTCTCTGTTCCTTTCTTCTGCTACTGCTTTCTTCCTTTGCGGTTTGATGACTTTCTTAAGTGGTATGCTTATATTCCATTTTTTTATTTTTTGTGATTATATTTTTGCTTTGTGGTTACTATGAGGCTTATATATTATAGAGTGTATCCCTAACAGTCTATTTTAAATTGATAAAAACTTAAGTTTGTTGTAAACTTAAACCATTCTAAAGCTTAACATTTTTACTCTTACCCCTTCCCCATGTTTTATGATTTTGATGTCACATTTTATATCTTTTTATCTTGTGTATCCTTAAAGAATTATTGTAATAGTAGTTATTTTTACCACGTTTGTTTTCTTACCTTCATCTTAGCTTTTTAAGTGATTAATCCACTACATGTTCTGTATATTTACCTTTCTATTGAGGTTTATCTTTTCTTGTTACTAATTATTGCCCTTTCTATTCAGCTTAAAGAAGTCCCTTTAACATTTCTTGTAAGGCTGGTTTAGTAGTGATAACTCCCTTGCCTTCTGCTTATCTGGAAAACTCTTTCTCTCTCCATTTTTTTTTTTATCCTGGTGATGCTTTATTTATATCTTTTTTTAATTTTTGAATTTTAATTTATTACTTGTTTACATAGTAGGTTCTTATTAGTCATCAATTATAAACACATCAGTGTATACATATCAATCCTAATTGCCCAATTCATCACACCACCATCCCCACGCCCCACGGCTTTGACCCCTTGGTGTGTATATGTTTGTTCTCTACATCTGTGTCTCAACTTCTGCCCTGCAAACCGGTTCATCAGCACCATTTTTCTAGGTTCCACATACATGCATTAATATACGACATTTGTTTTCCTCTTTCTGACTTACTTCACTCTGTATGACAGTCTCTAGATCCATCCACGTCTCAACAAATGACCCAATTTCGTTCCTTTTTATGGCTGAGTAATATTCCATTGTATATATGTACCACATCTTCTTTATCCATTCGTCTGTCGATGGGCATTTAGGTTGCTTCCATGACCTGGCTATTGTAAATAGTGCTGCAATGAACGTTGGGGTGCCTGTGTCTTTTTGAATTATGGTTTTCTCTGGGTATATGCCCAGTAGTGGGATTGCTGGATCATATGGTAATTCTATTTTTAGCCTTTTAAGGAACCTCCATACAGTTCTCCATAGTGGCTCTATCAATTTACATTCCCACCAACAGTGCAAGAGGGTTCCCTTTTCTCCACACCCTCTCCAGCATTTGCTGTTTGTAGATTTTCTGATGATGCCCATTCTAACTGGTGTGAGGTGATACCTCATGGTAGTTTTGATTCGCATTTCTCTAATAAGTAGTGATGTTGAGCAGCTTTTCATGTGCTTCTTGGCCATCAGTATGTCTTCTTTGGAGAAATGTCTATTTAGGTCTTCTGCCCGTTTTTGGATTGGGTTGTTTGTTTCTTTAATATTGAGCTTCATGAGCTGTTTATATATTTTGGAGATTAATCCTTTGTCCGTTGATTCGTTTGCAAATATTTTCTCCCATTCTGAGGGTTCTCTTTTCATCTTGTTTATGGTTTCCTTTGCTGTGCAAAAGCTTTGAAGTTTCATTAGGTCCCATTTCTTTATTTTTGTTTTTATTTCCATTACTGTAGGAGGTGGATCAAAAAAGATCTTGCTGTGACATGTCAGAGAGTGTTCTTCCTATGTTTTCCTCTAAGAATTTTATAGTGTCTGGTCTTACATTTAGGTCTCTAATCCATTTTGAGTTTATTTTTGTGTTTGGTGTTAGGGAGTGTTCTAATTTCATTCTTTTACATGTAGCTGTCCAGTTTTCCCAGCACCACTTATTGAAGAGACTGTCTTTTCTCCATTGTATATCCTTGCCTCCTTTGTCATAGATTACTTGACCATAGGTGCGTGGGTTTATCTCTGGGTTTTCTATCTTGTTCCATTGATCTATGTTTCTGTTTTTGTGCCAGTACCATAGTGCCTTGATTACTGTAGGTCTGTAGTATAGTCTGAAGTCAGGGAGTCTGATTCCTCCAGCTCCGTTTATTCTCCTAAAGACTGCTATGGCTATTCAGGGTCTTTTGTGTCTCCATACAAGTTTTAAGATTTTTTGTTCTAGGTCTGTAAAAAATGCCATTGCTAATTTGATAGGTATCGCATTGAATCTGTAGATTGCTTTGGGTGGTACAGTCATTTTCACAATATTGATTCTTCCATTGCGAGAACATGGTATATCTCTCCATCTGTTGGTGTCATCTTTAATTTCTTTCATCAGTGTCTTATAGTTTTCTATATTCAGGTCTTTTGTCTCCCTAGCTAGGTTTATTCATAGGTATTTTATTCTTTTTGTTGCAGTGGTAAATGGGAATATTTCCTTAATTTCTCTTTCACATTTTCGTCTTTATTGTATAGGAATGCAAGAGATTTCTGTGCATTAATTTTGTATCCTGCAACTTTAACCAAATTCATTGATTAGCTCTAGTAGTTTTCTGGTGGCATTTTTAGGATTCTCTATGTATAGTATCATTTCATCTGCAAACAGTGACAGCTTTACTTCTTCTTTTCCGATTCGGATTCCTTTTATTTCCACTTCTTCTCTGATTGCTGTGGCTAAAACTTCCAAAACTATGTTGAATAACAGTGGTGAGAGTGGACATCCTTGTCTTGTTCCTGATCTTAGAGGAAATGCTTTCAGTTTTTCACCATTGAGAATGATGTTTGCTATGGTTTGTCATATATGGCCTTTATGATGTTGAGGTAGGTTCCCTCTATGCCCAGTTTCTGGAGACGTTTTATAACTGGGTGTTGAATTTTGTCAAAAGCTATTTCTGCATCTGTTGAGATGATCATATGGTTTTTATTCTTCAATTTGTTAATATGGTGTATGTATCACATTGATTGATTTGCATATATTGAAGAATCCTTGCATCCCTGGGATAAATCCCACTTGATCATGGTGTATGATCCTTTTAATGTGTTGTTGGATTCCGTTTGCTAGTATTTTGTTGAGGATTTTTGCATCTATATTCATCAGTGATACTGGTCTGTAATTTTCCTTTATTGTAGTATCTTTGGTCTTGGTATCAGGGTGATGGTGGCCTCACATAATGAGTTTGGGAGTGTTCCTTCCTCTGCAGTTTTTTTGGAAGAGTTTGAGAAGGATGGGTGTTAGCTCTTCTCTAAATGTTTGATAGAATTCACCTATGAAGCCATCTGGTCCTGAACTTTTTTTGTTGGAAGATATTTAATCACAGTTTCAATTTCATTACATTTGATTGGTCTGTTCATATTTTCTATTTCTTCCTGGTTCAGTCTTGGAGGTTATAACTTTCTATGAATTCGTCCATTTCTTCCAGGTTGTCCATTTCATTGGCATAGAATTGCTTGTAGTAGTCTCTTAGGATGCTTTGTATTTCTGCGGTGTCTGTTGTAACTTCTCCTTTTTCATCTCTATTTTATTGATTTGAGTCCTCTCCCTCTTTTTCTTGATGTGTCTGGCTAATGGTTTATCAATTTTGTTTATCTTCTCAAAGAACCAGCTTTCAGTTTTATTGATCTTCGCTATTCTTTTCTTTGTTTCTATTTCATTTATTTCTGCTCTGATCTTTATAATTTCTTCCCTTCCGCTAACTTTGGGTTTTTTATAAATTCTTCTTTAGTTCCTTTAGGTGTAAGGTTAGATTGTTTATTTGAGATTTTTCCTGTTTCTTGAGGTAGGCTTGTATAGCTATAATCTTCCCTCTTAGAACTGCTTTTGCTGCATCCCATAGGTTTTGGATCGTTATGTTTTCATTGTCATTTGTCTCTAGGTATTTTTTGATTTCCTCTTTGATTTCTTCAGTGATCTCTTGGTTATTTAGTAACATATTGTTTAGCCTCCATGTGTTTGTGTTTTTTATGTTTTTTTTTTTCCTGTAATTCATTTCTAATGTCATAGCTTTGTGGTCAGAAAAGATGCTTGATATGATTTCAATTTTCTTAACTTTACTGAGGCTTGATTTGTGACCCAAGATGTGATCTCTCCTGGAGAATGTTCCGTGTGCATTTGAGAAGAAAGTGTAATCTGCTGTTTTTGGATGGAATATCCTATAGATATCAATTAAATCTATCTAGTCTATTGTGTCATTTAAAGCTTCTGTTTCCATATTCATTTTGGATGATCTGTCCATTGGTGTAAGTGAGGTGTTAAAGTAACCCCACTATTTTGTGTTACTGCTGATTTCCTCTTTTATAGCTGTGAGCAGTTGCCTTATGTATTGAGGTGCTCCTATGTTGGGTGCATGTATAATTGTTATATCTTATTCTTGGATTGATCCTAGATCATTATGTAGTGTCCTTCCTTGTCTCTTGTTACATTCCTTATTTTAAAGTCTATTTTATCTGATATGTGTATTGCTACTTCAGCTTTCTTTTGATTTCCATTTGCATGGAGTATCTTTTTCCATCCCCTCACTTTCAGTCTGTATGTGTGCCTAGGTCTGAAGTGGGTCTCTTGTAGACAGCATATATATGGGTCTTGTTTTTGTATCCATTCAGCAAGCCTGTGTCTTTTGGTTGGAGCATTTAATCTATTCACGCTTAAGGTAGTTACCGATTATGTATCTTCCTATGACCATTTTCTTAACTGTTTTGGGTTTGTTTTTGTAGGTCCTTTTCTTCTCTTGTGTTTCCCACTTAGAGAAGTTCCTTTAGCATTTGTTGTAGAGCTGGTTTGGTGGTGCTGAATTCTCTTAGCTTTTGCTTGTCTGTAAAGCTTTTGATTTCTCCATCGAATCTGAATGAGATCCTTGCTGGGTAGAGTAATCTTGGTTGTAGGTTCTTCCCTTTCATCACTTTAAGTATATCATGCCACTCCCTTCTGGATTGTAGAGTTTCTGCTGAGAAATCAGCTGTTAACCTTATGGGAGTTGCCTTGTATGTTATTTGTCGTTTTTCCCTTGCTGCTTTCAATAATTTTTCTTTGTCTTTAATTTTTGCCAATTTGATTACTATGTGCCTTGGCGTGTTTCTCCTTGGGTTTATCCTGTATGGGACTCTCTGCACTTCCTGGACTTGGGTGGCTCTATTTCCTCTCCCATGTTAGGGAAGTTTTCGACTATAATCTCTTCAGGTACTTTCTCTGGTCCTTTCTCTCTCTCTTCTCCTTCTGGGAGCCCTATAATGCGAATGTTGTTGCATTTAATGTTGTCCCAGAGGTCTCTTAGGCTGTCTTCATTTCTTTTCATTCTTTTTTCTTTATTCTATTCCACAGCAGTGAATTCCACCATTCTGTCTTCCAGGTCACTTATCCGTTCTTCTGCCTCAGTTATTCTGCTATTGATTCCTTCTAGTGTGGTTTTCATTTCAGTTATTGTATTGTTCATCGCTGTTTGTTCTTTAATTCTTCTAGGTCTTTGATAAACATTTCTTGTATCTTCTCGATCTTTGCCTCCATTCTTTTTCCGAGGTCCTGGATCATCTTCACTATCATTCTTCTGAATTCTTTTTCTGGCAGCTTGCCTATCTCCACTTCATTTAGTTGTTTTCTCCACTTCATTTAGTTGTTTTTCTGGGGTTTTATCTTGTTCCTTCATCTGGTACATAGCCCTCTGCCTTTTCATCTTGTCTATCTTTCTGTGAATGTGGTTTTTGTTCCACAGGCTGCAGGATTGTAGTTCTTCTTGTTTTTGCTGTCTGCTCTCTGGTGGATGAGGCTATGTAAGAGGCTTATGTATGTTTCCTGATGGGGGGGACTGGTAGTGGGTAGAGCTGACTGTTGCTCTGGTGGGCAGAGCTCAGTAAAACTTTAATCCGCTTGACTGCTGTTGGGTGGGGCTGGGTTCCCTCCCTGTTGGTTGTTTGGCCTGAGGCAATGCAACACTGGAGCCCACCTGGACTCTTTGGTGGGGCCAATGACAGACTCTGGGAGGGCTCACACCAAGGAGCACCCCCCAGAACCTCCACCGCCAGTGTCCTTGTCCCCATGGTAAGCCCCAGCCACCCCCACCTCCACAGGAGACCCTCCAACACTAGCAGGTAGGTCTGGCTCAGCCTCCCCTGGGGTCACTGCTCCTTTCCCGGGGTCCCGATGTGCACACTACTTTGTGTGTGCCCTCCAAGAGTGGAGTCTCTGTTTCCCCCAGTCCTGTCGAAGTCCTGCAGTCAAATCCCACTAGGCTCCAAAGTCTGATTCTCTAAGAATTCCTCCTCCCATTGCCGGACCCCCAGGTTGGGAAGCCTGATGTGGGGCTCAGAACCTTCACTCCAGCGGGTGGACTTCTGTGTTCTCCAGTCTGTGTATCACCGAACCAGCAGTTATGGGATTTGATTTTACTGTGACTGTGCTCCTCCTACTGTCTCATTGTGGCTTCTCCTTTGCCTTTGGATGTGGGGTACCCTTTCTGGTGAGCTCCAGTGTCCTCCTGTCGATGATTGTCCAGCAGCTAGCCGTGACTCTGGCATTCTCACAAGAGGGAGTGAGAGCATGTCGTTCTACTCCGCCATCTTGGTTCCTTCCTCTGGTGATGCGTTAAACAGTGTCAGTACAAAGATACTCTCCCCAAGTATTTTTATTTCCAGGAGATGTTTCCTGTCTTGGCTGCAAAGAACTGTATCATGCAGGCCTATGCTGAGTACAACCAGCCTATCCTTTTTTCATCCTTTGTGCTTAGTCTAGTTTCACTTGCTCATTGGGTACCACATGTGGAGGTACTGCACTGGGCTCTTCACATGAGAGTTCCTAGTGCGAAATGACTGCACCAGCACCTCAGCTTAGACACTGCCGATGACTCTCTGTCTCTCTCTCCAATTCTGAGTGATAACCTTGCTGGGTAGAGTATTTTTGATTGGAAGTTTTTTTCTTTCAGCACTTTGAAGATACTGTGCCACTTCCTTCTAGCCTACCAATCCTGCTGAAAAATCTGCTGTAGTCTTCTGGGCATTCCCTTATACCTAACAAGTTGTTTTTCTCTTGCTGCTTTTGAGATTCTCTCCTTGTCTTTAACTTTTGATGTTTTAATTATGTCTTTAATTATAATGTCTCTTTTGGGTTTATTTTATTTGGAACACTCTGGGCTTCCTGGAACTGGATGTCCATTTTCTTTCCCAGAGTAGGGGAGTTTTCAGCCATTGTTTCTTGAAATAAGTTTTCTGCTCCTTTCTATCTTCTTTTTCTGTGACCCCTATGATCTGAATGTTAACGCGTTTGATGTTGTCCCACAGCTCCTTAAGCTATCTTCACTAGGTTTTATTCTTTTTTTTTTTTTGGCTGGGGGGTGAGTTCCACTGCCTTGTCTTTGAGTTGACTGATGCTTTCTTCTGCTTCATCTAGTCTGCTGTTGAACCCCTGTAGTGTATTTTTCAGTTCAGTAACTGTATTCTTCAGCTCTGTGCCTTCTGTGGTACTTTTTTATATTTTCTATCTCTTTGTTGAATTTCTCATTGTGTTCATCCATTCTTCTCCCTAGTTTTATGAGTATCTTTATGACCACTACCTTGAACTCTTTTTCAGGTAAATACCTTAGCTCTATTTCATTGAGGTCTCCCCCACCCCCCACCACACACTGAGGTTTTATCTTGTTCTTTCATTTGGAACATATTTCTGTTTTTTCATCTTGCTTAACTCTTTGTGTTGGTTTCCATACTGTAGATGAAACAACCACCTCTCCCAGTCTTGAAGGAGTGGCCTCATGTAGGAGGTGAACATTGTCTTTCAACCCTGTCCCAGCTCTTTGTCATCTCTCAAACCTTTGTGCTTGTCGCAGCAGCCTATTATATGTTTAATAGCTCACACTGACCAGGTGATCAGTAGTATTCCCTGGATGGCAGCTGCACGTATCAGGGGTCTAGATGAGTGTATAAGCTCTTTCCTAAGAGATACTGGAGCAATGCAGAGGGAGAGTGCAAAGACAGCATCCACAGCCTACATTCCTTCAGAGTAGTTTTGTAGTCCAATAGATGTGTGCCAAACCTGAAGCCTGCCCCTCAGGCCATAGGTCCAGTACAAATAAAGAGGATTCCTCCACAGAAAGGCTGGGGGATGTTCCTCAGTCTGCTGTCCGCACAGTGCCCTAGGGGTGGCAGCCTTCCAAGAACCAGCTATCCGATTGCCACAGTCCCCCGGGACACCGAAATTCAAGCTCCCCTGATCACCTGAGCCAGGCAATCAAGGGGCATCCCTGGAGCGGCAGCTGCAAAAACTAGTGCACCAGACCTAAAAACCAAGGCACCAGCTGCATGTAAAGCTCCCCTCCAGGAAATGTGCCCTGGAGCACAGCAGAGGGAGAGTGCAAAGTTAGTGCCTACCCTCTGAGGTCTCTAGAAAGGATTACAGTCAGTCCCTAGATGCATGTTTAATTAGAAGTCTACCTCTCAGACTGTAGCCATGATGACTGGCTAATAAGGCTCCTTCACAGATATACCAAGGTTCTGGCTCTGTTGCCTCTTGCTGAGCCCTAGGGGTGATAGCTGTTTAAGAACGCTTTTCTCCATTGGTTATAGTCCTGTAGGACCCACAAGCATAAGCCCCACTGGCTGTCAAGAGTCAGGCTATGTAGTGGTGTCCCCTGGCAGCAGACAGGGGTATGGGTTCCTTGTGGGGTTACATTGATTATTACAGCTCCTTGGGACCAAGAATTCAAACTCCCCTAGCCTCCAGAACCAGGCAGTCAAGAGGCCTTCCCTGGGCAGCAGCCACAAAGATTGGGGCACCAAATGCATGCGAAAGCTCCCTTCCAGGAGATACTGGTGCTCTGGAACATGGCAAAAGGAGAGTGTGAAGATGGTGCCCACAAGTCTCAGTCCTGGAGAGTGCTCCAGCAGGCTTCTAGATTTGTGTTTTAAATTAGATATCTGCCCTCGGGCTGATGCTTTAATATAAGCAGGTGAGCCTCCTTTACTTTAAATCTGGGTATGATCAGCTGTCTCTGAGCTGGGTCCTGGGACGTAAGCTGTGAGCCCCACTGGTTTTCCAAGTTAGATGTTTGGGGGGCTCATCTCTCAGATGCAGGTCCCAAAAGTTAAGGTGCCCAGTGTGGAGTTTGCCCCTTGGGGAGAAGCTCCAGGTTTTGAGTTTTCTCCCAATTGTTGGTCACCTCACTGGGGGCAGGGTTTATGTCCCAGCCCCTCCTACTTGCTTTGATGCGGTTTTCTTCTTGTTTGCCTAACGTGTGGTTGTCACTCAGGCAGCCTTTAGGATTTTTTAAGAAGAAATTGTTCCATATGTAGATGTAGACTCAGCGTATCTGTGGGTGGAGGTGAATTCAGGATTTTCCTGTATCATCATCTTAAACTGGAACCCCAAATCTTGTGTTTATTGACATTTTTTTACCAAGAGGCTCCAGGTTTCACCAAATGCTTAAAGAACCTGGAAGGCTACCAACCACTGAAGAAGGATCCAAGGTAAAAGCAGTCCTCTTAGGTCAGGCAAATATGTCCGAAGCCAGTTCCTGCTCCTCCTGCTACGGCCAAGTATACCAAAGTCTTGCCAACCACATCTTTTTGTCTGACCAGGTGATGCTAGAAGGTGTGAACTGAGAAGATAAAAGAGTAAGGCTCTGAAGGATCCAGCATGACAATGTTGTTCACAAACACACAAAGGGTAGGGAAAATGTAAAAATGCCCCCTGACACCGACAACGGGAAGTCCTTTTCTTTAAATTATTATTGTGATAAAATATACATAACAATTTAGCATTTTAACTATTTTAAGTGTACAATTCAGTGGCATTAAGTACATTCATATTGTTGTACTATCACCACTATCCATCTTTAAAACTTTTTCATCATCCCAAAGTAAACTCTGTACCCATTAAACAATAATTCCCCATTATCCCTTTCTCCCCATCCCTGGTAACGACTCTCCTACTTTGTTTCTATGAATTTGACTACACTAGATAAGTGGAATCATACAGTATTTGTCCCTTTGTATCTGGCTTCTGTCACTTTAATGTTTTCAAGATTCATCCATGTTGTAGCATGTATCAGAATTTCATCCCTTTTTAAGGCTGAATAATATTCCAGTATAAGTATATATCACATTTGTTTATGCATCCATCTGTCACTGGACATGTGGGTTGTTTCCATCTTTTGGCTATCATGAATAATGCTAGTATGAACATGTTTGTAGAGTATCTGTTCAAGTTCCTGCTTTCATTCTTCTGAGTATATGCCCAGAAGTGGAATTGCTAAATCATATGGTCATTCTATGTTTAATTTTTGAGGAACTGCCATCCTATTCTTTATAGCAGCTATATCATTTTACATTCTCACCAGCAGTGCACCAAAGTTCTAATTTTCCCAAATATTCAATGCTTGTTATTTTCTGGGTTTTTGATAGTAGACATCCTAGTGAATGTGAAGTGGTATCTCACTGTGGTTTTGATTTGCATTTCCCTACTTACTAGTGATGTTGAACATACTTTCATGTGTGTATTGCCCATTCATACATCTTCTTTAGAGAAATGTCTATTCAAGGCTTTGTGTTTGAGTTGTACTTCTTGATATATTCTGAATATTAATCCTTTATCAGATTTATGATTTGCAAATATTTTCTCCCATTCTGTAGGTTGCCTTTTCACTCTTTTGGTAGTGTCCATTGATGAAGAAGAGCTTTTAATTATGATGATGTCCAGCTTATCTAATTTTTTCTTGTGGCCTGTGCTTTTAGTGTCATAGTCAAGAAGTGATTGCCAAATCCGATAACATGAAGCTCTTCCCCTCTGTTTTCTTCAAACAGTTTTATACTTTTAACGCTTACATTTAAGTCTTTGATCCATTCTGAGACAATTTTTATATGGTGTAAAGTAAGGATCCAGCCTAATTCTTTTGCATGTGGATATTGTTTTGCCAGAACCATTTGTTAAAAAGACGGTCCTTTCCCCATTAAAAGATCTTGGCATACTTCATCTGACTACATATGCAAGTTTGTTTCTAGGCTCTCTATTCTATTCCATTGGTCCACATATCTGTCTGCATGCTAGAACTACACTGTTTTGACTACTCTGAATTTATAGTAAGTTTTAAAATCATGACGTTTATTTTAAAATCATGACGTTTAAGGCCTCCAACTTTTTTTTTTCAAGATTGTTTCGGCTGTGTGTCTTTAATTTCTTTTTATAGTTTTCCATGTACAAGTCTTTTGCCTCTTTGGTTTATTCCTAGGTATTTTATTCTTAGTGCTGTCATAAATGGAATTGTTTTCTTAATTTCCTTTTCAGATTGTTCATCATTCATTTATAGAAGTGCAACTGATTTTTATATGCTGATTTTGTATCCTTCAACTTTGAGTTCATTCATTGGGATTTTAAGGGTTTTTAATGTATCTCTGTGAACGGTGATAATTTTGCTTCTTCTCCTTTCCAACTTGGATGGCTTTTTTCTTCTTTTTCCTGGCTAATTGCTCTGAACTTCTAATACTATGTCCAAGAATGCTCAACACTGCGTTCTTGTTCCTCATCTTAGGGGAGAAGTTTTTAGTCTTCACTACTGATGATGTTAGTCGTGGGTTTTTCATATATGGTCTTTATTATTTTGAGGTAGCAGTAGTTTCTTTCTACTCCTAGTTTTTTTTAGTGTTTTTATCATGAAAGGGTGTTGAATTTTGTCAAGTGCTTTTTCTGCATCTGCTGTGATGATCATGTGTTTTTTTCCCTTCATTATGCTAATGTGGTATATTACAGTGATTTTCATATGTTGAAACATCCTTACATTCCAAAAATAAATCCTACCTCTTCCTGGTGTTTATTCCTTTTATTATGCTGCTAAATTTGATTTGCTAGTATTTTGTTCAGGATTTCATCATCAATAATCAGAAGAGATGATATTATTCTTTAGTTTTCATTTCTTATAGCAGCTTTGTCTGGCTTTGGTATCAGGGTATTGCTGGCCTCATAGAATGAGTTAGGGAGTGTTAGTGTTCCCTCCCCTTCAAATTTCAGGAAGAGTTTGAGAAAAATTGGTATAAATTATTTTTTTAAATATTGGGTAGAACTCACCAGTGAGGCTTTCTGGTACAGGGCTTTTCTTTGTTGGGCGGTCTTTGATTACTGATTCAATCTCCTTACCACTCATAGGTCTAGTCATATTTTTATTTCTTCATGATTCAGTCTTGGCGGGTTGTATGTTCCTATGAAATTGTCCATTACATCTAGGTTATCCAATTATTGGTGTATAGTTGTTCACAGTACTCTCATTTAATATTTTTTAAATTTCTATAAAATCAGTAGTAATGTTGACACTTTCATTTCAGATTTTAATAATTTGAATGCTCTATTTTGTTCATAGTCAATGTAGCTAAAGTTGTCTATTTTGTAGATCTTTAGGGAGAACTAATTTTTGGTTTCCCTGATTTTCTCTACTGTTTCTCTGTTCCTTATCTGCACTCTTATCGTTTCCTTTCTTCTACTAGCTTTGGGTTTAGTTTGCCCTTCTTATTTCAGTTCCTTAAGGGCTAAAGTTAGGTACTTTGAGACCTTTCTTTTTAATTTTTTATTTTATATTGGAGTATAGTTGATTTACAATGTTGTGTTAGTTTCAGGTATACAGAAAGTGATTCAGTTATACATAGACCCGTTCTTTTTCACATTCTTTTCCCATAGGTTATTACAGAATATTGAGTAGAGTTTCCTGTGCTATACAGAAGGTCCTTGTTGGTTATCTATTTTAAATATAGCAGTGTGTACATGTCAATCCCAAACTCCCAATCTATCCCTACCCACTGGTAACCATAGGTTCGTTTTCTAGGTCTGTGAGTCTGTTTCTGTTTAGTAAATAATAAGTTCATTTGTATCATTTTTAAAGATTCCTCATATAATCAATATCATATGATATTTGTCTTTCTCTGATTTATTCACTTAGTATGATTGATAATCTCCAAATGACATTGCTGCAAATGACATTATTTCCTTGTATACTGTATTGCTATAAACTTGATCACATTTGTGATCAATTTAAGAAAACTGAAATCATATCAAGCATCTTTTTTGAAACTAGAAATCAATTACAGAAAAAACACAAACACATGGAGGCTAAACAATATGCTACTCAACAACCAATGGATCACTGAAGAAATCAATCAAAGAGGAAATCAAAAGATACCTAGAGACAAATGACAACCCCAAACCTATGGAATGTGGCAAAAGCAGTTCTAAGAGGGAATTTTACAGCAATACAATCCTACCTCCAGAAACAAGAAAAATCTCATATAAACAACCTAACCTTACACCTAAAGCAACTAGAGAAAGAAGAACAAACAAAACCCAAAGTAAGTTAGCAGAAGGAAAGAAATCATAAAGATCAGAGCAGAAATAAATGAAATAGAGATGGCAAAACAACAGAAAAGATCAATGAAACAAAAAGCTGGTTCTTTGAGAAGATAAAATTGATAATCCCTTAGCCAGATGCATCAAGAAAAAGAGGAAGAGGGCTCAAATCAATAAAATTAGAAATGAAAAAGGAGAAGCTACCACGGACACCACAGAAATCCAAAGGATCATAAGAGTACTACAAGCAACTCTATGCCATTAACATGTACAACGTAGAAGAAATGGACAAATTCTTAGAAAGGCACACTCTCCCAAGACTGAACCAAGAAGAAATAGAAAAGACGATCAGACCAATCACAAATGCTGAAATTGAAACGGTGATTTTAAAACTTCCACGAAACAAAAGTCCAAGACCAGACTGCTTCACAGGTGAATTCTATCAAACATTTAGAGAAGAGTTAACACCTGTCCTCCTGAAACTATTCCAAAAAATCACAGAGGAAGGAATACTCCCACACTCATTCTGTGAGGCCACCAGGATACCAAGACAAAGATACCACAAAAGAAAGAAAATTACAGGCCGAGATCACTGATGAACATAAATGCAAAAAACCTCACCAAAATACTAGCAATCTGAATCCAACAATAAAGGATCGTACACCATGATCAAGTGACATTTATCCCAGGGATTCAAGGTTCTTTTCAATATCTGCAAATCAATCGGTGTGATACACCACATCAAGAAATTGAAGAATAAAAAAACCATATGATCATCCCAATAGATGCAGAAAAAGCTTTTGATAAAATTCAACATCCATTCATGATTAAAACTCTCCAGAAAGTGGGCATGGAGAGAACCTACCTCAACATAATAAAGACCACATATGACAAACCCACAGCTAACACCATACTCAATGGTCAAAAACTGAAAGCATTTCCTGTAAGATTAGGAAGAAGACAAGGATGTCCTGTCTTGCCACTTTAATTCAACATAATCCTGAAGTCCTAGCTGTGGCAGTCAGAGAAGAAAACTAAAAGGAATCCAAATGGGAAAAGAAGAAGTGAAAATGTCACTATTTGCAGATGACATGATACTATATATAGAAAATCCTAAAGATGCTACCAGAAAACTATTGGAGCTCATCAATGAATTTGGTAAAGTTGCAGGATACAAAATTCATACACAGAAATCTCTTGCATTCCTATACACTAACAATGAAAGATCAGAATGAGAAATAAGGAAACAATCCCATTTTCCATCTCATCAAAAAGAATAAAATACTTACTTAGGAATACACCTACCTAAGGAGACCAAAGACCAGTACTCTGAAAACTGTAAGATGCTGATGAAGGAAATCAAAGATGACACAGACAGGTGGAAAGATATACCATGTTCTCGGATTTATTGACAAAATGACTATACTACCCAAGGCAATCTACAGATTCAGTGCAATCCCTATCAAATTACCAATGGCATTCTTCACAGAACTAGTGCAATCCCTATCGAATTACCAATGGCATTCTTCACAGAACTAGAGCAAAAAAATCTTAAAATTTGTATGGAGACACGAAAGACCCCAAACAGGCAAAGCAATCTTCAGAAAGAAAAACGGAGCTGGAGGAATCAGGCTTCCTGTCTTCAGATCATACCAGAAAGTTAGTCATTGAAACAGTATGGTACTGGCACCAGAACAGAAATACAGATCACGGAACAGGAAAGAAAGCCCAGAAATAAACCCACGCATCTATGGTCAATTAATTAGACGATGCAGAAAAGATAGTCTCTTCAATAAGTTGTGCTGGGAAAACTGGACAGCTACATGTAAAAGAATGAAATTAGAAGATTCTCTAACACTATACACAAAAATAAACAGAAAGACTTAAATGTAAGACCAGACACCATAAAACCCTTAGAGGAAAACACAGGCAGAACAGTCTGACATAAATCACAGCAGTATCTTTTTCTATCTGTCTCCTAGAGTAATCGAAATAAAAACACAAATAAACAAATGGGACCTAATTAAGCTCAAAACCTTTTGTACAGCAAAGGAAACCATAAACAAAATGAAAAGAGAACCCACAGAATGGGAGAAAATATTTGCAAACAATGCAACCCACAGGGATTAATCTCCAAAGCACACAAACAGATCATGGGGCTCAATCTTAAAAAAAAAACAAACAACCCAATCAAACAATGGGCAGAAGACCTAATTAGACATCTCTCCAAAGAACGCATACAGATGGCCAACAGGCACATGAAAGGATGCTCAACATCACTAATTATTAGAGAAATGCAAATCAAAACTACAATGAGATATCACCTCACACCAGCAGAACGGCCATCATCAAAAAGTATGGAAACAATAAATGCTGGAGAGGGTGTGGAGAAAAGGGAACCCTCCCGCACTGTTGGTGGGAATGTAAATTGGTACAAGCACTATAGAGAACAGTATGTGGGTTTCTTCAAAAACTAAAAATAGCACTACCATATTATCCTGCAATCCCACTCCTGGGCATATATCTGGAGAAAACTGCAATTCAAAAACATACATGCACCCCAATATTCATTGCAGCACTACTTACAGTAGCCAAGACGTGGAAGCAACCTAAATGTCCATCAACAGAGGAATGGATAAAGAAGACGTGGTACATACGTACAATGGAATATTATTCAGACGTTAAAAAGAAATAATGTCATTTGCAGCAACATGTATGGACCTGGAGATTATCATACTAAGTGAAGGAAATCAGAGAAAGACAAATATCATATGATATTGATTATATGAGGAATCTTTAAAAATGATACAAATGAACTTATTATTTACTAAACAGAAACAGACTCACAGACCTAGAAAACGAACCTATGGTTACCAGGGGGGAAGGGAGGGGTGGGGGAGGGATAGATTGGGAGTTTGCGATTGACATGTACACACTGCTATATTTAAAATAGATAACCAACAAGGACCTTCTGTATAGCACAGGAAACTCTACTCAATATTCTGTAATAACCTATGGGAAAAGAATGTGAAGAAGAACGGGTATATGTATAACTGAATCACTTTCTGTATACCTGAAACTAACACAACATTGTAAATCAACTATACTCCAACATAAAACAAATTTTTTAAATTAGACTATTTAAAAATAGATAAACAAGAAGGACCTACTGTATAGCCCAGGGAACTATATTCAATATCTTGTAATAACCTATAATGGAAAAGAATATGAAAAATTATATATATATACATATATGAATCACTTTGCTGTATACCAGAAACACAACATTGTAAGTCAACTATAATACGTTAAAAATAATAAAGTGAGTCTCTTGTAGATAGATTGCCAATCTATGCCTTTTGATTGGAGAGGCTTGTTTTTTCCATTTACATTTAAAGTAATTACTGATAAGGAAGGACTTACTTTTCCCACTGTCATTTGTCTTAGGTGTCTTATAGCTTCCCCCATTCATTACCTTCATTACTGCCTTCTTTAGTGTTTAGCTGATGTTTTGGTTTTGGGTTTTTTTTTTTTTTTTTGAGTATAGTCTGTAGGTATTTAATTTGTCGTTGCTCTTGGAATTACGTATGACATTCTAAAGGTATAACAATCTAGTTTTAATTTATAGCAACTTAACTTCAACCACACACACAAACTCTATTCCTATAGAGCTCTGTCCCCTTTCCTATATGTTAATAATATAAAAGTTACATCTTTATACACTGCATATCCACTTACAGATATATAATTGTTTTTAATGCATTTTGTCACTTAAATCCTATAGAGAATAAAAAGTGGAGTTACATACCAAAAGTATAACACTAATTTTTATATTTGCTCATGTTGTTACATTTGCTCATGTATTTACATTTGCTGGCAATCTTTATATCTTACGGCTTGGAGTTACTGTCTTGCATCCTTTCATTTTAACCTGAGGGTCTCTCATGTTTCTTATAGTCAGGTATAGTGGTAATAAACTCTCTCTCATCTTATCTGCAAATATCTTAAGTTCACCCTCATTTCTGAACGACAGTTTCACTGGATATAGAATTCTAGGTACATAGTTTAGTTTTTTTCTTTTCAGCACTTTAAAGATATAATTCTCCTACCACCTTCTGGCCTGCAAGGGTTCTGCTGAGAAACCATCTGCTAATCTTTTTGAGGATCCCTTGTACCTGATGAGTCTATCTTGTTGATTTCGAGATTCTTTGTGTTTATTTGTAAGACAATTTCATTATACTGTATCTCAGTGTGGTTCCCTTTGAGTTTATTCTACGTGGAATTTGTTGAGCTTTTTGGATTTTTAGATTTGTATCTTTCATCAAATTTGGGAAATGTTTGGCAATTATTTCTTCAAATGATCTTGCTGCCCCTTTCTCTCCTTCTTCTGGGACTCCTACCTGTGTATGTGTTGGTCCCACTGTCATGTCTTTTCTTTCAGCTCATTAGACTCAATAATTTCAATTGTCCTGTTTTCAGGTTTGCTAATTGTTTCTTCTGTGCACTCAAACCTGCTGTTGAACTCTGCTAGTGAAATTTTCAATTCAGATATTGTAGTTTTTAGCTCCACAATTTGTTTAGTCTCCTTTTATAATTACTCTTTGTTAATATCATTTTTTCTGATTTCCTTTAGTTCTTTATTCATGTTTTTCTTTAGAACTTTTAACATGTTTATGATGGTTGTTTTAAAGTCTTTGCTTAATACATTTGATGCCCTGCTTCTTCAGGGCTGGTTCTGCCACTTCACTTTCTTCCTTGAATGGGCCATGATTTCCTGTTTCTTTGAAGTGCTTATGATTTCTTCTTGGAAATTGGGCATTGAAAAAAACAGACATCTCTCCCAGTCTTTGAATATACTTTCTCTGTGCACACCTTCACTGCTTAACTGGGTGTTCTCTGAACCTCGGGATCAGCCTGAGATGAAAGCTTAAGGTCTTCTCAGACCTTTCCTGAGCATATGTCTTGCCTGGGCCTGCTTGTGACTTTCAGAATTCCCCTTTATATATGGCTGCTTTTGAATGTCTTAATTTCCAAGATGGTCTCACCCCAGGTTGTCCCCAGAGCCTTAGGTGGTCTATTGTATGTCTCCATCTGTAATCTCCGGCCCCAAGTGTCTGTAGTCCCCTTGCAGCTTTCACAAGTAGAGGCTGCCACTTGATACCTGAGCTAGATGAGACAGAGACCAGTCCTTCAGGTAGCCCTCTGACAGACAGGATAGAGAACATTACATACTTCAAACAGGATCTTCTCGGCTCCCTACAGATGGTGGGAGGAAAATGGGCTACTGCTGCCTCTAGACCAAAACTGCCATGCTATATACCCCGAGAAAAACCATAATTCAAAAACATACATGTACCGCAGTGTTCACTGCAGCACTATTTACGATAGCCAGGACATGGAAGCAACCTAAATGTCCATCAACAGATGACTGGATAAAGATGATGTGGCACATATATACAATGGAATATTACTCAGCCATAAAAAAGAACGAAATTGAGTTAGTTATTTGTAGTGAGGTGGATGGAGCGAGAGTCTGTCACGCAAAGTTAGTCAGAAAGAGAAAAACAAATACTGTATGCTAACGCATATATATGGAATCTAAAAAAATGGTACTGATGAACCTAGGGGCAGGAATAAAGACACAGACATAGAGAACAGACTTGAGGACACGGCAAGGTGGGAGGGGGGGCGGAGGGGAAGCTCGGACAAAGTGAGAGAGTAGCATTGACATATATACACTAACAAATGTAAAATCGATAGCTAGTGGGAAGCTGCTACATAGCAAAGGAAGCTCAGCTCGATGCTTTGCGACGACCTTGAGGGGTGGGGTAGGGAGGGTGGGAGGGAGGCTCAAGAAGGAGGAGATTTGGGGACATATGTATGCATATGGCTGATTCACTCTGTTGTATAGCAGAAAGTAACACAACATTGTAAAGCAATTACACTCCAATAAAGATGGGGGGCAATTCTCTTTATTGGGCACTTGCTAGGTTGCTGTAGACCTTTGACTTTTTCAGAATTCCTATAAGATTAGTTGAGCCAGTTTCCAGTTGCTTTTTGATGTTTCTGTGTGAATGAGGACTTAGAGCCACCTAGTCTGCCATTTTGCTGATGTCTTTTGACCACAACTGGGAATTCTTGAAGGAGTGATATGTCTCCGGGAGCCCTATTTCTTCCACTCTCATTTGTTTCTCTACTCACTGCTGGTTTGACTTCAGTGCCAATTGCCACACTGAAACTGCCCTTCACAGGGTCACCAGTGCAGCCTATAAGTCAAGTTCCATTGGGTAGTGCCAATTCTTACTCTATCTTGTTTGTTTTTTTTGACACATTTTGATACTACTGACCCTTTTTCCTTTCTGGAAACTCCTTTGTTGGTCTCTGTGAATACATTTTCTAAGTTCTTTTTTTTTTCTCCTTTCCTGCAGTTTAATTCCTTTTTTTCCTCCTCTTCCTGCAGTGTCCCTCAGGGTTCTGCCCTAAGCCTTTTCATCTCATGCTTTCCCTCCCCTTGGGTTATACTACCTATGACTCCTAGCCACCACTGGTCTACTGATGACTTTCAAATGGATAGTGTTTAGCACAGCTCTCTTTTAAGTCACAGATCTATATATCCACCCGCTTAATGAACATATATATTTGGATATTTCGCAAACATCTCATACAAAACATCTTCAAAACAAATTCTTATCTTTATGTTCAGTCCATAAACCCGAGACTCATCTTAGCTCCCTCCCTCTTATCCCTGTCAAGGCGCCACTGAAGCCATGTGAATCATACTTTCATAGAATCTCCTCTCCATTTCCATTGCCCGGTGCCTTCATTTTGATCAGCAGAATTTGTTACCTAGATTACTTTCTCCAGTCTATTCACTTTCCAATTCAATTACTGTACTGCTGACAGAGTAATCTTTCTAAAGGGTAACTCTGATCGTGACACTCCCACTTAAAAACCTTTCTAGGTGCCTCCCCTCCCCCACCCCAACAAAGTGGCACTCGTAAGAAAATCCAAACTCCTCAGACAGCTTACAATATTCCTCATGATGTGGCACGTGTTTTACAGCCACATTTATAATTCAACCTCTCATATAATTCTCCTGCCAACAACATTCCAGGTCTGTTTTTGCCATCATTCTTTCACATACGCTTTTATGGAACACATTCCCTACCCAAGACAGGTGCCTCATAAATGTATGTTGGATTAAAAGAAGAAAGTTGAATTATTACATGAAGCCAGGTTGTTAGAACTGAGAAGGTGGTCTTAGTTCTACTTAGACTAAAACCAGCATGGTTTTCAAAGACTTCAAAGAGGTAGGAAGATGAAGGAATAGATCTTTGAATGACACTCTTCCAAAAGGATTTTCTTGTCAGAAACTATTATCATTTTCATTCTTACAGGAGTGGAATATGGAGGTTTGGTGGGCGTCTATAGTTTGAATCACATCCCAACAATATATCACCAATGCAAAAATATTAAGAGGGGGGCTTCCCTGGTGGTGCAGTGGTTGAGAGTCCGCCTGCCAATGCAGGGGACACAGGTTCGAGCCCTGGTCCGGGAAGATCCCACATGCCGCGAAGCAGCTAAGCCCGTGCGCCACAACTAATGAGCCTGCGCTCTGGAGCCCGCAAGCCACAACTACTGAGCCCACGTGCCTAGAGCCCATGCTCCGCAATGAGAAGCCACCGCCATGAGAAGCCTGTGCACCACAAGGAAGAGTAGCCCCAGCTCGCCGCAACTAGAGAAAGCCTGAGCACAGCAACGAAGATCCAACGCAGCCAACAATAAAATAAATTTATAAAAAATTATATTAAAAGGATTTTGAGATCAAGCAGTTCCCTGTAATTTGTAATGCCTCAAGCCTTGCTACTCTTTAAAGCGTGGTCCATGGACCAATAACATTGGCGTTCCCTGAGAGCTTTTAGAAATTCAGCATGGATGAATTAAGATGGGTGAACAGAGTGAGAAATTCAACAAAGTGATGATAGAAAATATTAAAAAGTACCAAATAGAAGTCACAGAGCTGAAGGAAGAACACGTTAACTGAAAATTGTTAAGGTGTTCAACAACAGACTACATGAAGCAAACAAAGGCTCAGTGAATTAGAAGTCAGGGCAGTGGAACTCACCTAATCAGAGAAGGAAAAAAAGTGCTGCTAGATTAAAGGGCTTGCTATTACATAGGTCCCAGAAGGAAAAGAAAGTGAGAAAGGGGCAGAAATCCTGTTTGAAGAAATACTGAAAGATTCCCTAACCTGGGGAAGGAACTAGACACCCAGCTCCAGGAAGCCCATAGGGCTCCAAATAAGATGAACACAAAGAGATCATAAATAATCCCACATATATACGGTCAAAAAGAATGAAATCTTGCCATTTGCGACAACATGAACGGACCTCAAGGGCATTACGCTAAGTTAGAGAAGTCATACAGAGAGAGACAAATACCATATGATCTCTCTTATATGTGGATTTTTTTTTTTTTTTTTTTTTTTTTTTTAAAAAGCAAGCTCATAGATACAGAGAACAGATTGGTGTTGCCAGAGGCGGGGGTGGGGTGTGGAAATAATGGGTGAAAGGCTCAAAGACTAAAAAAATAAATTAAATGTTACACAAAACAGGATTGCTGCTTATAATTTTAAGGGTCAACAGCTCCCCTGTGGACCCCTAGGAGTCCAGATACTTCCAAGTTTAAGAGCCCTTGCTCTTAAAGTGACCTCCAAGGGATGTCTGTCCCTTTACCCTACTCAAATAGCAGATGTTTCGTATTTTACAGACACCATCGTTGGTGGCGGTTTTTGCCACGATGGTCTGGCTCTGCCAGCCCTGGGGAGAGCTTAACCATCTCCACGAGCATGGACTAACTATACACACCTAAGTCTACCTTTGTTCAGCCACCCTTGGTTTATCCTGGAGAAAATGAAACCAAAGAAAGGAAAGAAATCGTGGACTTGGTGACGTAGACGAATTTAGCAAGAAAACAATAAACCAAATTACTCTCTGGACTGAAGGAGGGAAGGCAGAGGGGCTTATTTGGAGGTGTTCAACTCTAAAGCTTACCACCACATTCCTAGTCCATTATGCCAAGATTAACCTTCCATATGGTTACTCTGGGAGGGGGCTGACACCTCTGACTGGCTCTACACTGCCATTAGCCATTTGCTAGCAGAATACTCACAGACCACAGCAAAGCTAACCCTCCCGTGGACTAAGCAAAAAATGTGCTGGTGGATATCCTTTAAGTTGGTGTAAAGAGGGGCAAGATAAATGATCTCAGGGCCTCAAACAAGCCCCTGCACAAGGATCTTTTGCCCCACGCAGCCCGGGCATTGCAGCCTGTCCTGTGACTCGGCTAACGCGTATGTCACCTGTTTCTGCTTCCCAGTGCAACGGGCCTTGCGTCGGGCCTCGCCTCGCCGTGCAGCACAGACAAGTCTTCTGCCAGACCCGGGATGGCATCACCTTACCATCAGAGCAGTGCAGCGCCCTTCCGAGGTAAGAGAGCCATGGACTGCCTTTTCCCAGGCCCTGTGTCAATAGCACGCAAAGACGGTGGTAAGTAAACCTTTCTCCTCCAACCTTCCATGGTCCCAGCGGTCACCTCCGCATTCTCCCCAGGTCACTGGCCTCCTAGAGGTAGGAGGTGGCCTCGTGCTTACTGAATGGGCCAGGCTGGGCTTTCCCCTTGCGGAGATGGAGAGAGAACGCAGAGGATGCTGTTCCTCTGAGGAGGCCTCGTGGCACAAGAGACCCGTGCTGGCTACAGGGTGGGCAGGAGGTCAGGTCCACAAAGTGGGCACCAGACCCCAAGGGCTCCACCGGCCTCTCACTCTTGTCCACCTCCCTCTAGAAGTTATGCTGAGACCCCTGCCCCCAGGTCTCAGCCTACCATTCCCATCCAGCCCCCAGCCCCTGTCATCCTTCCTTCCCTTGGGGAGAGGGCTCATCACCCGCCTCGCTAAGGTCCCCGCCCCTGAGAGCGGCTCTGCCGTCCCCCACCCTGGCAGAGCTCATTCTCAGGTCAACGCAGTGACACGGACATTGTAGAGATGAGCAGACACAGGCCCAGTTAGAGGAAGGGGTCTTCTGAGACCCTACAGCCGTTCAGTAACAGAGCAGAGATCAGAACCCAGGGCTGGCAGCGCTGGGAGTTCTCAGGGATACCTGAGATTTGGGGGTTTCCAGCACGGTTTTCCCATCAGCTCCCCTGATTCAGCCCCCAGAGAGGCAGACCCTAATCCTGCCACCCTCCTACCACAGGCCCGTGAGCACCCAGAACTGCTGGTCCGAAGCCTGCAGCGTACACTGGAGGGTCAGCCTGTGGACCCTGTGCACGGCGACCTGCGGCAACTACGGCTTCCAGTCCCGGCGCGTGGAGTGCGTGCACGCCCGCACCAACAAGGCAGTGCCCGAGCACCTGTGCTCCTGGGGGCCCCGGCCCACCAACTGGCAGCGCTGCAACATCACCCCGTGTGAAAACAGTACGTTTCAACCCCACAGAGCCTTCTGCAGATTCCCCACGAGGCGTCAGGTGCAGCGGGCAGTCCCCGGAACTGAGCCTGAGCATAGGGCAGCGGACCAGCTTTCCCAAGGATCCTGAGCTAGGGCTGGAGTTGTGTATTTTCAGAGGGTGCCTGGGTGCATGCAGGCGAGCAAAGGTGCATGCAAGGATATACGTGCACGTGTCCAGGCCACAAGAGATGGCTGGGTGTGGCCCAAGGGCTCCATCCCGGCCCCTGAGACAGCCGGGTGCCTTCGGCCAAGTGCTGGGTGAAATCAGCCTCCAGCTCACCTACGGTAGTTTGGCTGGTACCCAGAGGGGACAACTAAACAATGGCTCTTGGGGAGAAAGCACTGTTTGCGCCCAAGCAGCACACAGAGCACCTCCCGCTCAGCCAACCCTGCACCCATCACGGCTCTGCGTCTCACAGAACACGGACCTGCCGACCCCCACCCTCCTTCGCAGCCCCGTGGGCACCCACCGGTCTGTGCAGGAGCCACACCTGGCATCTGATACTCATTCACTCCCTCTTCCCTCAAGTCTAGACCCCTCCTCCTTAGCCCAGCACCAGCATTTGTATCCCCATTGGGTGAGGATCTATTTTTTTCTTCCTCTGGACCCAAAACAAATTGGAGGTGCTTCTCCACAGGGAAGGAGACAAAGCATGAAGCAAAGAAAAGGGAAGTTTTAAATGTTGCCGTGCAGTTTCCCCCGCAAACTGGGCCACACTGAGCCTCAGATTCCCCACGCTGAGCAGATGCCACGTAGGCAAACAGTGCCAGTCCTTTTTCTACACGGGGTGGGATTGTCTATGTCCTCTCGTGTGATGCTGACCCATCTCTGTCAGCTCCCCATACTCAGGACCACCGTTCCACGAAAGTAGTTCAGACTTACTATATTAACCACAGGTGTCCACGGCCCGAATCCACGCCAGTATTAAAGACCCATCAGCCTGTGCCAATACTGAACTAGGACGCCACGGCGCTCTGGTAGGCACGGTGAGGGGAAGGGGTAGAGAGGCTCGGGAGAGAGGACAAGCAAATGAAGCTTCACGGGGGAAAGGAAGGCTCGCGTTACAGGGGGTGAAGCCACCAGACAGGTCCTCACTTGCACACCACCCCGAAGTGGAGCAGAATTTAGTCCTTCTGGGAAGCAGCTCAAGGAGGAAAAGCATCAATCAGTCAGACACTCAAACGCCATGGGGAAAGGCCCCCCTGCCCAGGAGGTGAGGCGGTCCCGAGCGCCTTCAGGAAGGAAGGGGGCTATCGGAAAGGCCGCAGAGCCCCGGTATTCGGCCCCCAGTCGCAGCCTGAGCTGCCCCCATGGTTGGCAGCCTGGGGAGCAAATGGCCAAGCTCCAGCGGAGCAAGGCCAGCCCAGAGGCCTCCAGCACGGGCGTCTGGTGCCCAAGGCAGACCCCAGGAGGCACCCGGTGGCCACGGCTGTTACCGAGCCTCCGTTTCACCTCTCCTTTCTGTCCCCTTTCCCAGTGGAGTGCAGAGATACCACCAGGTACTGTGAGAAGGTGAAACAGCTGAAACTCTGCCAACTCAGCCAGTTCAAATCTCGCTGCTGTGGGACTTGCGGCAAAGCGTGAAGACAGGACGCGGGGAGAACGCTACCCTGGCAGCACGGAGGACTCACGCAACCACCTTGGACAGAACTTAAGCTTTCTTCGTTTTATTTATTTATTTCCCCCTCTCCACCCTCCACCACACACATCCTCATCAACCTCCTCCCTTGCCCTTCCCCCTCCCCAGACATGAGGACCCCAGCATGTCTTCTCTCTCAGTTAGCTGGAGGACAGAATGAGGGGACAGGACAAGGACGGAGGTCTAACGGAGGTTGCAGAGCAGATCAGGCCAGACAGAAAGAGCTCCCTGGAAGAGCCAGCTCCCTCCCCAACCTGGGATCCCAGGGAGACCTAGGAAGAGGCCAGCGCAGCCCCCCGGGGCCAGCTGGGAGCCAGAGCCACGGTAGACGGGAGAGAGAGGCAGAAGGGGAGGGTGCCAGAGGGTTTGTGAAGCATCGGTACTGACTCCGGACAGCCAACAGCATCTCTCCTGGCAGGAGATGGTTAAGGCAGGGGAGGGAGGACACCATCCGTGCTGAGAACACAGCCCAGGACTCAGCTCTTCCAGTGGGGGGCACAGAGCAATGAGAACTCAAACCACGGTGGAGGTAAAGGGGAGCCAATCCAAGTAGGCCTAAAGCGCACAGCGATGCAGAAAACGAAGGGGGGAAGGAAGGGACAGAAGCACAAAGAAGCCTGTGCGAGTTCCTGAGAGGGGGAGCGAAGGGGACAGGGGAGCGAGCGGGCAGCCACACGAGGCTCTGAACCACGAGCCCCAGTGCCTGGTGTACCGGTGCAGGCTCAGGGGAGGCTGCGGTGCTCAGCTCTGCTGCCCCCAGGAAGGCAGAGCCCTGGGGCTCGGGCCGCGTGCAGGAGGTATGCCCTCCCTGCAGCGGAGAGGGGTCCCCGAGCGAGCCGCTCAGTGAACTTCTGCCCGTGCCCCCATGGCAGAGCTGGTGAGATGGCGGCGGCGGGGCCTAGCTGCGCAGTCAGGCCACCCCTGGCGTCTCCGAATCAAGCATCCCCCAGCCCGGAACGAACTGCTGACCTGGGCCAGGGTGTTTCGCTCATGAGTAGGCTGGGTTTCCTGCCTATATGGTTTTTACTGCTCCACCTGAGGGCCAAGGACTGGGGTCAGCTGGCCAAAAACCAACCCACCATTCAAGTTGCCAGAGTATCCGTCAGATGAGAGCGACCAGGGCACCCGTGGAACCGCAGGCTTGCGTGGGCCCCTCCCGGGGCACGGTGACGGCTGCCCTGTATTCAGACAACAGGCCGGGGCGGGGCGATGGGGCACGGAGGCAAAGCCAAAGGATAACTAAAGCTTCCCAGACGCTCCTCAAAGGCTTTTCAACCCACTCCCTCCACACGGTGAAGTACTATGAACTCTACCAGAATTAAAATACATTGGTTTTGCTGACTCCGCGGGCAAAGCGGGCGTACACACTCCAGTAATGCCCGTCAGCTACAGTAACGTGGCTGTAGCAGAGCCAAGCGGCAAAACTGAAAACCTGGGACATCGTGGCTCATTGTCAATGAGAGTGCTCACTCCGCAGAGCGGTTGGGGGGCGAGTGACTTTGGCCTGCGCCCCCCAATCCCCGTGGCCACCATTTAGTAGCAGCTGGGGCAGAGCAGGGCGGCCAGAGTCACTCACCCCTCAGCCAAACCGCCCCCTCACATACAGACTCGCAAAACGTCACACACCTCGGGGCCTCCACTGACATCGGGGCTGCATTTTCTAGCCAGCCTGGAAGTACAAGTTAGTGGGGGAGACATTATGCTTTGTGTTCTCCCCAGGTGAGCTATGGACAGTTAAGGTAGTTCTTTCTTCCTCACCACAATAATGGGCTCTAAGAAATCATGTTCCTAAAAATCAGTGTAATGTTTATTTAAAATAAAAGAGAACGTCTTCTATGTCTGTATATCTTTTGTGAATATTTATTAGGATTTCCTGTATAAAAAAGTGCAATATTAATAATTGTACATTGTCTTCCAGAAAAAAAAAACAACAAAATATTTGGGGGACTTTTTATTAACTTCCTGCAGTTGTGTTCCTGTAAACTCGGTGGTGATTATTGTATTGTTCCTATTTTTAATAGAACCTGATGTTTAACTCTGGATCCATTCGCTGTGTACAGAATACATTGTAAAAGCTAGCACAGGATGACAGGGCAATAAGAGGGGATTCGTTTGTGACACAACAGTTATGCATGGAATGTGCAAGACAGATTCCATACTATGACTAATGTGGTTGATAATACCTAGCTCAATAGCTATGGAAAACCAGTGGGCAATATTTACGTTTCCTAAATAGCAGGTGTCCTCCAGCTCCACCACGTGTCGGGTTGTAGCAGGTGGAGGTGGGTTTCAGAGCGAGCTTGGAGGACCTAGGTTTGGGGCGGGCAGCAGCGTGCTCCTTGCATGAGATGAATGTACATTTACTGTCTGTTCTGTGAATTGTGACTCGGCAGCGCCAGAAGATTATTAGGGCTGCTGAAGAATGTGGAAGGAGGCACTTCCTCCTCTAAAACACAAAACTCTATTTATATTTTTTGTACAGATAATACAGCTTATTTATTTAAATCTTGTCGTCCGAGTCTCTATTAAGCTCAGCCTTCCTATCTTGTTCTGGGCAGGGGGGGTGAGGCTGGTTCCCAGTCACATATGTGAGTTTGGCTAAAATGGAAGAATCGCAGTTTTCAGCTTTGCATGGGAAGCTGGGGGCCATGAACGCAGAGGAGCTAGACGTGCACAAATTGAGGCTTACTGCTCTCTTTGACAATCATCTCATTTATGACCCTATGTGTCAGCAGACCTCGAAGATATTGAGGATTTGGTTCCAGACCACTGCAGTAAAGCAGATAGCACAATAAAGGAATTCCCACGAAGTTTTTGGTTTCGCAGTGCATATAAAAATTATTTTTACACTATACTGTAGTCTATTAAAAGTGTATAAGAGCATTATGTCTTTAAAAACAATGTACGTACCTTAAGTAAAAATACTTTTTTGCTAGAAAATGCTAAAGATCACCTGAGCCTTCAGCAAGTCACAGTAGTAACATCAAAGGTCACTGATCACGGATCACCATAGCAAATGTAATCATGATGAAAATTTTGAAATACTGCGAGAATTAACAAAATGTGACACAAAGACGCAAAGGGAGCGAATGTTGTTTGAAAACTGGCGCCAAGAGACCTGCTCAGGGTGGGGTTGCCACAAACCTTCCATTTGTAATACACACAGTATCTGCGATCCACAACAGAGCAAAGCACGATGAAGCGTGGTACACGCCTGTAGGGGGAAGAAGGGAGCCACGGCACCGTCAGGAAGAAGAGCGAGTGCAGGCATCTCGGTGGGGAGGGGGGGTGTGCAGACTCGGAGCAGGAGGGGTCTCACTCCCCGTCAGGCTTCCTACCCCCGAGGGCATGCACCGCGTGCAGTGGCTGCGTGCTGAAACCCTGGGTGTGCGCCCTTGTCGGGGCTCCCATCTATAGATCATTCCTACATTCAATCCTCACATGCACCCTGTGATCATCTCCATTGACATGTGCAGAGACCCAGAGAAGCCCAAGGTCACCCAGAATTCAAACCTGAGCAGCCTGGCATCTCAGCCAGAGCCCTGCTCTTCCCCGCGATGCCGGCCTCAGCTCCTCCGTGCGCAAGCCAGGTGCGGGCACCTTTCTCTCCCACCGCTCAGAGGTTGGGAGAAGACGATGGCGGGACTTTTAACGGAGTTGTTGCTTTCTCACCCCCTAAAATCAATTCTCATGGCACTGTAGGGCTCCTAGCTCCCCCTACTTTTAAAGCATTTAATAAAGCTACTATAGAGAGTGCAGAAACAAAAGCATACTTGTAGGGTTCTTTATAAACAGGCTCTGGTGAAAGGGCAGCGTGTCCCCAGACCCGGAAGATGTCCACACAGGGACCTTTGTGTGAGATACGCTCCAGGGGACCCCAGCCTGAAAGCCCAACTCCAGCCTGTTTCCAGCAACTCACCCCAGCACGTGACACTCCACCGAACAGCATAAAAATATGCCAGAAAGCTCTTCTTGAAATTCTAATTATTTTCTAAGGAGTTGTGGGGTTTGCTTTAAAGAAAAGACCGATGCTAGCGCTATAAATACTCACATACCAGCAACCAAACAATGTTCCACAGAGACCCCCGTGGAGGGTTTTGGCGGGGAAGGAGTCAGAGACGCCACAGCGAAAAGCCAGGAAGGCTCAAAGGGTGGGAAGGGCTCAGACAGCACGTATGGAAAATCTTCCAGCCAAAATCACAAAGCTCAGCAGGCGAAAAAGAGAGATTCTGACCAAGATGCCACCAACCACAGTGTAAAAGTTTGGAATCTTAACCATGAGCCAGTCCTAGGATTGTAACTCCTCCTGCGAGAGTGCCCTGCTTGGCCTCAGGAGTTTCCAGGACTTTGACGAGATGAGCTCAGAAAATCTTTGGGCCCATCGAGACCAGACCGATCAACAATCAGCAGAGCTCACTCATGTCCCAGCTTCCTCACCTTTGAAGAGAGGATACCTCATGGGATAGGGCTGTTGTAAAGAACTGGTTCATTCCTGTCGAGGAAATAGAAGGGGGCCTGGCATGTCACTGAAACATTCACTGAATTGTTAATTGCTATTATCATCATCCAGGCTACCTTAGAGAGATGGGGAGATGACGGGCAGGGCCGGCAGAACGTTTGCTATGTCATGTTACTTCCCATTGTCAGCTTTCAGAGACCCTCGCCTATGTTCCCATTTTCAATTGAGAAACACATCAGTCATTCCTCAGAAGTTCAGTACCAGACAATAGCGTAAACAAGAGAGGTATCAGTGAACCAAGCTCTGTATCTTGGAAGAAAACAGATCCATCCACGTAGCTAACTCAAACATTCACCAAAATACTGACAAACTTCCAGAAATACTTCCCGAGACAGATATTATTTTATAATCCCAAAGTACAACATAGTCTCAATTCAAAATACCCAAATGTACACATAAATCCCTTTTCCTTTGATTTAGTTAAAAAAAAAAGAAGAAGATGGAGAAATAGTCATTCATGAGCAAATACACAAGTAAAGTAAAAGGTAAAATTAAGGATCTCTCACTTACCAAGTGGTACGCTTTCTCATAAACAGCATGGTATTATCCTCTCACCTCATCCTGCAAGTAAACCTAAAGGAAATCACCCAATTTTATTAATGGTTCTCAGCTTAAACGAGACAAGTTAGATCTCAATAATCTATCCGCAGGGCTCCCCAAAATAGGCAAATTCATCCACAAGGAGAAACGGAATCGTGGGGTAGAGAGAAGGATGAAGCTTTTGGGAAATAACCCAATGAAAGCTGACCTGTCTAGCAAGCTAACCCATGGGAGAATAAATTAGGAAACAAAATGAGGTGACACCCCCTTGGTTTTTTCTCTCTCTGTCCCGCATTTTGTTTGATGAACCAACTGTGATTTAAGGACTTCAGGATTCAGACTCAGAATGCACTGAATGTGAGTTAAATGAGGGAAGGTTATCTACCCATGTCACAGACTGCCAATGAGGAAAATATCGGTGTTGATGCAAGCCTTGAAGTGAATAGTAAAGAAGTGAATACCCAATGAATTCTACCAATCCTCTAAGATGAATCTAAAATTATTATCTTCCCCCACCCACCCATCCTGTCCGCTTGGAGATGCTTTCACGGGTCAAATGTGTGTGAGCTGATCAGAGACTGTTATCTTCAACCAAATCTTAGCTTCTTACTCACAGCACCCCAAGGTTTTCAACCGTTTGCTGCTGCCACCCCTAAAATTGGAAGGCAGGTATTGGTAATGAAGCGTCTGCTAATAAGAACTGAGCTGTCACCTTCTCTGTCAACAAGAGGTTTACAGCTTCACTCAGATGGACTCCGTGAAGCACCTGGTCTCCATCAACCACATGTGTCACGCTTCTGATAACACAATATACAGATGTCACTCACCTCTGTTTTCCAAAGGCAAAATCCAACTTCAACCAAGGATTTCCCAGGCTGCTCCTAAAGATATAGTTTATATATGTGTAAACAGACATTAAATGTGCAGTTTTATGTGAGTGAAGAGAAAGCAGACAGTGGGGAATGGTTCTCCTGCCGAACATAAATAATGTTTGCTTAAGCAGAATGCTTAGGAGGACCTGAGAGATTGCACAGTCAGCATCCAGACCAGAAAGCATGCCTGGGAAACCTGCTCCCTCCCTCTCCAAGAGGCCATAAACAGCCTTCCTCCAGGTCTTTGTGATACCAGGGTTGACCTAGTTACAAATCCCGTGAAGGACAGTAGACAAGCTGTGAACAACTTAGTTACCAGGTGAGCAACTCGAGGAAAGGTTTAATGGTCAAGGAAGGGAGTGCGGTGATGAAGTGTGTCATGGGCTTGGTTTCATTCCCCCAATCCCCACCACCATTTTTTAAAAAACAATGAAAGGGCCAGGAAATGACGTAGCTGAGGTCAGCCGAAGGTGGATGAAGTTGTTCGCCAGTCATCCAGGTAGCTCTCTGTCCCACAGCTGGAGCTCAGCAAGTCACAGTGCCAGGGCACAGCGCAGGTGCCAGATTCATGGACCAGCCACTCCTGAGATGGATTTCTTCACCTGCACACCTCCCCGCTGCTGGAGTGGAGACACTCAAGGTAACCACCTGGGAGCAAACCCCCATGACCTAGATCCTCCCCTCCTTTTGCACTTGTGAAGGTCTAGCCTTTGCAACTTGGGCCCAGCTGGGATGGAAAACCACCAGCCTCTTCATCTGGTCCTACTGGACCTCACTCTACTCGCCCCCACCAGGCAGTCCTCTGTCTCTTCTGATCTCATCTCCTTCCCCCTGATTTCTTTTCCCATCACATACCTTTCCTTTCCCTCAGAGTCTCACCAACTCTGACTAAGCACCAGCTCTGTGCCAGGCCCAGGCTGGACCCTGAGGACACAGGGTGAAAGCCTAGTCTCTGCTTTGAGTCCCCAAGGAGCTCAGAGTCCAACCCAGAAAGCAGACACATCCCACCACTAACGCCAACGTGCCCTCCTCTTCCAAGTTTGGGGGAATCTCCAGCCCAGCTTTCTTCCTCATTTGGTCCTTTCCAGTCAGCAAGCCAGGGATTGCTCCTTTTATTCCTAATCCTCTCTCACTGGGGCTTTTGCAAAGGTATCCCGACTGGAGCCCAGTCTCCTCCAATCCACTTCTCACATAGCAGCTAGCACTCTTCTTATACTACCTGCAAATACATCAACGTAAACTGATGCATACGTGTAAAATTAACTTAAACCTACACCCTGGGACTTCCCTGGTGACTCGATGTATAAGACTCCACGCTCCCAATGCAGGGGGACTGCGTTCGATCCCTGGTCAGGGCACTATATCCCACATGCATGCCACAACTCACTAAGGATCCCACGTGCCACAACTAAGGAGCCCAAGAGCCACAACTCAGGAGCCCACGTGCTGCAACTAAGGAGCCGGCAAGCCACAACTAAGGAGCCCACCTGCAGCAACTAAGACCAGCACAACCAAAATATTTTTTTTAAAAGCCCTACACCCGAGGGGGCAGCTAGCTAACAATTTAATTACCTATTCATAAATCTACCCTCCAAAAGTGACCATTGCAAGCATTTCAAATATGGTTATCTAAATCTGCACCAGAGGGTTTGTTAATTACACAAAGTTCATTAATTACACGCCAGTGAAATTAGCTATATTAGAGGACTGGAGAGGGTACACAAGCACCACTGCTCTTGTACAAACCATCTAAGTATCCAGCAAACCCTGCAGCCTAGAGCTACAAGTCCAGAGCTCTCCTTGGTCCTGTGTATCCCCACTCCCCGCACCCAACCCTTGCTTGATCTGACCAGAGAAGTTTCTGGCTGATCTTACCACAAGAACATCCACCGTGGAGTAACCGTCAGAGTGCCCAGGGTTGTAACGATAGGATTTATTCCAGTTCACAGAGCAGGTTACGTGGCAGCACCGGGCCAGTTTGCGAGCATTTATGCCTGTGCCAGAATTTGGTCTGAGATTGCTTCCACTGAAACACACCATCTTAGGGACTGAGGCTGTGTAGGTGGAAACACAGAACTCCAGCCTCTCTTAATGGAGCTCCCATTTTACCGAGATAACCTGGAAATTGTTGGTCAGCCAAAACAGCTTAAATTCATTCACAAAGAAATATTCTCAAAGGACGGTTTGGGTTATACCAGTCCTCTGTTTTTTTAAAGCCTTCTCCACCTTCCTACTTTGTCAGGATAAGGGACAGACTCCTTAAAATGTCCTGAGGCCCCCCTGCAAAAGCCCAGCCTCATCTCTGGCTGATTTCTCTGGGTGACTGGCCTCAGTTCCTTGAAGGCTCCAGGGTCCATCCTCCTTCCCCTTGTCACCTTCCCATGAGCCATGGAACACTGGCCGCCATACCCACCACCGCCTACTCCTCCCTTGGGAGTTTCCCTGGCACCCAGGGTGGGACAAATATGGAGGCTGTAAGATTTATTTACCACACCTCCTCTTGTAAATAGAGTGCTAAAACGATCTGTCGTTTTGCTGAAAAGATGATGATGGGTGGGAATAAAGACGACAATGACCAACGGAAGACTATACTGCATGACGTGACAGAAGGACGAAGAAATCCTAAAGGACAAGATCTGGATAACTGTGGCTGGAGAGGCTGGGGGGAGAGGAGACAGAGGAGGGAAGGGGGAGAGGTGAGGGGAGTCCCACCTCAGCATCATACTGACAATCTCAAGGAAGCCATCACCACCCTTCAAGCTGACTCCCTGCCCTCCCCCTCCCTCAAGGCACCCAACACAATTACAATTACCTGACCCATCCCGGTGCCTGGTAACTCAGAAGATCTTTCCTTCTGTACTTCAGGAAAGACCCCTTTCTCCCTAAAAGCTGTAGTGGAGAAAGGAGAGACAGAAAGAGGAAACACGTCTGGAAATTCTAGGATATTCCAGTCACCCCTTACCAGGGACCACACTGGGACCACAGCGGTAAGTGGAAGTGCCAGGCCTGTCTGGCTGCAGAGCCTCTTCAAAGGCCTCACTGCACCTCGCTTCCCATTTGAATGGCGGTCCTGCATTCAGATGCCCTATCCCAGCCCGCCTCGACCTCAGGGGACAGCAACTCCATCCGTCCAGGCACTCAGCCCAAAGGTTCTGGGGTCATGCTGATTCCCTGGTTAATCTCACTCCACCTCCAATGAGCAACACATTGTAGTCTACTCATTGCCCCCATTTCTACCAGCCAGGTGTGGACCTGCATCATTCTCTATGTCATAAGCCTCCTACCGAGCCCTGCTTCTACCCTTGCCCACTGCCGCCCCTCACAGCAGCCGTCAGGGTGACCACAGTGACAGTTGTAATAGAAACCTGATCTGGGCACTTCTCAGTTGGCTCCCCTTAGAGTAAAAGCCAAATTCCTGGCCATGGTCTCTACAGCCCTCACTGGCCTCCTGACTGCTCCCTGGACACCCCTAGACCAAACTGTGCCCACCCCGGGGCCTTTGCGCTAGCTGCTCCCTGACAGCCTCACCTCTCCCTTTGAGACTCTCAAGAACCCCTTTCTCAGTGAGGTCCACCCGGACCGTTCCCTTCAAGACACCCTGTACCTCCCAGAGCTCCCGGGCCCTCTTTAATCCCGATCACCTTTTCCTTTTCCCATGGCTCTTATCACCTTCTAACTTACAATACACAGGAGGCTTTTTATTTATCACGTGCGTATTACTGCATTTCTATTCTATGCTCCACACTATTAGATACAGCCACGTATGAGTGAACTGCACTGCACACCTATTTATTATTGAGCGTCTGTCTTCCCCACTAGACTGTAAGCCCCACGAAGGGTAGGATCTGCCTCTGCTCTGTTTACTGATATAGCCCGAAGCACCTAATAAATATTTCCTGAAGGAATGAACCAATCTACGTATGTATGTGTGTACAGGTGGCTGGGAGGGGGAGGACGAGGGAGGGTGGTCAGCGCTATGACAGACAGGGCGTGCTGTCCCTCCTGGTGACGGAGCTGAGACAGCAGCTGTGGGACTGTGGGGGGGCAGGGAGGCGTATCTAGGGGGCGGAGGCACATATGATGGGATGTGTGGAGGGAGAAGGGAAGATTTCTGAGAAATCACCCATCAGACAGGGAATTCATTGGATGGAGTGGAGGAAACGAAAGCCCATGGAGACGCAGGAGAACACCTAAGGGCCATCTGGACGGGTCCCATGGAGGTGCCCACAGGGCAAGGGCATGGCGAGAACTATGGCTGACCCAGGAGTCTGGGAAAAGGGCTGCACAGACACTGTGACAGCCTCAAGTCAGACAGACCCCTGGGGCAGCCAGGCAAGCAGAGGTAGGAGATACAGCAATCTTCAGATCTCAGGGACACGGCCTCCCTTTGAGAGCTTATAATAAAACATACACAGCAGATGTGACTGTATGTTACCAAATCACAAGATGAAAATAACTTTTTCCTTGGAAAATCCCAAGGGATCTTTTTCTAAAGTGATTAACTATTTTAGACCAAAAGCTTAAAATGTAAAAATCTCTGCAAATAACCTTCATCTCTGAATGTAATCATTCCTCATTATACATTACACTTGTAAGTAAGTGACTATCATGGAAAGAAGCCCTATTGCAACTTAATCAACATTTTTGTATCTGTGTGTGTGTGTGTCCAGAAGCAATTAGTGACTAGGTCTGAATGCTAACTCAGTACTAGGTACAGTGGCAAATCACTCACACATACAATTACCATTCCCAAAGTTCTTTCAACCTTATTATTTCTGAAGCCACACACCTGCAAACCACAGAGCCTGTTAAAAGCTTTCCAAATTCCATTCTTTTCTCTCAACTTCAAGAGCCTCCTGCCTCTCTCTGGTAGCGCTCCCCTTCCTCCAAATGCATGGCATCATTCAAAAATGTCTTCACTGTTCACAAGGTTTGTTTTACATACATCTTTTCATCCAATGCCCTGAGCAAGCCTGTGAGTAATTCACCAAGTTGCTTAACCTCTCTGAGCCTCAACTCCCCACCTGGACAGGAGAATAACAAACACAGAGAGGTTTGTGTGTGTATAAAGTGAGGTGGTATGTGCTGGTGCTGTGGGAACTCGACAGAGTACGACACAGGAGCTACGCACTTGTGACCACTGTCCCGTGCGTGAACTTTCTCAGGCTCCCTGTGCCCTGCGCTCTGGCTGTGCCATAACTTCCCATTTATCAAGAAGCCAAACAAGCTCAACGGACGGTGAGCAGGACCCTGAGGCACGGCAGGACCCACCGTGTGTCTGCATCATCAAAGAAAGGTCCAACCACATGTTTGCATGCGTATGTGTTTTACTGCATTCTAAACTTCTTTGAGAAAAATGTATGATGAGAGGGAGATGCAAGAGGAAGGAGATATGGGGATATATGTAGAGCTGATTCACTTTGTTATAAAGCAGAAACTAACACACCATTGTAAAGCAATTATACCCCAATAAAGATGTTTAAGAACAAAAAATCTATGATGAGCTCTCGGCAGTATTTCTCCATGTGTGTTCCAATAGGTTTTGCACAATAAAAGGACTCTGTTGTTGGAGTTGGAAATGATTGTTTCTGCCTGCTCGGCATTTATCCCTCCCTTCTCTGGAAACCATATCCCAGTTTTCTTTGGGGCATCCCCCTCACTCCCAGCCCTCCTACAGTTCGTGTAGCTCACATGGGATTGACCCCACACACACACACTGCTCAGTGCAGGGGTGGACCCCGACTCTGGTCTGGACAGTGAGTATTTTCCACCTCCCTGGCCACGGCCATCAGTTCAGGGACCAGCATGAGACACAGCCAGGCAAGACAGACTCAGTTCAGGGATTTTTACTGGAACCACCGGAAAGAAGCCCTTTAGCTAAAAGGATACTGTAAGGTTAGAATTGCTGGAAACTACCACATGGAAAGAGCCTGCCTAAGAGGGCAATGCAGAAGAAAAGAAAGCCAAAAGACGAAGACCAAGCCCCCATCACAGCATTCAAGCCCCTGGATCCAGCTGTGCCTAAAGCCCTAGACTGTTCAACTGCCTGAACCAACAAATTCCCTTTTTCATTTGAACACGTGTAATTTGAGCACTTACAAGAATGCTGAGTCGGGACTTCCCTGGTGGCGCAGCGGTTGGGAATCTGCCTGCCAGTGCAGGGGACACAGGTTCGAGCCCTGGTCCGGGAGGATTCCCACATGCCGCGGAGCAACTGGGCCCGTGCGCCACAACTACCGAGCCTGTGCTCTAGAGCCAGCAAGACACAAAGACTGAGCCCACGTGCCGCAACTACTGAGACCTCGTGCCTAGGTTCCGTGTTCCGCAGCAAGAGAAGCCACCGCAGTGGGAAGCCCGCGCACCGCCAACGAAGGGTGGCCCGCGCTCGCCGCAACTAGAGAAAGCCCACACGCAGCAGCGAAGACCGAACGCAACCAAAAATAAATAAAAGAAAAAGAAATAAAAGAATGCTGAGTCACAGCCTGGGTTATACAAAGTTAAACAAGATGCCTTTACTGTAGTGTTTCACAGAGCTTTCAAAGGATTAATACGCATCATGCATCTCCAACAAGAGGCTCTAATATGCAGCCTTTCCCAAACTTATATGTCCAATGAACGTTTTTGATAACCATATCACAGGGCTGGTATTCCAAAGAAAAGACCTTGGGCTGATACATAGGACCTGTAGGTTAACCTCAAGTTAAAATACTCCAAATCCCCATTCCCTGATTATTCTGGATAAGTGAGATAAACGGGAATTCATTTATCCAAAACTACTGATGCATTTGTCCAGACTTTAAAAATGTCTATGATTTTTTTATTCTTTTTACTAAATTGGGGTCATAAGCACAAACTATGGTATATTTTTTAGACTTAGTATGTATGCACATACGTGTGTGTGTGTGTTATATTGGGATAATTCATGAGCTGCCATACTTTTGAGTTCTGCCCTTTTTAATTGGGTTTATTTTATTTTATTTTATTTTGGCCTCTAGTCCCACTGCCAAGCTATTAGCTGTCACTGCTTTCTGTTCTAAATGTGTCTACTTCTAGCAGCAGAGTCTCTGACTCTTCTCTGGGCTAGTAAACCAGGTAAGAGAAGCTCTTCGGGAACTTTGTGTGTTTAAAAAAAAAAAAAAAAAAAATGTGGAGGACAGGGGCCAACATGCTGAGAGCAAGCGCTGCATGAAGTACCTGAGTTTCCATACGTGAATTGCATGTCAATGATTCTGGCAGCTTAAAAGCTGCTTATTTCCAGGTTCTCGCCTCAATTTCGGACAGCTGAAGTTTCCTAATACCTGACCTCCAAATGTAAGAGATGTTACAATGCTCAACCAAGAAAAGAGCCCCTCCACGTCAATAGTAAGCATCGCGCCCTGCTTAGAAACTTCAAAATGAAAAAGGTTTGTTGTTTTTTTTTATGCCCAGGAGAGCCTATAGTCCAAAAAAATTCCATTTCTTAGTTTATAAGTCATTCACTGGCATAGATGTCAAATTTCAGTCATTTTTCAGGTATTCTGTCTGTCTATAACTCTCAAGTAGCTGCTTGCCTATTTTAAGGAGTATTTGTGGGCTCCCCTGTTTTACGGTCCTATACCATGAAATGGATGGGGTATTGGGGACATCAGGGAAGAAACCAAGCTTCCCCCTTGTCGTTGAAAGAAGAGCCTTGGTCCTGATGAGATGAGGAGTGCAGGCGGGCTGGCTGGTCTTGGGCATTAAAAGCCCAAGAAAATCAGTGTTTTAGATTCAACCACAGGAATGGAAAGTTCCTGAATCCTTTCAGTTAGCATCAAGCTGGGTTTGCTGCCACACTTCGAGGCTTGACCAGGAAAAGCCATCAGTACGTCTCATGTCGGCATCCAACCTTGTGACCCAGAGGTACGGCTTAAAGAGGAGCCCAGCTTAGCACTGCCCTGATGCCTTTTCCAGAATCCAGAGCATATGTTCTGAAAGGCTCCCCCAGTGCACCCCCAATGTGGGGAGGAACCAAGCACCTCCTCAGCCAGCCATGTGGACACTCTGAGCCTGCCCGGCCAAAGTAAACACCCCTGTCTGTCCCCACCCCTGGTGTTTATGCTCAGAAGGGCCTCTGTCCTCCACTTCACTTCAAGGCCTGAGGACCACATGCGGGCCTGGGTGATGGCTGGGCAGGCCTGAGGAGCCAGGGGGCCATTTAACCGGCAATTAGGACCTGTACATACCCCTCACCCGCCCTGCCCACTTCCTCTTGACAACTGCACAGCTGAAGAGCACTTTTGGAGGAAACGGATTGGTCAGCCCATCTTCATGGCCTAAATGACCAGATCCCAAAAAGGTGCAGCCCTCTGGGAAGGTTCTGTTGTGCCGATCCCATTGCCTTGGGGCAGTTTGCTTCACTCCCGCATTAGAGGCAGAAGCATGGAGGGGGGTGGGGAGGACAGCTACTCTAACCGTGTACATTACTGCAAACACTTTCAGGGCCATGTGACTATAACGAAAAGGCGTCTGGACACAGAGCAGGGAGTGCTTGCTCCCCCGCCACCCCCAGCAAGGCCCTGGCCGGGACAGCTGCTCCCGGTGTCAGAACTGGGCTGTGATTTCCGCTTAGTGGAGGGCTCTCTCTGAGCCCCCAGACCCTCTGCCATGAAATCGCTGGTGATGTCTGAAAGGGGCAGGAAGGAGGGTGACTGGGGCCGAGGACGGATGCCGTCTGCACAGCCTTGGGGAGTGGCCTGGGGCTCCGAGGGTAGTGGCCCAAGATCCAGGGCTCCCATCACTGCATACACTGGTTGGCCTGGCACTTATTCTACACCGACTGCCCAGGTTTGCCTTTCGGTCCCATCAGCGGTAAAAGTCACCCTCCAGGTGTGCTTTCCAGTGGAGAAGACCCCACAGAAGTCCATTAGTGCGGCACCACCTTCAACGGGCCCTCTGCCCAGGCAAGTGCCTTCCCGCTACGTCACATATACCATTCAACTCTAATAAAGCAATAATGAAAGTATGAAATACCACAGGCAAGAAGATGGCAGGAGGGTCATCAGTGAACAAGGGTTTTCAAGAAAGTGGAAGAAGATGGGAGGTAGATGGCAGAATGAGCGTAGAGCAAAGCCCAGGATAAAAATGCCGCAGGCATGCTGGGGCTGATAGGGAGCAGGTCTGCCAGGCAGAACCCAGTAGGGGCTCAGGATTTGAAACAGCAGGTACCATAGAAAGCAGAGAGACAAACGGTGCTAAAAATGGGGACTGCTGAAAGAATCACTGACAATGGGCCCCACCTTCCCCAGCCTCTAGACACTGCCTGGCATAAGATCTCAAAGCCAAGCCAAAACAGGGGGGCCCATCTTCAAAGACTTTGACCGCTGTGAAAATGCAACAAGCAGGAAAACGGAGATCCTTCAAGCCATTCTTGGTGCTGTATTCATATCATAATTGGGAAGCCAAGTCGAAAGACGGTTCCTGATCTTCAAAAAATACAAGTGATGTGCCAGGGTCTTTATCCACACAGGTGGCCCCACTGTAAGGTGAACCAGGGGACAAGGGGTTCCCTGGCCACCTAGCCTGCAGACACAGGGCTGCCCCGCACAAATTACGGACAGGAAGACACCATCGTCAGGAGTGGGACATCCCAGCAGATGCCCCCAGGCACCATATGCTAAACCAGCAGACCACATCCACCCCACGCAGGGTCTCCACACCAACTAGTCCCACTATCTCCAGCCAATCAGCCTCACCCTGAGGCCCCGCCTTCCTTAAGCAGGATAGAGTTTGCCATCTTTGGGCTTTAAAAGCTCCACCTGTTTTCTTCTCCAGAGCCTCATCCTCAGAGCATATTGGATTCTGTACTGGAGCAGGTTCCCTGCTTGGCCGTAACTTTTCTTCGTGTTTGATTTCTGGTCTCTAATAATTTTTCTTTTATAACATGCTGAAAGCCTTGAAAACCCTGTGCTTTGGTAGGTGATTAAGCTCCCACATCATTCCCACAAATGAAAAATGCATGAAATAAATTATAAATGTGTATTTCAAGAGAAGGCAACGTGTCTGAAGTCTTCCATCATTGGAGTTTGTTGAATAGGATGCTATGGGGTATTAGAGCAGTGTGTGCACGCTCTAAAACACGCATGTGCATGTGTTTTCACAGCTGCTAAAGAATCTTTCTCCCACAAACTCTTATATGGGAGCCCAGTACACAGAACTGACTACAAGAAGCTGCCATGGCAAAGCAGGGGAGGGGAATCAAGGCCCCATCTGCTCAGATCGCCTTCTCTTTCCCTTCTCGTGGCCCAAGTAACTTCCTAAGATGACATTTCCAGGGAACACAGTTAGCAACCCTGCCTCGGAACAACTAAAAAGTAAACTGAACTATATGAAAAAGAGGAGGTACTTTAACTTTATAAAATATACAAAATTTAAAACATGAGCAGTTATCCTTACCTGCACACTTGTGAACACTGACCAATAAAGTCACAGGGAAATTCAGCCAGGCGTAATTCAGCCATCACCACCACCGTCTTCACCACCACCGTCCTCATCCTCACCTATGTTTAATAAATTAAAGGTGAGCCAGGCCTAAGGGACTGAAGCATACTCAATCATTCAATCCAAACAACCAAACCATGAGACCAGTATTGCTATTATCCACATTTTAAAGAATTTGACCAAGGTCCCATAGCTAGTGGGTGACAAGGGCCCAAGATGCAAGCCCAGGTCTGCTGGATTCTCCTTGCACACTCTTAGTCATGGTGTTCCACTAGTACCCATAATAGCCACTTGTGTCCTTCTTTATGTGTTTTATGAATTTTTTTTACTTGTATTAACCACTTTCATAAGAAGGAAGACAGGTATCAGAGGGAGAGCCAACTCCTTAAGTCCTAAAGAGACAGGTAAGGCAGGGATGCCCTGGGTGGCTCATCTAGCCTGGGATCACCATGGAGGTGACCCCAAATGTACCAAAGGAAGGGCTCAGAGGAAATTTCTCACCCCAAGGGGACTCCTGAATCCCCAGTGCTCCTGAATCAGCCAGGTCTGCACATCCTTCTTCAGCTTCTTCCCTTCCTACTCATCAGACACATTAGAAAAGCTTATTAGTTTTGATATAACCACACACTAGCATATAACTATACTAAGAAGACAGGGGAGAGAAGGAAGGGATGTAGAAGAATTAATATTCCTAATCTACCAAAACAGACAATGTCTAAAATTGATAAGTCAGGGACTTCCCTCATGGTGCAGGGGTTAAGAATCCACCTGCCAATGCAGGAGACAAGGGTTCGATCCCTGGTCTGGGAAGATCCCACATGCCACGGAGCAACTAAGCCCGTGCACCACAACTACTGAGTCTGCACTCTAGAGCCCGTGAGCCACAACTACTGAGCCCATGAGCCACAACTACTGAAGCCTGCACCCTAGACCCCGTGCTCTGCAAAAAGAGATGCCACCCAATGAGAAGCTCACTCACCGCAACTAGAGAAAGCCCACGTGCAGCAGTGAAGACCCAATGCAGCCAAAAAAAATAAATAAAAATTGTGAGAAAATATTTTTTAAACCTTTTTTTCATTAAAAAATAAAATTGATGAATCAACAGACAGCAGTATATTATTTAGAAATTTGAAGGAAAATATTAGCAGAAACAGATCCAATAATTTACAATTGTTCTCTGGGGAAGACACAGTAGAGGCCAAGGGGCAGCTACTTAAGAGACTGCTACACTTTTATAAGCATTTTAGCACCATTTGGTTTTTCAAATCGAGTGCCAATATTTGATTTGTGAAAATGAAACAAAAATAATAAAACCTACCCTCCTAAGTGGTCTCCTTTAGCTTAATGGACTCCAGAAAGGAGTTCAAACAGAGACAGTGTGGTTTGATGTGGTTTGTGGAGCCATGCGATCTGAGCCACTGCAGATGGGGGGTGCCTGGTGTTGGGTGAAGAGCCCTGGATCTTGAAACAGAAGACCTGGGTTCCAATCCTGGCCTTGGTGCTCCAAGCTCTGTGGCTTTCCGCAAGCTGCATAATCTCTCTGAGCTTCTTTACCGCATAAGGGCAGGCAGCCAGACCTGATATAACCAAGAGGATTAAATAATATAGATCCCAACCCAGTGAAGCAAACCTCGTGAGGAGAAAAGGGTGGGGACCTGAATGTCTGGGCCAGGCAGGTGAGAGCCATGGAAAGACAGACTTGGATAAGAGACATAGGTTTCTTGCCTATGAACAGGCACTGAGCTGAAATTTTCCCTCTCCCCTCCACACTGTTCCCCCCTTCCCTGAGACCACGGAGTATATTTTAGGGTTCCACAGACTCAAAAGAGAGGTGGGTATCCCAGGTGTCAATCTGCATCCCTCTGTATGAGGCTCACTCAGACCCTGAATCCATCTGATCCTGGCCGGGGCCCTCTTGAACAAAGTTCCTCCTTGACTCTTCTGAATTAAAAAAAAAAGAAATGTCCAAACTACTTAGCCTTAGGATCAAACCTTAGGCCCCAAAGAGGAACCTCCAGCCCTTTCTCCAGGATAGGATCCAGCTCACCACTGTGTCAAGCCTTGTGAGAGGTCTGATCACAGCTGTCATTTTAGGACAAGCAGGTCCAGGAACCAGCCCAAGCTGAGGCCATTTTTTCCAGGTTCTGAGCATTTAGAAGAGCTCACGGCTCAAGGGCCAGCTGCCGACTGCCTGGTTGCCAAGGGTCCCTTTTTCCCCCTCCTCTCCCTGGACTCAGAGCCTGCACTGGTTTGGGAGTGAGAGAGGTCTGGCAGGTCCATGCTTTCCTGGGACTGCCACAGAACCTCTTCCTACCCCTCCAACTCCCATGACCAGACCCACACCCATTGAGACAACACTGTTTGTGCTCATATGCCATGACGTGAAGAGGTAGAAAGATGCCCTGTGCAACAGCCCTGGGCAGAGAGAACCCAAAACAAGACTCCAGATCAGGCCCAAGGCACTCCCACCAGGATGCGGAGGCAACAAGAGAGTTAGGCTGAAATCTCCCCGAAGGTCGCAAAGAACACAGTCTGCTCTCTGTGTAGACAGCATGTGGGGTGAACACACGGACCTTCAGATTCAATCCCCCCAAAGTAAAGTTTATATTCTTTGGCACTTAATACTTGGCAAGGGTTAATCATAATGTCAATTAATACAATGATTAAATTAATAAAATACATCTGGATGGGAAAAAAACCCTCAGAGACCAGCTTTGATTCCATGAGCACAAGGTAAAGGACCCAAGAGGGGGAGACAGCAGAAGGAGGGTTAAGGGGACTAATTACCCAGTGATTAAATGTCATTTTCCTTGAGTCAAGTGATTCTCATTTTATTCAAGTGTGCTGGAAACGATGGTGAAGATTTCTTTTTTTTCATTTTGGGGAATTTTTTTTTTTTTTTTTTTTTTTTTTTTTGTCCAACGAATAACTCAATCATCTGCTTTTAAAAGTAGTCTGCAATTTCTAAATTACAGTCTTTAAAATTCAAGCTGACACTGTCAACTCCTGCTGGTTAGGATTTTCTGAATCACCTACAGAAAGACGGCTGCTCCGCCGAGAGCCTGTCTGGGAAACTGGCCTATATATTCTGTGCCCCAAAGCATCTGTTTCCTCAAAGATGTAGCCGGGAGGCTCAGGGTATGAAGCCAGGCACCTGCTCATTTCCTTAGGAGTAAAGCTGATGGTATATGTGGTCTGGCCCTCCATAGGGATATTCGCTCGGGGGCCAGACCAGGCGGGCTTACAGCTTTTGGTAGTGACGGGAGGGCAGGGCACATAGTGGGCTCGTGTGGTGGTCAGGTGGTCCAAGGGCTCGGTGGGAAGTTTCAGCTGCGGGATGGGCTTGACTGGCTTGGTCTGCACGCTGGCCCACTGCTTAAAGTCCTCTTTGGTCGTGGTGGAACTTTCAAAGCGGCCACCCTTCTTGACCGAGAGCACCGGTCGGTAGGACCGAGCTGGGGCACCCTTAGGGTACTTGTAGTGGGCCTGCACTGTCGTCAGAAGGTCCATCTTTTCTTCAGGAGCAACATAGGTGGCAGGAGCTTTGGAGAACATCTGGGGCGTTGGCCAAGCTTGGTACTTATCTCGAAATTCGCTGGTGTTAGAGAACGGCATGTCTAGCACACTAGGCCTGGCTGGAGGTTTCAAGCTCTTGGCTGGCTCCCCCATCAGGCCCCGGTATGACTCGTTGTGAGTGGTAAGGCTTTCAAAGGGGATTTCACAGGGTCTGAACTTCTCCGGCTCATACACATAGCGTTTCTCCATGGGGTGGGCCACGTAGCTCATCTTGTAGTCTGTCAGATCCTCCAGGGGGATGTTACAGAGCTTGAGTGCGGCCGGAGGCTTACAGCTCATGGTGTTCACCAGGCCCTTCATGGAGTAGTCATCCTGGTGTGTGGTTCGGCTATCAAACTTCGTTGACGCTGGCCGGTAGCTGTGTGGCAGACGAAGCAGTTCTCGTCTAGGTTGCTTCCAGGGTAAATAATCAGCTGAAAATAAAGCAGAAGTGGTAATCACTCATAAATCCAGTCACTCAACCTGCATGTATTCCAAGAAGCCCCAAAGCCACAAGCCAATCTCCAGTGAGATGTTCCCTGAGACAAAGAACAGAGCAGATCCCTGCTACCACCTCAACCAAGGGCTTGCTGTTCCAACTCTGTGGTATTTGAGGGCTACTGTGCAGAAGAGACAAATTTATAGGTGTCTCATCATACCCACAATGCTGCATGCAGGGATTTTAGAGGGTCCACAGCCATGGGAGGATACAGGGAATCGATTCCAACAGAGAAGTCCAACCACTGGTTTACCCTGATCCAAGAACAGTTCCACCCCTCTAAGGGGAAGGTGGCCTCTGTGAATCAGCAGAGAGTGACTCTGAAGGTGCATGCAGGGCAGTGAGACAGGGGATTCACAACCCACCACTGCTGGGCCACCAGCCAGACCTACCAGGCCTCCCTGGTCATCCGTGGAGTGACAGCCATTAAGTCCCTATAATCTACACAAATCAAATATGGCACTCCAAGGGAATACGGGCACTGTGTTGGCTAGCCAACTCTGAATCCACAGGGAATTCTCTTGCCTACAACTTGACAAAGAAAACAAAAGCAGCTTCCCAGGAGTCTTTGAGGTATATAGCCAACACCAGTGGAATCCACAGGCACACTTTCTTTAAACAGCTTTACTGAGGTATAATTTGTGTGACATAAAATAAAACGTACCATCCTTCATACACAATTCAATAACTTCTACAGAGCTGTGCAACTATCTATAATCAAAATCTAGTTATACTGAGTCACCTTGCTGTACAGCAGAAATTAACACAACATTGTCAATCAACTATACTTCAATAAAAAAATAAATTTAAAAAATCTATTTGTAAAACATTTCCATCAACCGAAAAAATATCAATCAAGCCCATCTGCGATCTTCACTCCCATCCCTGGGCAACCATTTATCAGTTCTTGGTCTCTATAAATGTGCCTTTTTCTGGACATTGCCTATAAATAGAATTGCACAATAGGTAGTGTTTTGCATTGGCTTCATTCACTAAGCACGTAATGGAGGTTTATCCCTGTCATAGCATATATCAGTTCACTCCTTTTTATTGCTGAATAGTACTAGAGTATATGGATATACCAAATTTTGTTTATCCATTCTTCAGTTGATGGGCATTCGAGTTGTTTTCACCTTTTGGCTATTATGAAAATCTCTGCTCTGAACATTGATAGACAAGTATTTGTGTGGCTATATCTTTTCATTTCTCTTACAAAGATACCAAGAAGCAGAATTGATAGGTTATATGTTAATCTATGTTTAACTTTTCAGGATACTGCAAACTCTTCCAAAGTGGGTGTGCCAGTTTACTTTCCTACCAGCAATGTATGAAGGTTCTCATTTCTCCACATCTTCAACACTTGTTATTGTGATTTGTTTTTTAATTATAGACATTCTGTAGTGGGTGTTTAGTGGTATCTCATCGTATTTTAATTTACATTTCCCTGATGACTAAAAATGTTGAGTATCTCTATATGTGCTTATTAGCCATTCATGTGTCTTTTTTGGTAAAATGTCTACTCAAATCTTTTGCCCATTTTTTAAAACAGTTGTTTGTCTTATTTTTGAGTTATAAGAGTTATTTGCATATTCTAGATACAAGTCCAATAGCAGATATGTGATTTGTAAATATTTTTTCCCGGTCTATCACTTATCATTTCATTTTCTTGCTGGTATCTCTTGAAGCACACAGAGGTTTTGAATTTTCATCAAGTTCAGTTTTTTCCCTATGTCTTAGCCTAAAAGATTTAAAATTTTACCTTTTACATTTAGGTCTCTAACACTTTTTGAGTTAATTTTTTAGTATGGCGTGAAGTAAGGTCCACGCTCACTTTTCTGCATGTGGATATCTAATATGTCAGCATCATTTGTCAAAAAGACAAATTTTCAGCTCTTTTGGTTTGATTTTTACATATAAAATTTAGGATCACTTTGCCAATTTCTGCAAGAACAACAACAACAAGCCTGCGGGAATTTTGATAGGAGTAGCATTAAATCTATAAATAAATTTGGGTGGAACTGTATCTTAGCTGTGTTGAATCTTCCAGCCTATGAACATGGACTCTTGCTACCTGTTTCCATATTATTTCTCTCGGCACTATCTTGTACTTTTCAGCGTACAAGTCTTACATTTATTTTTTTTAACTTATTACAAATATTTTATTCATTTTGAGGCTATAATGAAAACTGTCCCTTAATTTTGTTTTCAGATTTTCAATGCTAATATATATTTTTTCAATGCTAATTTTTATATATTGCTCTTCAACACTGACACACTGATGAATTCATTCTAGTAGGGTTTTTTTTGTGGATTCTTTAGGATTATCTTATCTGAGAATAAAGACAGATTTACTTCTTCCTTTCTAATCTAGATGCATTTATTTATTTGTTTTTCTTGCATTACTGCACTGGCTAGAACCTCAACTACAATGTTGAACAAAAGAGGTGAGAACTGCTATCCTAGCCATGTTCCCAATCTTAAGGGGAAAGCATTCAGTCTTTCCACATTAAGTATGATGTTAGCTGTAGGGGGTTTTGTGGAAGCACTTTATCAGGCTGAGGAAGTTTCCTTCTATTCCTAGTTTCTTGAGAGCTTTTATGGGTATCAGATCTTGTCAAATGCTTTATCTGTGGCTTTCAATCATGTAGGTTTGTCTTTTACCTTATTAATATAGTATATTACATTAATTGATTTACTGATGTTAAACCAACCTTGCATTCCTGGAATAAACCTCACAGTTTTATAATTATTGGTTCTGCAATTGTCTTTTAATTTAGAGAAAAGTATATATTTACCTACATAAGCAGTTTTATCAGTGCTCTTTATTCTTTGCATGGATTTGTGTTAACGTTCAGTATTATTTTCTTTTAGCCTGAAGGACTTCCTTTATTATTTCTTGCAAGGCAAGTCAGTGAGCTACAAATAAACTCAGTCTTTGTTTATCTGGGAATATATTTTCCCATCATTTTTTTAACATCTTTATTGGATTATAATTGCTTTACAATGGTGTGTTAGTGTCTGCTGTATAACAAAGTGAATCAGTTATACATATACATATGTCCCCATACCTCTTCCCTCTTGCGTCTCCCTCCCGCCCTCCCTCTCCCACCCTCCCTCTCCCACCCCTCTAGGTGGTCACAAAGCACTGAGCTGATCTCCCTGTGCTATGCAGCTGCTTCCCACTAGCTAGTTATTTTACATTTGGTAGTATATACGTCCATGCCACTTTCTCACCTCGTTTCCCATCATTTTTGAAGCATAATCTTTAATAGTTATAGAATTCTTGGTTGAGAGGATTTTTTTTCCTTTCAGTACTTTGAGTATGGCACACCACTGTTTCTGATGAGAAGTTAGTTATTGTTGTCATTTCCCCGTATGTGATGAGTTGTTTCTCTTTTGCTCTTTTCCAAATCTTTGGCTTTCAACAGTTTGACTGTTATGTGAATAGGGGTGGATCTCTTTGCATTTCTTCTCTATGGATTGTGCTTCTTGGATGGATGTGCAGATTAATATTTTTCATCAAACTTAACAGTTTTGACAATTAAATACTTTTCTGCCCCTTCTTCTTCTGGGCCTCCCATTATCTGTCTGTTGGTACACTTAATGGTATCTCACAAGTCTCTGAGTTCATTTTTCTCCATTTTTTCTCATTCTTCACATTGGATAATCTCTACTAAGATCTCCATTTTCATGGATTCTTTCTTCTGTCAGCTCAAATCCGCTATTAAGCACCTCTAATGAAGTTTTTTATTTTGATTATTGTCCTTCCAATTGCAGAGTTTTCATTCAATTATTTTTAGGATTTCCCTTTACAGTATTCTCTATTTGACTGGAAATTGTTGTTATATTTCCCTTTATTTCTTTAAACATGGTTTCCTGTTGTTCTTCGAACATATTTATAATAGCTACTTTGAAATATTTGTCTGCTAGGTCTAACATCTGGGCCTCTTCAGAGATAGTTTCTACTAACTGCTTTTTTCCTGGATCACACTTCCCTGTTTCTTTTTATGCCTCATCATTTTTTGTTAAAAACTCAACACTTTGGACAATATGCCTCAGCAACCCTGGATTCTGATCTTCCACCGGGAATAGTTTTTGCTGTTTGTTTAGTGACCTGCCTGCAGTAATTCTATAGAGACTTATCTCCCCTGCAATGTGCGGCCACTGATGTTTTTGCTGAGTTTTTTTCTTTTTAATTGATTTTATTTTTAAGCCTAGGTTCCTAAGAGCCACCCTCTATCAGCATAGTTTAGCAATCAGCCTGTGATTTACCAGAAGTTATACTTAATCACCTTAAGCCACTAAGGCTTTCACCATTTGCTAATAGATCCGTGTGTGGGTTGGAGAATATAGTCAAAGATCAGGCAATTAACAAGTCTTCCCCGGCTTTTATTTTCTGCTGGGCTGTCTCTTGTCTCCTCTGCACATGCACGAGGCATCATATTCAGCCAGGAAAGATGAGTAGATAACTAGACCCTTACTCTGATCTCTTGAGCCTGCACACTGCCTTGCCCATATGCATAGTCTTCCAGACCACCAGGAATATGTATGAGCTTATCAAGGCCTACTCTGTGTCTGTCTCATTCTCTGGATCTCTTTGGGAAATTTCTGACTCTTCTACTGGACTGTTGCTTGCTTCAAGTAGTACTGCAACCTCAGACTAACTGCAGAAGTTGTCTTCCCTGGTTACTTTGCCATTAATATCACAATTTTTTTATGGGAATGCCTGCGTACGTACTTTACTCCAATCAGCCCCCACTGGCAGCAGAGCTGCTGGCTTTCACAGCCCAGCCTGCCCAGGCAGAACCTACCACACAGATGGAACTTGGGGGAGGGGTGATGGAAGCAGCCCCAGGATAAAACACCACACACCCCCACTGTTCATAACAAGGTTTAGTAGTTTTTCCTGAATAAATGGTTCTCAATTTGTTGTATGCCTTTGGTTGATTTCCAGAGTCCTAAAATGATTGGTGTTTTACTATTTTGTTACTTTTTTGGGAAGAGAATTTGTCAGGCTCCTCACTCTACCGCTCTGTAAGGCCTGACATACCCCACCCCCCAGGCACACTCGTAAGCTTATTTTAGGCTAATAATACTACCAACTATTTATTTTAAATTGGCTTTATTTTAATTGAAAATCTAATCTTTCTCCAAGAGCCATTAATGGCTCTATCAGCATCTTGAAAGCATTAGGGGGCCTTAGAGGGAACCATCTCGCTGAATATAAGCCACATGTCTCCCCCTCAGACTTTAAGCCTCACTGAAATGGGGGCATCTACTTGTAGATGCCTACACACTGCCTCAAGGTGCATGGGGGTGGGCAGGACAGGGTTTCCTGGCCCTCTTCTGGGATGGATGAAGTGTTACGAAAACAGGTTCCTAACCTGAAAGTTGCCTCGCGATTTCTGATACCCAGCAATACAGCTGAGACCACATTATTACCTAACCTCCTAACTTCCTCCAGCCAGCATATATTACAAAAAACCTCCACAGGACCCTGAAAACCTCAGAATTCCACATGACAAACTATTCACATGCCTGAAAAGCCACCAGTAAAAGCCCTTCAGGGCCAGTGTCATGTGCATAATTGGCAAGAACCTCTTTAAAAGAGATTCCATTCAATAATGTGTCTTTAAAAAAAAAAAAAAAAAAACTTAGCTAAACCTGAAGCTGAGTATCAACTAATTACACTCTCAGTCTTTCCAATTGCACAGCGTTTTGAAAATGTCAAAATTACAACCAAATGCTACTGGAGCATATATTACTGGTGGTTTTCTGGAGCCCGGTAAAGGTGCTGGCCATGAGAGTAGTAAGAGAAAACTTTGAATATTTTTCCTATGGAACCATAGTAAGCAGAGCATACAGACGTAAGATAGATGCACCCATTGAAACACATATATTTAATGACCTTGGTCTTTGATTTCTTTTTTCCCCTCCTTTGTAAGGAGAATCAATGTATGGCCACAAAACTATGAAGGCTGCTACGAAAAAGACTTATGAAAGCAAATTTCCACAAGAGAAACAAGTCATCAAACGAGTGATAAACCAAGAGATAAGGCAAGGATGTGGACCCTCAAAGATGCATGAGGTTGTGCCGGACCAACCAAAGGGCAGAGTAGATGTCATGGGTCTTCTCTAATCTTCACTCCTGCTCTTGGCCTGCACCCACAGAGTAACAGACCTGATGGGGATTTGTGCAAATCTAATGCCAAAAGGTGTCACCTGGAGTCCTTGTAAACGGTGATCCAGAACCCTTCGTTCATTTATTCCCTCGCTAAACACGTCTTTGTTGCTGCGTCTCCTGTGCTAAAAACTGTAAGTGCGTGTTTGGCATTCAAGACCAAATTTTGGAAGCCACTATACCACAGAGGAGTAATGGAAGAAATAAACCACTGAGATTATATGAAATGGCAAGTATTATTCAAAAAACTAGTAAGACACATAGGTTGCAAACTGACACCTATAGGTGAATTCTAATGACAAATACGTTCTCTTTGACTACAAACTAATTTGTCTCTTTTTAAACCTGAATTTCAGAGGAGAACTATGAAATCCACCCTCAAGTACATATGCAGCCAGAATAAAGCCAAAGGGTCGGGACTTCCCTGGTGGTACTGTGGTTAAGAATCTGCCTGCCAATGCAGGGGACACAGGTTCGATCCCTGGTCAGGGAAGATCCCACATGCCACAGAGCAACTAAGCCTGTGTGCCACAACTACTGAGCCTGTGCTCTAGAGCCAGCAAGCCACAACTACTGGAGCCTGTGCACCACAACTACTGAAGCCCACACACCTAGAGCCCGTGTCCCACGACAAGAGAAGCCACCGCAATGAGAAGCCCACACACTGCAACGAAGAGCAGCCCGCACTCACCGCAACTAGAGAAAGCCCATGTGCAGCAACAAAGACCCAACAGCCAAAAATTTAAATGAAAAAAAAAGAATCCGCCTGCCAATGAAGGGGACACGAGTTCAATCCCTGGGCCAGGAAGATCCCACATGCTGCAGAACAACTAAGCCCATGCACCACAACTACTGAGCCTGCGTGCCACAACTACTGAGCCCACATGCTGCAACTACTGAAGCTCGTGTGCCTAGAGCCTGTGCTCCACCACAAGAGAAACCACCGTGATGAGAATCCCGTGCACCCCAGCGAAGAGTAGCCCCCACTCACCGCAACTAGAGAAAGCCCACGCACAGCAACGAAGACCCAACACAGACAAAAGTAAACTAAAAAAAAAAAAAAAAAAAACAAAGGGTCTAAGCCTGCCTGGTTCAGAAGAGTCCTGTTGCTACTCCACTGGTATACATTCATTAAATATGTGTAAGTAGATAGCAGTTAACAGGTGCCAGAAGTTTAAGAAAAATAAAAGAGAAGAAAATAAGGTTTTCTCAGTCTTAACTTTCTCAGTAGGGAAAAGTCAGCCACGATTCAGTTTTAGCAGCGGAATACTGTTCTCTGGTTTGCAGAGGGCAATTTGAGATGTAACTGTTTGGAGAAGGGGAGGAATATGGGAGAGCTGGAGGTAGGAGAGATTAAAACTTAAGTATTAGATTGTTTTGGGTTTTTTTTTTCTGTGTGTTGATTTTGAGAGGTGAGTATTTTGTGGGAGGAAGTGGGGGGACTTTCCTTAAAATAACACCACTAGGCTACTCCATCCTTGCCAACCCCCAAGGAAAGCAAGGAGCATTTCTCACCCCTAGACCTCTCCCTGCATGTAGGGCAAGGCGGGGAAGGAAAACTGAGCTGAGCAGGCAGTTGTTCTGAAGAATCTCTAACTATTCCAAGATGTGTAAATCCAGGCAGCCCACAGGGAGGATGTGGAAAGTAGAAGATGTAGTTGGATGAGCCCGACCAAGTCCCTGCCCCTCCCCCAGTGAAGGAAGTGCTCACTCCAGCTTTGTTTTTTCCTGGTTCTCAGCGTCCATTTTTGGCCCTCCTGTAAACACTGATTGAAAGGGGAGACAAATGAGCCCTGCAGAGGCCTGGGTGCCATCCCACCACATGCCTGGTTGTGTTGACCCCTTGGTAAAACATTTGCTATGGTGCCTGCTTTGTTGAGGGTAACAGGCAAAGAAAAAGATCCCTGCCCTCCAGGAGCTTGCAGTCTAGCCAAGGAGACAATGTTAAACAAAATTACAAAATGAATTACAAAACAAGCGAGTACAAGACACTCTTAGAGCACCTAACAGGGTGTGTTTGGTCTGGCATGAGGGAAGGTCTGGGACTCCCTCTGAAGGTGTGATCCTTCCGCCACTCGCTGAAGGATGATGCTGGACAGGAGACAGGAGGACAGCTCTCTAAAGAGGGAAGAGCAGTGCAAAATGCCCTGAGACAGAAAAGAAACAGAGCAAAGGAACGGAAAGAAGTTCCTGTGGTCGGAGCAGAGGGGCTCAGGAAGAAGGAACCAAATCTGCAAGGAAGCAGAGGAGTTGGTAAAGGTGTGGGATTTTATCCTAAGAACCATAATAATTACTTAAGGAGTTTTAGGCAGAGGTCATGTGAGATTGCCATCTGCAAAAGCCCTCTCTGCTTCCATTCTGTGGATAATGGAGATGAGCTGACAAGGTCGGAGCGATGCTCAGGCACATGTCCAGGTGCAGACATGGAGAAGACAGGGTTCGGTTGCTGCTAGGAGGAAGCAACCACAGGACAGAAGACAGAGGGAGTAAGAGACAGGCTGCAGAGAAATAATGTGGAATAGGCTGTATGATGACAGGCACAGGCGGGGCTGATGCTGAGAAGGAAGGCTGAGGCATCAGTGGGCTGGAGATCCCAGTGAGGCCAAGGACTGTCAAGGTGGGTGTAAATAGGGCAGCAAGCCAGAAGGACCCGATGATGGAGGGCACGAAGGTGGAGCCATGCAGGGGTATGACGATATCCAGAATGTGGCTTGGCAGAAGGCGGCTACAGAAGAGTGGAAGAGGACGACACTGAAGGTAAGAAAGTAAAAGGACACACACACAAAAAAAAAAAAAAAAAGAAAAAGTAAAAGCAGAGAAGCTCAGCCACATGCAGAATCTTCAAGAATAATAGATTTAGAGCTCCTGGAAGGGCTTCAGGAAGATTCCTACAACCCCGCAAGCCTCCCCACCTCCCCTCGGCTACGTGTTTGGCATGGCTAAGTAAAACCCGTTATCATCACAATCACGTAGACACCCACAGACATGTGACAGGAACAGTTTAGCACATACTTTCAAGGCAGCCACGTGCATCGTAAGCAGCAAAGTCAATGGTCACAACGCGGGCCTCCATCCCCATGGTCTCAGCCCTGTGGCTCGTGCTCCACGCTGCCTGCGCTACCACACCCGCCACTCCACACCCTGTCTCTCCTACTAGACTGTAAAGTCAGGGGCAGGTCGTTATGCTTCCTTCACAGTTCCCAATACCATGCCTGGGATGCAGGAGGTGCTCAATGAGGAATGCAATCGTCCCATTAAAATGAAGTTCAAACCTGGCAAAACTCATTTATGAAGTTAAAAGTCAGCATAATGGTTCTATCCTGGGTGGAAATGGTAACTGGAAGGGAGTATCAATGCCATAGGTCTTGATCTGCATCCTGTTTCCAGGTGTATTTACTCAAAATTCACTGGTCTGTATCATTATGTATTTGTGCATTTTTTCTGTATGTTACGTTTTCATAATTTTTTTAATGAACCAATCCATCAGTCAGTGATGGAACTCAACTAAACTTAAACTTGAAATGCTTCCCTCATATAGGATGGGAACGGCAAGCTGAGGCAGGGGTTGGCAGATATTTTCTGTAAGTGGCCAGATATTAAATGTGTTAGCCCTCGCATGCCATACGGTCTCTGTCTCAGCCCCTCAGCTTTGCTGCTGTAGCACAAACGTAGCCATAGATAGCAGAGAAACCAGATGGGTGTGGCTGTGTTCCAGCAAAACATAGCCATGATACTGAACTTTGAATTTCACTTACTATTCACATGTTCTAAAGTAATAGTCTTTTTCTCATTTATTTTTAAGCATTCAAAAATGTAAAAAGCTTTCTTAGCTCTCTAGCTGTACAGAAACAGGCTGCAGGCCAGATTTGGCCACAAAAAGTACTCTGCCCAGCACTATTTGCAATAGCCAGGACATGGAAGCAACCTAAGTGCCCATCGACAGATGAATGGATCAAGAAGATGTGGCACATATATACAATGGAATATTACTCAGCCATAAAAAGAAAGGAAACTGAGTTATTTGTAGTGAGGTGGATGGACCTAGAGTCTGTCATACAGAGTGAAGTAAGTCAGAAAGAGAAAAACAAACACCATATGCTAACATAGGTATATGGAAACTAAAAAAAAAAAAAAAAGACGGTTCTGAAGAACCTAGGGGCAGGACAGGAATAAAGATGCAGACGAAGAGGATGGACTTGAGGACACGTCCTCAAGTATTTTACACTACCAAATGTAAAATAGGTAGCTAGTGGGAAGCAGCCGCATAGCACAGGGAGATCAGCTCGGTGCTTTGCGACCACCTAGAGGGGTGGGAGAGGGAGGGTGGGAGGGAGACGCAAGAGGGAAGAGATATGGGGACATATGTATATGTATAGCTGATTCATTTTGTTATAAAGTAGAAATTAACACACCATTGTAAAGCAATTATACTCCAATAAAGATGTTTTAAAAAAACAAAAAGTACTCTGCCCAACCTCCGCGCTGAGGGGGTGTGTGTATAAAACCCACTCCCCAGCCTAAACCCACTCCCCAGCCAGCGCTCAGGCTCAGCCCATCCTTCCCCCAACCTGTGCCTCAGGCACTCTCCCACCTTTATAAGTAGGCAGACACTCCATCTTGTCCCCGCATGGGTATTTACTGTCCCGAGGTCTGATGGGGTCCACTCGACTGACAGGGTATGGGTTGTAATCTTGTTTATACGTCGTGAGCAGATCCATATTCTCTTCACTTGGGACAAACGGGTCGGGCTGGTGGATCTTCACCGGTAACACTCTGTGAGGCCCAAAATCTCTCCTGTAAGGAAAATAAGCACACACCTTGGGGGCCCTTGCCTTGGAATAAGGCTCATGGTTTCCATTCAACCCAGTTCTACAAATGCTTGCTGAGAAGTCATCCTCTCCTCTTTCCCTTAGCACTCTTCTTCCTGTTTCCCACTTTTGAGAGAGATACCGCCATTCACTCCTCTCTCAAGTCAGACGCCTTCACGGTCCAGTCATTCCCCAAGTGTGCTCGCCTCACAGCTCCTCGGTGTGTCTCTCCCCTTCAGTTCAGACCCTGACCATTTCTCATGTGGGTCATGTGATAACCCTTCCCCCCCGGGCTTCCTGCATCATTCCCGCCATTGCTACTTCCATCCTCACAGCGCGGTCAAAATCAACTCTCTAAAACCCAAATCACACCTTTCACTCCTCAGCTTAAAAATCTTCCAGATAAAACCCAACTTTCCAGCATAGTATGCAAGCCTTCCTGGACCTGCCTCGGCCTCCTCCCCAGCCACAGCTGCCCCCTCTCTCTCCCACTCCCCACGCACATTCTACCTCAGCCACCCTGGACCACTGGGAAGGTCTCCCCTGTGCCTGCTCTCTCCACCTCCCTCCCCCAACCTGTTCACTGTGGAGCTAACTTCTGTTTTTCAGGTCCCACCACCTCCTTCTCTGTGCTCCCAAGAGCTCCTGCTGAGATTTATCTCCTGCCTCTATTTGATCTCACAGAAAACCCAGTAGAAAAGGCCAATAAATGGAGGCAGTGAACCTTTCACTTCTCAGCTCTCTGGCATCAGCACCCCCATTATTTCAGGCTATATGAAAACAATGGGATAGGAAAAGCAAGACACCCTTTACTGAAGAGTTTAGGAAGCGCTCTCTTCCCAAAGCATCCCACAGTTCTAAAAAGGCCAAGATGCTACTGCAACACCACCACGAAGCACCCTGCAGCACCAGGGCTCAGCTTGGGCACCCACTGCCTACCGGGGCAGTCTCAGCCTCCCACTGCCCAGGGCAAACTCTCTTGAGCAAACATTTCCCCCCATCCTCCGAGAACTTCTGCTTTACACAATGGCCTGTTTTTGCCTGAAACCCATTTATCCAACTGGACAAGAGGAAGGTAGGTTTTCCCTGATGGTGCTTGCTAAAACAACCTCACCAAGGGAAGGGGAAGGCTTCCGGACAGGAAGACATCAGGCCCAAACACCAATAAAACCTACTTCCTGGCCAAAATGTGGAGCAGCATTACTGAGCCATGCTTGACTAGCAGAGGTAACACGCTCCACTGTAACCTGTCTTGCATGAATTATACACATGGTTGTCGATAAACCCAAACCGGGGCCTGAAAATGTTTGTTGGGATGGGAGGAGGGAGTTAGGAAGCCGGAGAATTAGTCTCTCTGGGGCTCAAAGGGGGAAATAGGAGATGCTTCAGTTGAACTCCCTGTAATGCCCTCTGGGTAGGTTTAAAAATACATCTCAGCAGCAGTTACTGGACCTGCAGCCTGGGCTGCCTTCTCGGGGGCCCCGTGTTGGCAAACAGCAAGAGGAAGCCCAGTGACCCGAGGCGACTGGAAGCTGACTGTGTAAGTCGGGGTTGATGGAGGGAATGGGCTAAACAAGAACCCAAGAATCAACTCCATGCTCCTACTCTCCTTAGTGTGCAAGCACCTCACGCCGGTGTCTGTTCGGTGCTAAACCAACTGCAGCAGGACTAGAGGCGTCAGGCCCTAGGCTTCCGAGAGAAATGGAAATGCCCAGAAAACCCTGGCTGAAAACTAGCTAACTGCAAAGTGGCTTTGGTCAGAAACTCTCTGTTCTCAGGGAAGGGCTCCAAAGGGGTGGAGTGGGGTTGAAAGCAGCCTGAGACCACACAGCTCCATACAAACTTGTCTTCACTGACGGCTACCCAAGGGTTCAGCCCTCTTTGCTTCCAACAAAGGAGATACCAGGGGATACCAGGGGCAGGCACTGAGAAACAAAGCTGAATGCCCAAGCTGCCCCGTGGAGCCCTCCGAAGCCCAGAGCAGCCAGGAGCGCTTTCCTGTCATCGCCCTGTCGCACCCTGGAACCCTGCACACAGGCCACAACATTCTCTTCTGCTGTTACTTCTACTGAGGGAACCAACTTCCCCTCAGAGATACTGCAAGAACCTTCCTACAAGGCCTGCCAAGCTCTCTGGCAACTAAAATGTGCTTAATGCCCCCATTTCCTGCTGCTACAAGAAAAGAACAGATAAATGCCCACAACCAAACTCACCAATTCATGGACTTTCCTGAAGCTGGTTTCTCAAAAGCAAAATGTGATGCAGCAAAGTCCTTACTGACCATGTTCAGGGAATGAAATTGTTAACTGAATCTCCTCTTCCGACAAAAAATTTAAGTTATTGTAATGAAAGTACATTTATGGGTTGAATTTACGGAGGTAGTGATCTACCTCTGAAGAGAGGAAAGAAGTTTAAAGTTTAATTCATTTCTCTTCCACCCAAAATTATTTACTGTGGCTTAAGGGTGAATTTAATCAGAATTTATGTGTTTTCTCATTATGTTTTCATGTTCAGAACATTCACTGAAACCTATCATTAACCACAACATAACTGCAGGTCCCCAACCTCACATAATCTTACAGCCTTTAAGCTCACGTAAAAGAAAAATATTTTATCCTTCCCAGAAACTGCTCAATTTTAGTAGCTTTCTTTTTGTTTAAGAACACTCCCTTCTCTTCCTGTGGTACATTTCCTAGTCCCTGTGCCCATTCTGACTATGAACCAAGAAAAAAATTGGTCAAAGATGTTAATAAGTTTCTTTTAGGTGCATAGCCATGAAAGTTATCTAGTATGGAAAGCCCCGAGTTAAACTCTGAGTTAAGTAAAGGTTAAAGAGAACTTGCTGGGAAGCCATAACAATTTGACTTCCCATCATTAGGCAAAATTAAAGAAAGGCATTTGACAAGAGTCTGGCAAAAGGAAAGAAACTGTAACGTAACAGCTAACTAGGGTCATGAGCCTGGAAGAGGGAAAAGGATATTTTCATCATGATAAAGAGGATACGCAATACGTTTTTAAATTTATTTTTAATGTTTATCTATGCAAACTTCAGAATTTGTGAGTATGCCCAGAGAGTTCATCATATTAAATGGAATCCATTTTAAGAAGAGCTCCTGGTTGGAAATTAACCCATGCACTTATGATCAATTAATCTACAACAAAGGAGGCCAGGATATACAATAAAGGAAAGACAGTCTCTTCAATAACTGGTGCTGGGAAAACTGGACAGCTACATGTAAAAGAATGAAGTTAGAACATTCTCTAATACCATATACAAAAATAAACTCAAAATGGATTAAAGACCTAAATGTAAGACCAGAAACCATAAAACTCTTAGAAGAAAACACAGGCAGAATACTCTTTGATATAAATCGTAGCAATATTTTTTTTGGATCTGTCTCGTAAAGCAAAGGAAATAAAAACAAAAATAAACACATGAGACCTAATTAAACTTAAAAGCTTTTACACAGCAAAGGAAACCACCAACAAAACAAAAAGATAACCTATGAAATGGGAGAAGATATTTGCAAATGACATGAGCAGTAAGGGGGGTTAATATCCAACATATATAAACAGCTCATATAACATCAAAAAAACCCCAAAAAGCCTGATTTAAAAATGGGCAGGGGCTTCCCTGGTGGTGCAGTGTTTGAGAGTCCGCCTGCCGATGCAGGGGACACGGGCTCGTGCCCCAGTCTGGGAAGATGCCGCGGAGCATCTGGGCCCTTGAGCCATGGCCGCTGAGCCTGCACGTCCAGAGCCTGTGCTCCACAACAGGAGAGGCCACAACAGTGAGAGGCCCGCATACCAAAAAAAAAAAAAAAAAAAAAAAGGGCAGAAGATCTGAATAGACATTTTTCCAAAGAAGACATGCAGATGGCCAACAGGCACACAAAGAGATGCTCAAAACCGCTAATGACCAGGGAAATGCAAATCAAAACCACAGTGAAATATCACATCACACCTGTCAGAACGACTATCATCAAAAAGAACACAAGTAACAAATGTCGGAGAGGATGTGGAAAAAAGGGAACCCTTGTACACTGTTGGTGAGAATGTAAATTGGTGCAGCCACTGTAGAAAACAGTATGTAGGTTTCTCAAAAAACTAAAAATAGAGCTACCATATGACCTAGCAATTCCACTCCTGGGTATATATTTGAAAGAAATAAAGACACGAATTCGAAAAGATACATGCACATCAATGTTCACAGCAGCAGTATTTACAATTGCCAATATATGGAAGCAACTTAAGTATCCATTAACAGATGAATGGATAAAGAAGATGTGATGTGTATGTGTGTATATATATATATATATATACACAATGGACTACTACCCAGACATAAAAAAGAATAAAATTTTTTCATTTTCAACAACATGGATGGATTTGGAGGCTATTATTCTAAGTAAATAAGACAGAGAAAGACAAATACTGTATGATGTCACTTACATGTGGAAGTGGAATCCAAAAATTACAGCAAACTAGTGAATACGACAGAAAAGCAGCAGACTCACAGATATAGAGAACAAACCATCAGTTACCAGTGGGGAGAGGGAAAGAGAGAGGGGCAATACACCGGTAGGGGATTAAGAGGTATAAACTATCAATATTATGCATAAAAAGCTACAAGGATATACAGTAGAAACTCACACAACATTGTAAAACAACTATACTCCAAAAAAAAATTTTTAAGCTACAAGTATATATTGTATAATACAGGGAATACAGCCAATATTTTACAATGACTATAAATGGAGTATAATATTTAAAAATTGTGAATCACTATATTGTACACCTGTAACCTATACAATATTGTACATCAAGTATACTTCAATTAAAAAAAAAAAGAGTTCCTCCTCTTGGCCCAAAGCCAATCCCTTCACCCCTGCCCTAAATCTCCCCAACCTCTTTCTCAAGGACCCCTTCTGTGGAGCCCGTCAGTGGTTTCACCTTTTCCTCCTACTGGCTGCTTTCTGTCAGTTTTGGGCGGGGGGGTGGGGGGGGGGGTTGTTTGTTTTTTGGCCAAGCCATGCAGCTTGTGGGATCTTAGTTCCCTGCCCAGGGAATGAACCCAGGCCCTTGGTAGTAAAAGTGCAGGAATCCCCTCTATCAGTATTTAAACATGCTGCAGTCTTTCCCACTTTTAAAGGAAAACAATAAACAACAACAACCCTCACTGGAGTTCAGTCTCCTCCAGTTCTCTCCCCTCCACTTCTCTCTGCTAGAAAGGGCTGTCTACAGATACAGGCTTGCCTTCCTCACCCCTTACTCATGCGCCATCTATCAAATCTCATTCTACTCACTCCTTGCTTCAGCCAAGGCCTCCAAAGTACCACCTTATTTCCAAATCCAGTCACTGGTCGCCAGGTTTTTACCATTATGCACATCTTCATGGTGTCCATCCTCTCACTCATTTTCGTAATACTTTCTCCCTTGACTTCTGCGATACTCCTCCTTGTCATTTGTCCTCTCAATCTCTTCTATGGGGTTTTGCTCTTTGTCTTTCCATTAATTTCATTTCACTACTTCCACATGTAATTCTGAAACTCCCGGGGTACAGGAACCCTCCAAGGAAACCATCATGTCATTGCAGGCAGGTTGGGCAGGCCATTCCAGCACACTGAGAAAGATCCCTAGGCTGATTCACAGGGCTTGATTCGTGCCGCTTATCCTGGTAAGGACACACTGAGCCCTCCTAATCTTCTCTGTGATAGATGGATTCCAAGAATACGCCTCCAGTATGGACATCCCTCAGTATCCAGTATCTGTGGAGGACTGCTTCCAGGACTCCCCATAGATACCAAAATCTCTGGATACTCAAGTCCCTTACCTAAAATGGTGTAGTATTTGCAGATACCCTGTGCACATCCTGTTGTATACTTTAAATCATCTCTAGATTACTTACAATACCCAGTGCAATGTAAATGTTATGTAAATAGCTGCTAGTGCATGGAAAATTCAACTTGAGCCTTGGGGAACTTTCTGGAATTTTCAAAAATATTCTCAATGCACAGATGTGGAACCCACAGATATGGAGGGATGACTGTACCTGTCTATTCCTCTACTCTCATCTCCTCAAACCCCACTAAAGCTGAGGATAAAATCTGTCATTGCTTCATATAAACTCTGGACAAAATATGAAAACAACTACCTGTGAGCACTAAAGAGCAACAAAGATAGGCAAATTCTGGAGCCGAACCAACAGGTGGAAGAAGGGAATGGTACTGGGTGAGTCTCTGTGTTAAGCTTCCTTTTTTTTTTTTCAGTGCTCCCAGTCTGAAGGCAGGCTCCAGTCTGTGCCAGGCAAGGCAGCTAAAATGTGAATAGAAAACCTTCCATCCTTCTTGACTGAAGAACCAGAGGATGAAGTTTGAGACAACCACAGATGCTGGAAAGTGAGGGAGGAATCCTGAAAAGGAGAGGCCAGAGACAGGAAGGCTCAAATTCTGTTTATAAACTGGGCCCAAATCTCTGGTTGACCTCACTTGCATGGGACAGACTTCAAACAATTGTGCGAAAGATAAAGAACTGAACTGAGATTAGAATTGCACCCAAAACACCAAGTTTCCATTTTGAGTCCAATCAACTTACTATATGCTTTAAAAAAACACACTCTACAGAGGAATGTAAAAAAAATCCAGACTCTACATGCACCCCAATGTTCACTGCAGCACTATTTACAATAGCCAGGACATGGAAGCAACCTAAATGTCCAACAACAGAGGAATGGATGAAGAAGATGTGGTACATATATACAATGGAATATTACTCAGCCATAAAAATGAAATAATGCCATCTGCAGCAACATGGACTTAGGAAATTGTTATAGTGAAGAAAGTCAGAGAGAAAGACAAATATCATATGATATTGCTTAAATGTGGAATCTAAAAAACAGTGGTACAAATGAACTTATTTATAGAACAGAAATAGAGTCACAGACATAGAAAACAATCTATGGTTACCAAGGGGGAACGGGAGGAAGGATACATTGGGAGATTGGGGTTGACATATACACACTACCATATATAAAACAGATAACTAATAAGGACCTACTTTATAGCACTGGGAACTCTATTCAATACTCTGTAATGCCCTCTACAGTAAAAGAATCTAAAAAAGAGTGGATATATGTATAACTGATTCACTTTGCTGCACAGCAGAAACTAACACAACATTGTAAACCAACTATACTCCAATAAAAAAATTTTTTTTTAAATCCAGAGTCTCCACAACATAACAATAACAATGCACAGGGCAGGAGGGACTCTGAAGGGTTGGGCAAGAGGCCTCTGCATTTGGCACCCTATGAGCAAGTGAAACTAGATAATGCACAAAGGAAAAGAAAAAAAAGGTTCTGCTGTTTGCCTTCTGCCACAAGAGTAGCATGTCCCCAAAAGGAGCTTCTCTTTGACTCTGGTACCCCAGAATAAGAAGACCTGTGGAACAGAGTAGCCAACATGTGGCAACTGCCATGCAAGACTTAACAACAAAAACACAGTCTGGGGGGACCTTCAAGATGGCGGAGGACTAACACGTGGAGCTCACCTTCCTCCCCACAAATACATCAAAAATACATCTAGGTGTGAAACAACTCCTACAGAACACCTACTGAATGCTGGCAGAAGACCTCAGACCTCCCAAAAGGCAAGAAACCCCCCCCCCATGAACCTGGGTAGGGCAAAAGAAAAAAGAATAAACAGACAAAAGAATAGGGACGGAACCTGCACCAGTGGGAAGGAGCTGTGAAGGAGGAAAGGTTTCCACACACCAGGAAGGCCCTTCGCGGGCACAGACTGCGGGTGGCGGAGGGGGGGAAGCTTCGGAGCCGCGGAGGAGAGCACAGCAACAGGGGTGCGGAGGGCAAAGCGGAGAGATTCCCGCACAGAGGATCAGTGCCGACCGGCACTCACCAGCCCGAGAGACTTGTCTGCTGACCCGTCGGGGCGGGCAGGGGCTAGGAGCTGAGGCTCGGGCTTCGGTCGGAGCACAGGGAGAGGACTGGGGTTGGCTGCATGAAGACATGTGTGAAGGGGGCTAGTGCACCACGGCTAGCCGGGAGGGAGTCCGGATAAAAGTCTGGACCTGCCTGTTTTGAAGTGCGCAAGGAGAGGGGATTCCTTCCCCGTGTGCCCACAGAAGGCAGAGCACCGCCTAAGCGAGCTCCGGAGATGGTCGTGAGCCACGGCTATCAGCTCAGACCCCAGAGACGGGCATGAAATGCTAACGCTGTTGCTGCTGTGCAGCCCGCCACTGCCAGGGTCCCGGGATCCAGGGACAACTTCCCCATGAGAACACACAGTGCGCCTCAGGTTGCTGCAACGTCACGCCGGCCTCTGCTGCCGCAGTCTCACCCTGCATTCTGTACCCCTCCCTCCCCCCAGCCTGAGACAGCAAGAGAGCCCTAATCAGCTGCTGCTTTAACCCCCTCCTGTCTGGGCGGGGAACAGATGCCTGAGGGCGACCAACACGCAGAGGCGGGGCCAAAACCACAGCTGAACCCCAGGAGCTGTGCAAACAAAGAAGAGAAAGGGAAATCTCTCCCAGCAGCCTCAGGAGCAGCAGATTAAATCTCCACAATCAACTTGATGTACCCTGCATCTGGGGAGTAACTTAATAGACAACGAAATGTCCCAAAATTGAGGCGGTGGACTTTGGGAGCAACTGTAGACTTCGGGTTTGCTGCCTGCGACTGATTTGTTTCTGATTTTTATATTTATCTTAGTTTAGTTTTTAGTGCTTGTTATCATTGGTGGATTTGTTTATTGGTTTGGTTGCTCTCTTCTTTCTATTTTTTTTCCTTTTATTTTTTAAATATTTTTTTAATTTCTTTTTTCTTCTTTTTTCTCTTCTTTTTCTTCTGAGCCATGTGTCTGACAGGGTCTTTGTTTTCCGGCCGGGTGTCAGGCCTGAGCCTCCAATGTGGGAGAGCAGAGTCCAGGACATTGGACCACCAGAGACCTCATGGCCCCACCTAATATCAATTGGCGAGAGCTCTCCCAGAGATCTCCGTCTCAACACTAAGACCCAGCTCCACCCAGCGGTCAGCAAGCTCCAGTGCTGGACTCCCCATGCCAAACAACTACCAAGACAGGAACACAAACCCACCCATTAGCACAGAGGCTGCCTAAAATCATACTAAGTTCACAGACACCCCAAAACACACCACCGGATGTGGTCCCGCCCACCAGAAAGACAAGATCCAGCCCCACTCACCAGAACACAGGTGCCAGTGCCCCCCACCAGGAAGCCTACACAATCCACTGAACCAACCTCACCCACGGGGGACAGTCACCAAAAACAACAGGAATTACGAACTGCAGCCTGAGAAAAGGAGACCCCAAACACAGTAAGGTAAACAAAATGAGAAGACAGAGAAATATGCAGCAGATGAAGGAGCAAGGTAAACACCCACCAGACCAAACAAATGAAGAGGAAATAGGCAGTCTACCTGAAAAAGAACTCAGAATAATGAGAGTAAAGATGTCCAAATCTTGGAAATGGAGAAAATACAAGAAGTGTTTAACAAGGACCTAGAAGAACGAAAGAGCAAACAAACAATTATGCACAACACAATAAATGAAATTAAAAATTCTCTAGAAGGACTCAATAGCAGAATAACTGAGGCAGAAGAACGGATAAGTGACCTGGAAGATAAAACAGTGGAAATAACTACCACAGAGCAGAATAAAGAAAAAAGAATGAAAAGAATTGAGGACAATCTCAGAGACCTCTGGGACAACATTAAATGCACTAACATTCAAATTATAGGGGTCCCAGAAGAAGAAGAGAAAAAGAAAGGGTGTGAGAAAACATTTGAAGAGATTATACTTGAAAACTTGCCTAACATCGGAAAGGAAATAGTCAATCAAGTCCAGTAAGCGCAGAGAATCCCATACAGGATAAATCCAAGGAGAAACGTGCCAAGACATATATTAAAAGACTATCAAAAATTAAATAGAAAGAAAAAATACCAAAAGCAGCAAGGGAAAAGCAACAAATAACATACAAGGGAATCCCCATAAGGTCAACAGATGATTGTTCAGCAGACACTCTGCAAGCCAGAGGGAGAGGCAGGACATACTTAATGTGATGAAAGGGAAAAAGCTACAACCAAGATTACTCTACCCAGCAAGGATCTCATTCAGATTTGACAGAGAAATTAAAACCTTTACAGACAAGCAAAAGTTAAGAGAATTCAGCATCACCAAACCAACTTTACAACACATGCTAAAGGAACTTCTCTAGGCAGGAAAAACAGAGAAGGAAAAGACCTATAAAAACAAACGCAAAACAATTGAGGAAACGGTAACAGGAACATACATATCGATAATTACCTTAAATGTAAATGGATTAAATGCTCCAACGAAAACACACAGGCTCACTGAATAGATACAAAAACAAGACCCATATATATGCTGTCTACAGGAGACCCACTTCAGACCAAGGAACACATACAGACTGAAAATGAGAGGTTGGAAAAAGATATTCCATGCAAACAGAAATCAAAAGAAAGATGGAGTAGCAGTTCTCATATCAGACAAAATAGACTTTTAAAAAAAGACTATGAGAAGAGACAAAGAAGGACACTACATAATGATCGAGGGGTCAATCTAAGAAGAAGATATAACAACTGTAAATATTTATGCACCCAACATAGGAGCACCTCAATACATAGGCGAATGCTAACAGCCATAAAAGGAGAAATCGACAGTAACACAATCATAGTACGGGACTTTAACAACCCACTTTCACCAATGGACAAGTCATCCAAAATGAAAATAAATAAGGAAACACAAGTTTTAAATGACACATTAGACAAGATGGACTTAATTGATACTTATAGGACATTCCATCTAAAACCAACAGAATACACTTTCTTCTCAAGTGCTCATGGAACATTCTCCAGGACAGATCATATCTTGGGTCACAAATAAAACCTCAGTAAATTTAAGCAAATTGAAATCATATCAAGTATCTTTTCTGACCACAACACTATGAGACTAGATATCAGTCACAGGAAAAAACTGTAAAAAATACAAACACATGGAGGCTAAACAATATGCTACTAAATAACCAAGAGATCACTGAAGAAATCAAAGGGGAAATCAAAACATACCTAGAAACAAATGACAATGAAAACACAACGACCCAAAACCTGTGGGATGCAGCAAAAGCAGTTCTAAGAGGGAAGTTTACAGCAATACAATCCTACCTCAAACAAGAAAATCTCAAATAAACAAACTAACCTTACACCTAAAGCAATTAGAGAAAGAAGCACAAAAAAAACCCCAAAGTTAGCAGAAGGAAAGAAATCATAAAGATCAGATCAGAAATAGATGAAAAAGAAATGAAGGAAACGATAGCAAAGATCAATAAAACTAAAAGCTGTTTCTTTGAGAAGATAAACAAAATTGATAAACCATTGGCCAGACTCATGAGGAAAAAAAGGGAGAAGAATCAAATCAACAGAATTAGAAATGAAAAAGGAGAAGTAACAACGGACACTGCACAAATACAAAGGATCATGAGAGATAACTACAAGCAACTATATGCCAATAAAATGGACAACCTGGAAGAAATGGACAAATTCTTCGAAAAGCAAAACCTTCCAAGACTGAACCAGGAAGAAACAGAAAATATAAACAGAGCAATCACAAGCACTGAAATTGAGACAGTGATTAAAAATCTTCCAACAAACAAAAGCCCAGGACCAGATGACTTTACAGGGGAATTCTATCAAACATTTAGAGAAGAGCTAACACCCATCCTTCGCATACTCTTCCAAAATAGAGCAGGGGGAGGAACACTCCCAAACTCATTCTACAAGGCCACCATCACCCTGATACCAAAACCAGACAAAGATGTCACAAAGAAAGAAAACTACAGGCCAATATCACTGATGAACATAGATGCAAAAATCCTCAACAAAATACTAGCAAACAGAATCCAACAGCACATTAAAAGAATTATACACCATGAACAAGTAGGGTTTATCCCAGGAATGCAAGGATTCTTCAATATACACAATCAATGTGATTCACCATATTAACAACTTGAAGGATAAAAACCATATGATCATCTCAATAGATGCAGAAAAAGCTTTTGACAAAATTCAACACCATTTATGATTTAAAAAACTCTCCAAAAAGTAAGAATAGAGGGAACCTACCTCAACAAAATAAAGGCCATATATGACAAACCCACAGCTAACATCGTTCTCAGTAGTGAAAAACTGAAATCATTTCCTCTGAGATCAGGAACAAGACAAGGTTGCCCACTCTCACCACTACTATTCAACATAGTTTTGGAAGTTTTAGCCACAGCAATCAGAGAATAAAAAGAAATAAAAGAAATCCAAATTGGAAAAGAAGAAGTAAAACTGTCACTGTTTGCAGATGACACGATACTATACCTAGAGAATCCTAAAGATGCTACCAGAAAACTACTAGAGCTAATCAAGGAATCTGGTAAAGTAGCAGGATACAAAATTAATGCACAGAAATCTCTTCCATTCCTACACACTAATGACGAAAAATCTTAATGTGAAATTAAGGAAACACTCCCATTTACCACTGCAACAAAAAGAATAAAATACCTAGGAATAAACCTACCTAAGGAGACAAAAGACCTGTATGCAGAAAACTATAAGACCCTGATGAAAGGCATTAAAAGACAATACAAACAGATGGAGAGATATACCATGTTCTTGGATTGGAAGAAACAACATTGTGAAATTGACTCTACTACTCAAAGTAATTGTCAGATTCAATGTGATCCCTATCAAACTACAAATGGCATTTTTTGCAGAACTAGAACAAAAAATTTCACAATTTTTATGGAAACACAAAAGACCCTGAATAGCCAAAGCAATCTTGAGAAAGAGAAACAGAGCTGGAGGAATCAGGCTCCCTGGCTTCAGACTATACTACAAAGTTACAGTCATCGGAACAGTATGGTACTGGCACAAAAAACAGAAATATAGACCAATAGAACAGGATAGAAAGCCCAGAGATAAACCCATGCACATATGGTCACCTTATCTTTGATAAAGGAGGCAGGAATATACAATGGAGAAAAGACAGTCTCTTCAATAAGTGGTGCTGGGAAAACTGGACAGCTACATGTAAAAGAATGAAATTAGAACAATTCCTAACACCATACACAAAAATAAACTCAAAAATGGAATAAAGACCTAAATGTAAGGCCAGACACTATCAAACTCTTAGAGGAAAACATAGGCAGAACACTCTGTGACATAAATCACAGCAAGATCCTTTTTGACCCATCTCCTACAGAAATGGAAATAGAAGCAAAAATAAACAAATGGGATCTAATGAAACTTAAAAGCTTTTGCACAGCAAAGGAAACCATAAACAAGATGAAAAGACAACCCTCAGAATGGGAGAAATATTTGCAAATGAAGCAACTGACAAAGGGTTAAGCTCCAAAATACACAAGCAGCTCATGCAGCTCAGTAACAAACAAACAAACAACCCAATCCAAAAATGGGCAGAAGACCTAAATAGACATTTCTCCAAAGAAGATATAGAGATTGCCAACAAACACATGAAAGGATGCTCAACATCACTAATCATTAGAGAAATGCAAACCAAAAGCACAATGATGTATCACCTCATACCGGTCAGAATGGCCATCATCAAGAACTCTACAAACAACAAATGCTGGAGAGGGTGTGGAGAAAAGGGAACCCTCTTGCACTGTTGGTGGGAATATAAATTGATACAGCCAGTATGGAGAACTGTATGGAGGTTCCTTAAAAAGCTAAAAACAGAACTACCATATGACCCAGCAATCCCACTACTGGGCATATATCCAGAAAAAATCATAATTCAGAAAGAGACACATACCACAATGTTTATCGCAGCACTGTTTACAGTAGCCAGGACATGGAAGCAACCTAAGTGTCCATTAATAGATGAATGGATAAAGACGAGGTGACACAAATATACAATGGAATATTAGTCAGCCATAAAAGGAAATGAAACTGACTTATTTGTAGTGAGGTGGATGGACCTAGAGTCAGTCATACAGAGTGAAGTAAGTCAGAAAGAGAAAAACAAATACCATATGCTAACATACATATCTATCTAACATACCTACATATCTAAAAAACATACATACATATCTAAAAAAAGACATGGTTCTAAATGAACCGAGGGGCAGGAAAGGAATAAAGACGCAGATGTAGAGAATGGACTTAAGGACATGGGGAGGGGGAAGGGTAAGCTGGGACAAAGTGAAAGAGTGGCATGGACATATATATACTACTAAATGTCAAATAGATAGCTAGTGTGAAGCAGCTGCATAGCACAGGGAGATCAGCTCGGTGCTTTGTGACCACCTAGAGGGGTGGGATAATGAGGGAGGGAGGGAGACGCAAGAGGGAGGGGATATGGGGACATATGTATACATACAGCTGATTCACTTTGTTATACAGCAGCAACTAACACAACATTGTAAAGCAATTATATACTCCAATAAAGATGTTTAAAAAAATAAAAAAACACAATCCAAAAAAAAAGCAATGTACAGGATCAATCCAAATTTCTTGACATACACAGAGAAAATGTGACGCATTGTCAAGGGAAAAAAAAGATAATCGTGAAGACCAGCCCCAAGCTGACCCAGATGTTGCAACTAGCAGGCAAGGATTAGACAGCTGCTATTTTCACTATGCTTTGTTGCAAAACGGAAAATAAGGTCACAATGAATTAAAAGGCAGGGAATCACAGAAGAGAAAGAGAAACTATATATGAAAAGAACCACATGTAAATTCTAAAACTGAAAAACACAACATCTAAAATAAAACACTCACTGGATGGGCCTAATAGCGGAATGGAAATAGAGGAAGAAAGAAAGGCTCAGTGAACTTGAAAATGGTTGAATAGAAGCTCTCCAATACGAAGGACAGAGAGAGAAAAAAATTGGGGGAAAGAAATGAACAGAGCCTTGGGCACAGAAAGAATACTTAAAGAAAGAACAGCCAAAATGTCTCCCAAATTAATCAAAGATGCACATCAAAGGCTCTTAAACTACCCAAGCAAGTCTAGTGCCGAGACCTTTTACTGCATGTCTTAATTCTCAGGTCCAATCTATAGAGGTGAGGAAGTATACCCGCACTGGGATAGCTGTGAGTAGAGAAATACGTATTTGAACAGGAAATGTGTAATATTCAATAGGTAGGAAAAGACTCAAGCCTACTACCATCTTGCTTCTTTCCTGGCTTTTCTAAAAGCCCTTTCACTTTTAGCTCTTCCCCCTTACACTCCTATTTACCAAGGAGTCTTGTCAATACAGGAAGGAATCTGTGCCACCAACTCTCTGCCCTCTTCCCTGCAGTCAAACCCATCAGGGGTGAACCCGATTCCATCCTCCCCCTCTGCGCCTCCATTTCACCCTACCCTCGGCCCCTCTCCCTTTAAGAAAAAAGGTCTAACACCATCTTGAAGACTCACCTCTTTTTTCTGAGGCTGTCACTTTGCCCATCTTTAGGGATCTCACTTAGCTAACAAAATAATGTCCCAAAATGGGGCCCAACTGTTTTACATGGTGACATGCCTAAGGGGAAATGGGGCTTGAAGTACAAACCTCTCATTCATAAACTGATCTCAGGTCTACCCGAACTAAAGGCAGATCCTCTGTGAGAGAATTACTCAGGGCGGCAAGAAACAGTTCAACGTTAAGAAGGGCTGAAAAGCACAAGCACTCACCTCGTGAAACCTGCTGTAAATGCCCGAGATTCACAGTCAGTACGAGTTGTGTGCAGCTGTAATCATGCCTCATGCTGGGATGATAACCTCTCCAGAAACCAGGTGTTTTTTGTGTCTGAGCTTAATCGCCAAACCTAGCCAAGCCACGGGCCACATGACTTTTTCATGCAGCAGGTGGCAGCCCCAAACTCAGAAACTAAGCCAGGTCAGCCTTTAGATAGGTAAGTGGGTCGGACATTCTAATAATCAAGAGTTCTAAGGGCAGAAGGATGACAATCCACACAGACACAGAGGTGTGCAGACACAGGGCTGACCCGTCCTTTCCCCAGCATCCTCTGGCAGAGAACCTAGATGACAACAGCTCTACATTTCCCAATGGGGAACAGTTTTACTGTATGTATTCAGATATGGGCCAGAGTCTCTGCTGAGTTTATAAAGTTCAGAAAAGATGGTTGGTACAATCTCGATTTTTGTTAATTTATGTCAATAAAAGCCCACCAAAGCTCAAAAAAAAGGGAGGCATCCTGACAGGGGCATAGGTATTTTTTTTTTTTTTCAGCCTATGAAAATATGCCCAGCAGGGTAGGCACAGGGCTGAGAAATGATGAGACTGAGGGATGGGGGAGAGAAGAGATGCCTTCTGCTCATCCGTCCCTTAGTCCTCTTTCTGGGGAAGGAAATAAAGGAGAGGAGAGAAGCACTTCTGTTCTTTTTTCTTCCCATGGGTAACCATGATCCTGCCACTTTTCTTTTTAAGGCTCTTACAATCATTAATAAGTTGTTTTGGAAATTCTTTCAGTATCTTCATTCTTCCACTTCGGCCATATCTTAACATGAATGATTTTGCTATTCTGGCCTTGGCAGGGACAGAGAGACTTTCCGGGTGATATGTTTATTGTTGTAAGTGACACAAGGCAAAGATAACTTAGGACAGGTCAAAGGGCAAGTTTTTGTTTTGCAAAGCACCATCGGGAAGAGGGAGGGCATGTGGGGCTCCACTGGAGGCCTCAGAGCTAGTGGATGGGACAGGACGCCTGCTCCAGAGAAAGGATTTGTTCTCATTCTCCTGAGCTTGTGGGCAACAAACAGAAAGCATCCCTCAACATCCAACCCTCCAAGTATCCAAATATTTCCGGGACAATATCTGAAGCTGGCCTGTACTCTGTATTCCACAAGGCACTCCTGACTTCCTGCAAATCAGGTACAAAGAGAAGTGAAGACCAGCATCTAGAAACCGAACGTGATGTTTGTAATCCATTCCTCAACATGCTCTTATCCTTTCCTACCAATTGCATGTCTCTTATACATAAGCCTAGTTCCTTTCATGAGCACTGACTGTGGTTTCTTAAAACGAAAAGCAATGCTCCAGAATGATCCACTTCTCTTGTCGTGGTCTTTAGACTCATAGAAACAAAGAACGCTGCTTTCCTGGGAAAATGAAGCCCAAACTTTAAGGTTTCTATTGTTTAGTAAGTCACAGGTTGAAAAACAGGTTGCATAGATTACATTTTTTTTCATGAATCAGGACCCAGAAACCTTGTGCTGACCTCAAATCATTTAATATAACTACTCAGCATAAAGGTGACCTGATTCAAGTCAAGAGTCAGAAAAGACCCTCGAGTCCCTCTCATTCTCAAGCTGCCCCTGTCCAGGGGTTCCCACAAAGCCGAGAAATCCCTGGGCCTCATTCCCCACATTGTGGGTCTTTTGTGATAACCCAGACATGGACTTCTTCCTCTGGATCTAGAAGACAGCAGCTTTTAGGAGGAATACTTCATGCCTCCAACCCACATTCTCAACAGAGGACATTTCCAGGCCTACCCTGGGGGAAACTGAATGAACTGGTGTTCTGCTTAGCCAGGGTCACCTGGGACCTTTACAGAAAAGCACAAAATTGCAAGGCAAAGGCCGAAGCAATAGGAAGAAATTTTACCACGTCTTGCAAACCTGTAATGTGCGGGCATCGCGGTAGAACAATTTCACCTCCACCACACAGCAATCCTGCCCTGTAGGTATGAGGAACTTGGGAGGCAGAGAAGGCACCCAGCTCTCAGGTCTCATGTGGGGACTAAGTTCTACAACCTGAAACACTGCCCAGCTGACTCAAAGATGTTTCTACTCCTCTGGGTCACCAGTCACAGGTCATCACCTGGAGATCACTAACTGAGCTGTCAACAGCAGATTCTGTTAGAGCCCTGCAACATGTGGAACAACCCTGAGACTGATCATGTGTCCCCACCCGCTCAGTACAGATACCTCTGCAGGCCAGACACGCCGAGCCACGGGGTTCAGTCTCCTCGCAGAGCTGGAGCTCAAGAATCAGAGTTGCTAAGTCAAGGGTAATGTAAAAGGAAATATTCTTTGTTCGTATTCCTGAAGAATGTTCAAGGGGACCCCAACTCAAACTCTATAGCATAATTTCAAAAAAGCTCAAGTTCTCTTTCACCACGACCGACATCACTACCACCACCCAAGCTGACCTAGAGCTTCTGTGCAGAAGCCAAAGCTCCTTTTTCTGCAGCAGCCACCCTCTTTCTAGTTATTATTTTCCTTTCCTACTTAACCTCCCACCCTTTTGATGTAGATCAATTTACAATTCCCACCCCACGGCTCCCCCTTCCCCCGCCCCAGCCCCAAGTAAGAATCCTTTCTCTTTAAGAGGGGGCTAGGGAAAACTAAACAGGCTAATAAATGCAGGATTTTCTTTCAGGGATACAGTAAATTAACACTCAAGCATTAATAGCATGCATTGATAGTGCACGTCAATGCAATTTGAACGTTAGGTTAATGCTGTACGTTACTCCATTAGTGGTGTGCATTTATACGTTCACACTGTTGCCCTCACCTAGATGTGGTCAGGCCTTCCATTGGTGCGCACCCTTTCCGGTACTCCAGCTTGGGCTTGAAGGACTCTCTGGGCAGGTAAGAGTGATAGAGAGGGTAGTTCTTGGTATATTCGGAGAAAAGACATGGTTTCTCTGTTTTATCATAGATCCTGGTAGGGAGGTGTGGACAGCGATGCCGCCTAATTTAAAAAAAAGAAGAAAAAAAAAGGAATGTTAGGTTAGTTACCTTCTTGGGAAGAATACATTCAGTTTGCTACCTCCTCAAAATCTGACCCAGAGTATAAAATCATGACTGCCGGCATTGAAAACAGCAGTTTAACCCTTCCTTTTCTCTACTGAACTATGTGAGGCGGCCAGAATTTCTTAAATGATCTGTAACTGCAATTGGTTAATTGTCAGAATTCCTTGAACCATAAAATTATGCACAAGCATGGCTGATGACCAGCCATCACACGCGCCATGCTGCTTGTTTAAATACTGAAATACTTCCATACCATAATAGGTGAATGGTTGTGGCCCCCAAGGCATCTGAGTGCCAACCTAGTCCCTCCCCTGAGGCCCTCCCTCCCCATCACCCAGCAATTAAGGGCTTAACACCTGCCCTAATGGGGGCTCCAAGGCTGTGCTCCAGGGCCAGGCTACTGTCTTTCCTCATTAGTTCCTGGGTCAATTCAGAATATCACCCTCGCACACAAGGGGCATCATACCTAGCAGAACCACCTCAGTTCTGAGTATACTAAACACCATTGACTGTGTGAAACCATTTGTACATTGAAAGTCTGGCTCCTTTATTCTTGTAGGTCTCACTTCACTTAGGCTTCCGCTGATCATCTTTACCTAAAATACACCCCTCCACGCCCTCACCTCTCAAACAGAGTTTCTCTCATCAGGTGGATGCCTTTCCCATCACTTACTCTTATCTGTAATTGGCACATTTGTTGCTGAGTTTATTATCTGTCTCATCTATCAAGCTCAGAACCTTTTCCTATCTTTTTCACTGCTACATCCCTGGTACCTCTCATATCCTGCCTGGCACAGAGTAGGCATTCAATAAACATTTATTAAACGAATACTGAACATATGAATGAATGATTAAATAAACTTTATGCCTCATTATGCAGGGAGATGATAGATAATAATTTGAAGTTATAATTTATAGTGAGTTTTTCCATTTTACATGCATGGTAATAAATGACCTTATTATTCTACTTGCAGGTGAATAAAGGGCAGCTACTCGAGCTGCCCGAAACAAAGTAGTGTATCAATTATTTAAATGCCCACATACAACCCTTGCAAACCAGCTAGGGTACCTCTAATCATCAGACACCAGCACATCAACAAAACTCCACGTTAGTGATCTCCAACTTAGTTATATCCAGAAATGGCATAGAATTTTCAAAACTTTTTTTACACTAAACTGATTCTGATTACAGAAACTAAGATACACAGTATTCTAGGGCAGCACATCAGAGAAAAGAGAAACAGACATACAGAGAACTCATCACTGCTCCAATCAAAAGCTGGTTTCTAGGCAACAGTTAGCGTGCCGCTCCCATTGTTAATAAGTTCAACCCTCCACATAAATATTGCTGCCACCACTGTTATTGCTGTGTGCCTCTCTCCAACCTCCAACCACCGCCCTGTCACCTGTCCCCACCAGGGAAAATGGTCAACACCTGCATGGTTCGTACGGGTAGAGCTGTATATGAACACGTTTACCCCTATTTTCATTTCACGTGTAGATTTGTGTATCAGATTAGGATTCCCACAAACCTCAAATTAAAAGCCAAGAAGTGCTGGTTACTCAAAAATACCTCTGCAGATATATTTTATTCACCCATACTCTGAGAGAGAAATCAAGACTTTATTAAGGGTAAGTTAGATTCAGGCACTTGCAGTAAAGTGGATTCCACAGGCCTAACAGTATTTTCCCTCTCTAGTGCCCTTTTTTTTTTTTTTTTTTTTTTTTTTTTGTGGTACGCGGGCCTCTCACTGTTGTGGCCTCTCCCGTTGCGGAGCACAGGCTCCGGACGCGCAGGCTCAGCGGCCATGGCTCACGGGCCCAGCCGCTCCGCGGCACGTGGGATCCTCCCGGACCGGGACACGTACCCCCCTCCCCTGCATTGGAAGGTGGACTCTCAACCACTGCGCCACCAGGGAAGCCCTCTAGTGCCCTTTTTTAAACCAGTAAAACTTTCCTTTTATATAACCCCCTTTCTATATTGTTACTTTTAAAAAATGTAACATATTGTAAAAGGCTCATTCCAAAAGAAAAATAAATTAAATGGCAAGAAACTACATTGCAACTGGTATTATAAGGGGATTTCAGTATAGCAACACAGTTGCATCCAGACATGGATGTTCCATTAAATGGAATTATATATAATATATATTTATAGGGCAGATTTTATTCATTTGACGTGTTGGTAGTTAACTAAGACCTTGTCTCACTTTGAAACATCAAAAACTCTCAACTGAAAGTCAACTTTTCATCGCCTAGTGTGCTCGTGGCGCCACCCTCTTTTCTCACCTGTGCCCACCCCAGCTTGAATGTCCCTCTCAAGACAGAAAGCACCATGTATTCACCTTGTTGGTGAAGTTTAAAGGTGGAACCCCTTTACCCAGGAGTTCCTCAAGGATAAAGACCAAGTCTTCTACTTCTGTGTTCTGGAAACTAGCCGAATACCTGATATATTTTATTTAATAGCAGATGGACAGTGTATAAGAGGATGAACTGCTGAGAGAAAAGGTATTTACAAAGACATGACTGATTTGTTCTAACATTAGTAGAGCCAAAAGGGAAAATACAGATCAGATTCTCAGTTTTTATGGACCTAGACAGTGTCTAAATAAAGTTTATGGGATCACCGTGCATGGGGTATTCAAAAGCAGTCTTAACAGTCATGAACCAAAGAAAGGAGAGACCTCTTCTCCCAGCTCTCTGATGCTTCTACCATTTTAAAGGAGCTGGTGGGCCACCTTGTTCAGGAGCGCACTGAAACAAGCCAAGATGGGCCAACAGACAGAGAAGAGAAGGAGAGGAAGAAGGTGTCCTTAATCTATCAGAACTCTGAAGTCTTTCCACTCCAAGAATTACTAAAGGACCACAAGTAAGAGGAAATAATCTGGACTTTTTCTGACATTTGGTAAAGGGAGCAGTAGAGACCTTTCAATGGAACCCAGGAAAAGTTAATAGTTGACAACAAGCTAGAATCATAGAATTTTTTAATTGAAAGGGGCCATGGAAAATATCTGATCTAACGTCCCCACTACACAGATGAAGTATCTGAAGCTCAGAGAACCATGTATGTAACCTAGCCATAGAGAGAACCTAGGTCTCCATCACATCTGAATGACCAAGTATGTTTCCTGAGGTGCACCCAGCTCAAAGCCATCTGGGACTCCGATGACCCTAGAATGGATGATAGAACTTTAAGTATATAACAAGTCCCTCCAGAATAGCACCATCCAATAGAAACAGAAGGCGAGCCATGAATGAGAACCACATGTGTCATTTTGTTGTTTTTTGGGGTTTTTTTTTTTTTTTGCGGTACGCGGGCCTCTCACTGTTGTGGCCTCTCCCGTTGCGGAGCACAGGCTCCGGACACGCAGCCTCAGCGGCCATGGCTCACGGGCCCAGCCGCTCCGCGGCATGTAGGGTCTTCCCGGACTGGGGCACGAACCCGTGTCCCCTGCATCGGCAGGAGGACTCTCAACCACTGCGCCACCAGGGAAGCCCCACACATGTCATTTTAAATTTTCTAGTAGCCACATTAAAAAGGTCAAAAGCAGGTGAACTTGATTTTAATATTTTACTTTTAATCCAATCTATCCAAAATACCATTTCAACATGTAATCAATACCCAAAATTGAGATATTTTCCTTTCTTACTATGTCTTCAAAATCCAGTGTGTGTCTCACACTGACAGCACACGTCAGGAGGACCACGTTTCAAGCCATATGTGGCGGTGGACTCCCTACTGGGAAGTGCAGGTACAGACAGGAGAACTGCAAGCACCCGGGTGCTGGAAGCTCCCCTACAGATGGAGGAAAGACAAAGATGCTTAGAAGAATTTTTGTTGACAAATAGGGTATCTGCCTCTTAGACTCTCTGACCTGCCTTCATGTAACACAACCAAAGGCATTAAAAGACATGAAAAATCAGTTGGAGGATTTTTTTCATTATCTCCTCACTCCACAGAGATCAGCTTCAGTGTTATGCACCTGGAACGCACCCTGTAGCTGCTCTCTTTCCTGCCACCTCCACTTTCCCAACATGTTTCCCTTCCTTCGAGGCCCATCTTGAATGCTACTTCCACCACCACCGTCACCGCCATCACCACCACCACAGGAAGCTACTGATGATCCCTCTGTACCCTGTTACTGGCCGTGACTCTCTCTCCTCTGACTGTGCATGGTGTAGTGTCCCTAGCTCTTTCAGGACCCTTTACTGCTCTGCTCTGCCTTGCATGGTCCTCTACTTATAAATTTTCAGGTTAAGAATTTTCATGGTTGCAAACAAAGCCGTTCATTGGGGGAAAGCATGGTAATTCTTCCTGCCACCAAGAGGCAGCATGAACAGTAGCTACTAGAACATAACTTGGAACTTTTCAAACAAATGAACTACCAGTAGTTCTTTAGAACCCAACCTGTTTGTAAGCAGAACAGCTTTCGGTGGATATGGGTGACACGTCTTGCCTCTCTCATGGTCTTTTAGAATCCCCTGCTGAGCCCAGCCTGCTGTGGGCAGTGAGGAGGGCTCTCCATTCCAGGAGGCAGAGGGCATGGCAGAAGGAGACTCTGGCGGCAGGAAGATGTGGTTTCCAATCCTAGCTCTGTCGCTGGCTGCTTGTGTAACGTGGAGAACATTATTTAACTCTTCTGAACTTCGATTTCCTCCTCTGTAATTTGTGGCTAACAACTTCCACCATTTAGTATGATTGTGTGACTTTCTCCTCAGATATCAGAGGAAAAATGCCTAGCGCAGTCTAAGGCAAGCACTCTGATTAAGAGGCCATGTTTATTGAGCAATTACTGTACACCACATGGGCTAGGAGTTCTGTATCTCATCCCATCTAATCCTTACAGCAACGCTACGATGGAAGCACTCTTATTTTCCTCATTTTACAAACATGAAGACCGAGGTTGAAGAGATGTGATCTCATTGAAGGTGACAGAGCCAGATGGTAATGAAGTCAGGACTTAGAACCCCAGGCTTTCTGCCTGGTTCCAAAGCCTGTGCTCTTAATCACAGCCATATACTGTGTGGCTTAATGGGATGCCAGCCTGTACCAAACACCTCTGTTTCCTGGCTGCTCTGATAAACCTAAGGGCAGTCAATTAATAGGCAGTTCTTAGACCTACCCATTCCCCGTCCCCCTAGCTACACTCAGCCTTCCAGGACAGGATGTGCCCCTCTTTCCCGAGGACCCCAAAACCATTCTAATATAAACCAACAAATAGATGCAATTCCAAGTGCTTTTTAAAACACTGATCATTCCACAGAACTTTTTTTACTGTCTAAACAAGAAAGTCTCATTAGATAAAGTCATAACAGTAACAACCAGGAAAACAAAGAACATGGAACGCTGGGTCTCAAAGGACCCTCAAGATCAGCCAACCCTTCAGTTTCAACAGGCAGGTGAGGGCACTGAGATGGAGGGACGCCAGGCTTCCGGCCAAGGTCACACAGCTGGTCAGCGGCAGCGTCCACCCCAGGTCCCACACCACCTGCCACATAATTGACTTCCATTTACAGCCTGACTTAAAACTCCAAGTGCAGACTCTTAAAGGATCTGCAGCCCAGTTTTCCTTTTGTCCGGTAGTTGGGAGCCTGTGACCTGTCACAGCTGCCATGCGACGGAGGAAAACACTTAGAGCGGAAAATGCATTCTTGGTCTAGAAGAGGCGAAGGTGCCAACCATCACCAAACCTCAAGTCAAAAAGTCATCATTCTATGCCGACGGTTTAGAACGATTTCAGGGTGTCTGGAGTAACAAGAACTCTGAGATCCTAGAGGCAGGGTCCTCTCAGAGGAGGACCTACATCTCCGGAACGGTCTTCTCCCTGAACAGCTCACAAAGCCAACCCAATTAGCCTCTGAGGATGGACAAAGCCAGTGCTTTTCCCAACGTGCATGTGTATCTACCTGCGGTGGCTTATGAACTTTAAAAATGTTTACTAAACTTTGTTCTCTCCTATTTAGAATATACCCAGAGGCAAAGGGATAAGTGAGAATGCTTTTATGAACTGCAAAATAAGACCACCGTTGAACATACATAGATATATTTCATACCAATCTTAAGACGACTCACATTCCCCCTACCTTCATCTTCTGCCTAGATCTTTAAAGAAATGTTGCATTGTGAGAACTCTGAATAACTCCAGCTTATGTCCTGCCCACGGTGCTAGGAAATTGGGCAGGGATTATAAACTGAACCTTGGTGGTGACTAATCCTTCAGGGGACCAGATTCTGGGTAACAGAAAGCAGGGCCATCTGGTACCAATATGACAGATAGATGCAACTGATGTACCAACTAGTAGTGGCTGCCTGCGAGCCACACTGAAAACTTCATAGGTCGCAGCCAAGTTTAGTGAGGATGACCGTCTTGATTGATTAGCCATGCCTGTCAAGGGTGCCGGGTTAGGGAAGTGAGGATGGGTGATAAATATATGAATGCAAGGAAAGGGAGGGAAGGAATTCTGGTGGAAATGTCCTACGTGGTGACTTACAGGAATCACACGTTTGGAAGACACCTAGAAACAACAAAGCCATAAGAATATAAAGTTGCCAACATGAGAAAAAAGGAATAAAAACAAGGCCAAAATTTTGAAGAACACCACATTTAGGAAGCAGGATAAAGAAGTCTCAGGAGGAAAAAACTGACAAAAAGGAGAAAATTCGGTGACAGATCAAATAAAAGATTTTAAGTGTTCAACAGTTAGATGCCTCAGAAAAATCTCATATGGTGACTAGAAAGCAGCTTTAGTAGACTGGCTGTGCTGGATCCAAGGAATGGATGCTGCTGAGGAAGTGGAGGAGGGGAGAGAGACCATGCTGAAAAATCTGGTGCCAAAACCATCAAGAAAAGTCCAACGGGAGTTCCAGAAATTACCCGGGACATACACAAGAATTGTTAACTATGTGATTATCATCATGCAGTATTGGGTAAAAGAAGTGAAATCAGATCATCTTTGTAGGTAGAGGAACAGAGTAGCAGACAGGGATTCTTTTTTTTTTTTTTTTTTTTTTTTGCGGTACTGTGGGTCTCTCAATGTTGTGGCCTCTCCCGTTGCGGAGCACAGGGTCCGGACGTGCAGGCCCAGCGGCCATGGCTCATGGGCCCAGCCTCTCCACGGCATGTGGGATCTTCCCGGACCGGGGCACGAACCCGTGTCCCCTGCATCGGCAGGCGGGCTCTCAACCACTGCGCCACCAGGGAAGCCCCGACAGAGACTCTTTGATGAGCAAAAACAATTGCTGGAGCCAGAGCCTGGACTACAAAGGAGATATGATGAAGGCGGGAAGGCGGGCGGGATTCAAGAGACAATTTGAGAGGAGAGATGGGAACCTGAGCAGTACCAGTCTGGTGGCCTTGACGCAGGACACAAAGGCATTGAGAGAAAGAAAGCAGATGAAATGAAGAGGTGCAAGGCACGCACAGGGCACTCCACAGGGAATGTGTTGAAGGGGCAGCTGGAAAAGAGTGCAGACTTGCTTCCAAGGAGTAGTGATGCCAAGGGAGAGGGCCCCAACTAGGACCTTGTGTGGCAATGCTCAGAAGCTCTGAGGGAAGATACTCTGGTTCAGCAGACTGTGAGGCAGAGGGCCTTGTGGGATGGCAGGCACCAATGAGAGGAGCTCTGGTGGGGCGTGCAGCCAACAGGCTGAGTGGGCAGGAGGGCAGTCAGTGAGAGCCAATGGTCCTTTGAAAAGCCAAGAGCCTGGAGAGAGCAGCAGAGAGTATGTTCAGAGCCACAGAAGAGCACCCCAGGGGCTCTCCCTGTCCCTTCTGCCTTAGCAGTCAAAAGAAAGAAAAGTTTCTTCGGTGAAAATAAAACAGATCAGTTGAGGAAACCTCTTCAAGAAGGTGCAACTGCTCAAGGCATCCTGAGGAGACACAGGGCAGGCACTTTAGCAACGGCCCCACTGAGTCTTGGAGAGACACACAGAAGGGACCATGCCAGTCACCAAGGCACCTTCTCTTTCCACCTCTTAGACAACCAACCCTCTGGGGGAAGGCGGGTGCCACCTGGGATGTTCCAACTTGGCACGTCTCCTCCCCACCAGCCCTGACAACACTCTACCCAGACCCCTATTCCTACCTGACCCCCTTTACCTCCTTCAGATTTCAGCTCAAAAATCCCTCCCGCCAGGAGGACTTCCCAGACCCCTCATCAGACGGTGGTCACTCTGCGCAACCCCCCATTCTCACACCACATGCCGGCAGCCAACTGCTCAGTCTGACGTCCTGGCAGGCGGGTCTTGGGTACCACTGCCTTCGTGCCTGGCACATGGTGGGCATTCAATACTAGATTGCTGAACGCAGGCAAGAAGAACAGGGGCAAGTACCATAGGCGGCTAAAGTCGTGTCCACTGTGGCCTGAGCCAGCAGCACACCTACAAACTGTTTAAAAAGCAAACCCAGCAGCTAGACTTATTCGTTTACCGTTGCGGCATGGCGCTTCCTAGGTAAACGCAGCTTAGAGATTGGTTTTAAAAAAACAAATCCTTGACCCAATCGCAAATCACACACGTACATCATTTGAGCTGGATCACAACAAACCTTAATGTGCAGGCTAGAATTATAAAGTTTTCAGGGGAAAACACAGGCAAATACCTTTGTAAGAGCAGAAGGCAAAGACTTCTTAGGTCCCAGAAAGTAAGAAGCATAAAAGAAGGAACTGGTTAAGTTAGACAAAGTCAAAAGCTTCTGCTCATCAAAGATATAGTTAAGAACATAAGCAAGCCACACATTTGGAAATAATATTTGCAAAACAGATATCTAGCAAAGGACTGTTATCCAGGATATAGAAAATAATCTATAACTCAATAATAAAGACACAAAAATCACAAGCAAAAATCTGAACAGACACACAAAGGTATACAAATGGACAATAAACATATACAAAAGGGCTTAACATCACAAGTCATCAGGGAAAGACAAGTTTAAACCACAATGAGATACCACTACACACGTACCAGAACAGCTAAAATTAAAAAGACTAACAAAACCTACTGCTGGCTAAGTAGAGTACCAGCGTTGTCATTCACTGTTGGTAGGGATGTAAAAAGGTCCAAACCAGTTTGGCAAAAGCTAATGCAGTTTCTACACGCTGGCTTGCCTCCCAGCCCAGCAATTCAATTCCTAGGAATTTATCCAAGGAAATAAAAGCCATACATTCACAAAAAGGAGTTGGACAAGAATATCCAAAGAAGCTAATTCATATAACCAAAAAATAGAAGCAGCCCAGGCATCCATCAACGGGAGGACAGATAAATCGTGGTATCATCATTCAATGAAATACGAATCGGCAATAAAGAGAAGCAAACCACTCGCAGCCCCAAAGCAGCAGACACATAGCAGCATGGATGAATCCCACGAACACTTCTGTTGAGTGAACAATATCAAGAATGCCTACTTGACGATTCCATTTATATGAAATTCTGGAACAGTAGGAACTAACCTATAGTAGAAAAAAAAATCAGCTCAGCGGTTACCACAAGGAGAGAGAGATAAGAGAATGATTGGGACGGAGGATGCAGGAACTTTCTGGGGCGCAGGTATGGCTCTCTACATCTTGATAGGGGTTGGAGTTAGGCACATGAATTTGTCAGATTCAGCCAACAACCTCAAGATCTGTGCGTGTCACTATAAATTGATCTCAAAAGAAAAAGGAAACCAATATTAAACTGTTAATGACACGAACGCTTAACTATTTAGGGGAGAAGTTTACTGATGTATGTGATTTACTTTGAAAGACATAAACGAGATGGACTGACAGATGGATGGAGGGATAACGAGAGGACTAGATGGAGAGGTGTGTCGATGTGCATGAAAGCATCTAGGCAGTGGATATACAGCCGTGCACTTTCAAATTCTCAACTTTGTCATATGCTCAAAAGCATTTTTTTTAATTTGTTTTGGCTGTGTTGGGTCTTCTTTGCTGCGCGTGGGCTTTCTCTAGTTGCGGTGAGCGGGGGCTACTCTTTGTTGCAGCACACAGGCTTCTCACTGCAGTGGCTTCTCTTGTTGAGGAGCATGGGCTCTAGGCGCACGGGCTTCAGAAGTTGTGGCGCACAGGCTCAGTAGTAGTGGCTCCCAGGCTCTACAGTGCAGGCTCAGTAGTTGTGGCGCACAGGCTCAGTAGTAGTGGCGCCCAGGCTCTAGAGCGCAGGCTCAGTAGTTGAGGTGCACGGGCTTACTTGCTCGGCGGCATGTGAGATGTTCCCGGACCAGGGCTTGAACTCACCGTGTCCCCTGCATTGGCAGGTGGACTCCTAACCACTGCACCACCAGGGAAGTCTGCTCAAAATTTTTCATAATCAAATGTTGGAGAGGAAAAAGAGCAAGAACAAGTTTCTGAAAGTCCTCTGTAGATGTGATCGTGGCAGTAATATAGTGTCCACACGTTTAGAGAAGCACGGTGAAGTACGTAGGGGTGAAATGACATGACACCTGGAATTGACGGATGAACCAAATGTGACAAAATCTTGATAATTATTGATGCTGGAAGATGATTATTGACGGGAGTTTGTCACTATTCTCATTTTTGCAGATTTAAATTTTTTTAATTAAAGAAATATTAAAACATCCCTAAGAGGCAGGGCCTACATGAAACAAGCATGTATCTGCTTCAGCAAGAGTTTCCCCGAGGCCAACACGGCTTTAATCCAACCACCTGGGACAAAAGAGGATCTTGATTTAAGCTGATGATAAGTGCAGAGCCAGCAACCAAAGGAAGCTTTCCTTCTCACACTCTGAAGTCTGTGTCAGCTGCACCGGGCTTGTTCCCATGTGGCCTTTTAGGGTCCTCCAGCCAAAAAGCAGGAAGCTCACATACTTAACGGGAGTTTCACTCTCTTCTCAAGAAATCGAGTGAGTACCCCGTGCATTTCAGATGAAACCCAACAGCTGTGCTCAGCAAATCTTCCCAAGGCTCTCTTCCAGGCATTGCCAAAAGAAGAAAAAAAAAAAAAAACCCAAAGCCTCTTTAATCCCTATTTTTAAATAATAACTGTCGCTGACCCACCACCTCACCCCTAACCTGAGATTGCGTTGTTGCCGAGCTCACTGTAATTATTCTTATCACAGCATTTATCCCACAATATTACAAAATGCTTGTTTGTTGCCCAGACTGGGCTCCTTGGTATGGGGAGTGGTGGCGGGGGGGTATCTTGTTCACTATTATATAACCAGCTAAGCACAATGCCTGGAACACCTACAAGCTTCCTAGAATAGTTTCTGGTGGCTGGGTGAACCATTTGTAAAACACGCACAGTTTACAGAGCCCTTCCATATGGTCTCCTTCTTCCGGCCACCCTAAGAGCTATGCAGGGCAGAAATTATTCGCTTCCCCGCAATATCCCAGATAAGGAAACAAGGCCAAGGGGGCATTCAAGACGCGCTCCATCTCACAGAACAATCAGTGGTAAAACCTGGGCCAGGGCCAGTTTTGCTAACTCCTTGAGATGTTCTTTTCATCACATTCCTTTCTGAGGAAAATTCAAGTTGATCACTCAGAAGACGAGACACTTCTCTAAGCATGATCAAAACGCTTGGAGTTAGGGATCCTGTGGCCTCTGAACCGACGAACTTTAAGAGTGAACAGGACCCAGTGAGCATGGATCTTCCTCGGAAAGCAGGGAGAGTAAACGGCTGGATAAACGCCACTACCCATAAAAGCCCAGATGTTCGGCTTGATGTTTCAACATATTAAATGTCTCATCTAATTAATTAAGGTAAAAAGACAATAGGGGCGCTGTACACCATGTTAATCTCCACCAGCCAGCTGACATCAGCTGCTCGACACGCATTACTCTGTTGCAAAATTTCTCCCTCCAAACACGCCCCTTCCCTCATTTTGCATAAACAACAACCAAGTGCTGTTTTCATAGCCCCTTTGGAAGGATCAGGGGCTGGCTAGGATTACCCTGAGCTGTCATCTTTGAGGTCAAATTACCCCCAAGCAGTAGTTCACACAAAACTCGTCCTCTTCTCTTAGCTTCAAGTTGGGGGAAAGAACTGGAAGTTCTGGTGAATCTGTAAATAAAACACTGGCCATCGGCTGAGGTGCATGCCCTCCCTGAACCCATCCACGCACACATGAAATGCAGCCCAGGATTCCTGCTTTGAGTTTCAGCAGGTGAACTGGCAACAATTTTCACGGGGCCAAAGGTCCCCAGGCACAGCTGCGCTCCAACTCCTTCAGAAAAGCAACCCAGCATCCTGTCTCTAGAGTACAAGCATGCTTTTTATGTCCTATACGGAGTTACCGACAGGCCTGGGAGCTGTCAAGGGCCTTGTGAAATACTGTGGAATTACCAGGCACTTCGCGGTATTTATTGATATTCCATTGCCTTGGGCTCCAAAACTTGGTGCTGAGGTATCTTAGCCTCCATGCTAGGTTTTCAATGCCAAGGTCTTGCTGTATCAAGATTTCTGGGAACCTTTCCTTCCCTAAATGTGGACCTGTCTCATGCTGTGGGTAGTGAGGAGGAAATGGTTCCCAACACCTATCCCCAGCCCCAGGCCTCCCACCCAATATCATTTCCCACCTAAGCAGCCACAGAAAGGAGTACTTTTGTCCTTCAGAGCAGCAAGTGGCCAAGCAAGACACGCAGACAGAACAGATCTGAATCTAGCAGCCAATGCCCAATTGCAGCTCTGAGGCTTTTCTCCACTGCTTGCTCATAAGCTACTGACTTTACCATCATAAACTGAGTATTCCCCGTGCCCCACTGCTGCTTGCTTCAATTCAAGAAACCTTTGGAATTTCAACTGATACCAAAAATTCAACTACAGTTATATCCTCCATCAAAAAAGATTTACCAATACTAATCTACATTTTTTTTCCCTCTGCCTCTAAGGAGCCTTTCAAAATTTGAGCCAAATCTCCTATAATGTCATTAAAGTGAAAGAAAAATCATTTAAACAATGAGTGGAATGATTTTGGAAAAATAGCCTTATTGAGCTACATGTATTCCTTTGAGTACCAGAAATATTTTTAAACAAGCATTTGATTCTTAGGGACTGAAGTTACTGTTACGAGATCACCACCAGCCCCCCCCCCAAAAAAAGCAGGAGGCTGAATTTCCAGTTTAATTATGACCACAGATGAGCAGCTGGAATGAAATTACTTCACTGTGCTGTGTGTTCCTAATTCATCATATACAAGTGATCTCTGATTTCATTAATGATTTTTCTCTACTTCTCAGATGTTTAGCTTAAAGGGAAATTCTTTAAATTATCTCTTTCCAACTGTACTTTTTCAATATAGTCTTCACTCTGGAAATTCAAATTTACTGATATTAATTTCATACTGATAGTGTAAAACCCACTCCTTCGATAAAACATGATCTTATAAAATGTAAAAGGCAACCCACTCTTATCTCTGAACAAATATCCTGCTTTACATCAACTGCCCAATAACCAATAACAGAAGATTCAAGTTTTGCTTTGTTACCTGACAAACACACAAAGATGTGTGGCATAAAAAACCGAGTTACAGAAATTGTACTTTTTTCTTTTTAGGTTTATATGTTTTGGCTAAAATCAGAACTTGTTAAACCCCTTGGGCTTCTGGAAGAATGCAGAGGATTTAAAGAGCATTTCTTCCTGGACCTCCCAGATGCTGGCAAAGTCCTCGGGAATGAGGAGGTGTTAGGAGAGAACAGGCAGATATACACACACGATGGGTATTAATTCCAGTCTTGATTTCTGGTAGAAGGCAGCCCTTTACCAAAAATATGAGATTCACAAAAATAAAATTCTTGGCTTACTATCATCTCTGCAAAGTGACCTCCCCTTTCCCTTCTCAAACCACTGAAGAAATAAACACCATACGTTTCCATTAACCTGGATGAAAACAGTTCTCCATGGGGCCTTTGGCTTTCCATAAAGGTAGAAAATCCGTACACCGGTAGATTTGTACACCTTCAAAGGTAACAATATGAATACTCAACATTGATGGAGCACTGACTATGTACAAGGCACAGCTCTTAACTCTTTATCTGTATTATCTCAGTCTTTACAACAACCTGCCCTTAGACCAAAAGGCTTACAAAAGACCCATATCCTCAGGCTGTGAGTCACGCTGCACAGAGCCCATGGCTGCAAAGCGCAGTTAGAGGAGCAGCTCGATGCAAAAGGCACACAAGGGCATGAACGAGGGAGTGGACCTGAACCCTAAGAAGCCTGAGGTGCCCAGGGTGGGCCTCCCCCAAGCTTCCGTCAGACTCCATCTCTTTCCTCATCCTCTCCCCTTTGCTCTTCCCCTAGCTCTTTTTCTCCTCTTGGTGCCCATACTACTCTAAACCTTGAGTCCTTCAGGATTGAAGGCAGAGATCATCCCTAACCTAGACCACACTCAGGGAGAGAAAGCCCATTGAGGGAACACAGTGTCAGCGGCCTCAGGCACTCAGGAACCCGACCTTCTGCAACCAGACAAAGGAAAAGTGAAAGCTACTTCCCATAATCCTTTTCACTAACTGGAATCAGGTCATAAGCCACACCCAGCAGCAAGGGGAGCTGCAAAGTCAAGGATCAGGTTTCTTTGGTCACCACAGTGGGCAACAGGCAAGACAGATGGGGATACTTTGAGTGGTCACCCAACAGAATCTGATTCTAATTTTATGTATTGTCATGTAGTACATGCAGGTACCATGTAAGCATTGGTGAAAACTCGAATGGAATGGTAATACGCACATTTGTAAAACTAATACGCACATTTATTTCCAGTTGCACACTACTAGAGAGGATTCTAAAGCACCTTTACGCTAGTAACTGTCTAGCAACTGTCAACATAGCTGCCGTAAAGTTGCACATCCCAATGGAGTTGGACAAAAATGTCATGAAATACTGCAAGCCAAATAGAATTTCAGAAATCACATAGGGGGACAAGAACTGTTTACTCTGGAGTGTTGCCTTATATTAGCTCTAACACACACACACACACACACACACACACACACACACGAATCTCAAACAAAACGAAGCAGCCAAAGCTCAGACTGTGGCTTGCACTTGTTCCCATCATTATATCATTATACCTCCTGGTTAAAGGGTCCCCTGGAGCTGTGCTGGATACAAAGACAAGCTGGTGGCCTCATCTGTCAACTGACTCCAGAGTTTCATTTAGCTTCTCTGGCTGCTTGAGCAGGTATTCCCATATCTGCCCCTTTCCCCTGTAGCCTTCCAAAGCTGCTTACAAGGGTGAAAAGAGACAAAAATCTTCCTGGATAGAGAAGATGCTTTGGTCTTACCTATTCTATTCTCATCCTCTGATAATCCCAACATAACATTCACAAGATAAACAATGCACAATAGTAGTACAAGTTTGTTTACACTTCCATTTGTTCATTGATCCATTTATTCATTCATTCATACAGCATTTATAAAGTTGTACCATGTTGGGTGGGGAAAGGAGAAAGCACATATTCCCTGCCTAAAAGCACATATCCGTTACTTCTTACCTCCACTTCTTAACACTGGTACTCAGCATTCAGAAACGTGGGGAGGCAAAAGAAGAAGCCCTTATGCCTTATGAAGACATTGGTGGCAGCATCCCCAAGGGCCAAGAAAGCAGGCAGTAAGAGGTCGTAGATACGGAGGCGGCAGACAGAAGAGGCAGCCAGATAGTCAGGAAGATCAGTTACACTGAACAAATAAGTAAATATAGTGAGAAAAAAAGGAGTCAGGTTTCTCACTCTGAGAAGGGATTTCTGACCATGGAAAGAAGGCTGGAAAGACCTCTGAGGTGTTGGATTGGAATTAGAAGTATTGGTGTAAAGTGATGGGTTTTTAAATAAAAAACAGACAAAATATTTATTTTTCTGTATTTGTGTGTGCGAATATATACATATTTACATGCACGACTGTGCGCACACAGCAGCAATGAGCACAGTGAGCTATCAAATTCTGGTTTCTGAATATCACCCTCCACTAAAGCGAATCAGAACAATTTGAAGAAAAGTTGATTTCAGAGTTGGGGCAGAGAAAATGCAAGATGATCCTGGGACATCTGTGTCAGAATATAAGGAAGTGCTTAATAAATGATGGGCATCTGTCAAGAGGACAGAGCCAGCTTGCAGAAACAAATCAGGCACAAGTTGAGGATTAAAATGGTAGTTGACAGGTTATAACCCATTGGTTAAAACAGAACCATGAGTCCATACTGAACATACATGTATAATGGAGGAGAAGGGAACCCTCTTTCTTACAGTAGAAAGCCAAGTAATAAATGCAGAAATGGTGGAAATAGATTACTTCTATTCAGCAACCACGGTGGTGGTGCGTGCAGGTGGGAGTCGGCCATGGATGATAAGGTTGATGGGTGATATTTTTGTTTTGTTTTGTTTTTGTTTTACGCGGGCCTCTCACTGTTGTGGCCTCTCCCGTTGCGGAGCACAGGCTCCGGACGCGCAGGCTCAGCGGCCATGGCTCACGGGCCCAGCCGCTCCGCGGCATGCGGGATCCTCCCGGACCGGGGCACGAACCCGTGTCCCCTGCATCGGCAGGCGGACTCTCAACCACTGTGCCACCAGGGAAGCCCAGATGGGTGATGTTTTGATGAGGAGCAGGATATTAGTATAGTACTGTATACCACAGTAATTAAATACAAAGGGAGAACGGCAGCTGTACAGTGGAGACACCTGGCAGACCCCATCGTGACCAGACGATCAAGGTTAACATCACCAGTGATAAGACAGGTCCTCATCATGTGTCTCTTGACGTGATACACCAGGAATATCTCAGTGCACGGCCTGAGTCTAATTAGGAGGAAACAATGGACAGACCAAAGTGAAAGGCTGTCCTACAGAATGAAAGGTCTTTGAAGGGCATGAGACACAGGGAAAAGACGGAGGAATGTTTCCAGGTTAAAGGATATACTGATGTGGTAAGATAACTAAATAGAATGCATGTTCCTAGATAGGATCCTGGACCAGAAAGGAAAAGGGGACATTGTTGGAATGCTCGGATAAGTCTGAATGGGGTCTACAGACTGTACAGTGAGTACTGTTGCATCAGTGCTCATCTCCTGATTGGGATGCTTATACAATGATAATGCAGGAGGAGAGGTCCTTGTTTGGGGCAACATTAGTGGTGATAAGCATGTCAGAAAACAGATGTGTGTCATGTGTGGCCACGTGCATGTGTAGAGAGAAAGAGAGGGTGACTGGAAACGGAAGTGAAATATTAACAACTGGAAAATCTGAGTGAGGTGGAGGAGATACAGAATTCTTTATACTGTTTTTACAGGTTTTTTTTGTACGTCTGAGACCATTGCCATTTTTTATAAAAACACATGATATAAGAAAGAGGCCCTGACGCCACTAGGACCTGAGTTTAAATTCTAACTCAGTAATTTCTTTGATCTATGACCCTAAGGAAATAATCTGAGGTTCAGTTACAGCATTTAAAATTAATTCCTGGGCTTCCCTGGTGGCGCAGTGGTTGGGAGTCCGCCTGCCGAGGCAGGGGACACGGGTTCGTGCCCCGGTCCGGGAAGATCCCGCGTGCCGTGGAGCGGCTGGGCCCGTGAGCCATGGCCGCTGGGCCTGCGCGTCCGGAGCCTGTGCTCCGCGACGGGAGAGGCCACAACAGTGAGAGGCCCGCGTACCGCAAAAAAAATTAAAAAAAATTAATTCCTACTGTGCCTCACAAAATTGAGATTAACGTAGATAACCAATAACATCACCATTTACTGAGGACTTACCATGGTGCACGCACATTTTAGAAATCCTATTGCTAAACCACTCAACAACCTGGCACAGTATTATGATCCCCAATTTACAACATGAATAGCCTAAGACTCAGAGAGACGACATGTCCTCTCCTTAGTCAAAAAGCAGGGGTCAAGCCAGGAAGTCAGCTTCAAAACCCTACCTTCATTCTACTGCACTGAGCTTTTCGGATGGGCAGCTCTTCCCAGTGTATTTAGGACGCTGAAGGAACTCGATCAACATTGATTTTCCTACCAACCACCTAGTAGAAGAGCAGATATATGATTAAATGATTATACTATAACGTGTCAACCATATTATGTCTATGCAAAATGCAATGCGTAACTGAAAAAAGAACAAAGTGATTTTGTGGGGTCTGGCTCTGTGGCAAAAGGGTGAGGAGGGTTCAAAGGCAAGTTATACTTAGTTGATGTTGAAGGGTGAGAAGGCAATGGAGAAGCAAGGGGAGGCAAGAGGCAAGGGATTTCAGGCAGAAGTTCGGCAGATACAAAGCCGTGGCGGCAGGGGTGTTGGGGAAGCAGTGCACAGAGGGAGGAAGCCAGCTGGGGAGGGGTAAGTGGTAGGTGGGCAGAAACCAGATCAGGAAGAGTCTGACATGCCATGTTTAGAAGTTGACACTTTTTTTTTTTTTTTGCGGTACGTGGGCCTCTCACTGCTGTGGCCTCTCCCGTTGCGGAGCACAGGCTCCGGACGCGCAGGCTCAGCGGCCATGGCTCACGGGCCCAGCCGCTCTGCGGCATGTGGGATCCTCCTGGACCGGGGCACGAACCCGCGTCCCCTGCATCGGCAGGCGGACTCCCAACCACTGCGCCACCAGGGAAGCCCTAGAAGTTCACACTTTGGGGCTTCCTGGTGGCGCCGTGGTTAAGAATCCGCCTGCCGATGCAGAGGACATGGGTTCAAGCCATGGTCTGGGAAGATCCCACGTGCCGCCGAACAACTAAGCCCGTGTGCCACAACTACTGAAGCCTGTGCGCCTAGAGCCCACACGCCACAACTACTGAAGCCTGTGCGCCTAGAGCCCATGCTCCACAACAAGAGAAGCCACGGCAATGAGAAGCCCGCGCACTGCAACGAAGAGTAGTCCCCTTTCCCTGCAACTAGAGAAAGTCCACATGCGGCAACGAAGACTCAACGCAGCCAAAAATAAATAAATAAAATAAATAATTTTTTTTTTTAAGTTGACACTTTGCCCTCTTGGCTAGGGAGGACACGGCACATCTGCTATCAGCGCCTCTCCCTACACATCAGACATTACAAATCATGGCACTTTATGACACTTCAGGCAGCCCACACCTCAGACAGCCACTACCAAATAACTGGAATTGACATCTGAAATAAAATCGTTTGCCGCCCCTGCTCTAGGCAACAGGGAAACTTACAGGGTTTTTAACAGGTGGCTGGTAAGATCGGCTCTGTTCTTAATAGAGCACCACCAGCACAGCAGCAAAGATTGGTCGAGAAACAGACTACAGGGCTTCCCTGGTGGCGCAGTGGTTGGGAGTCCACCTGCCGATGCAGGGGACGGGTTCGTGCCCCGGTCCGGGAAGATCCCACATGCTGTGGAGCGTCTGGGCCCGTGGGCCATGGCCGCTGAGCCTGTGCGTCCGGAGCCTGTGCTCTGCGGCGGGAGAGGCCACAGCGGTGAGGGGCCCGCGTACCGCAAAAAAAAAAAAACAAAAAACAAAAAAGAAACAGACTACAGGGAACTTCCCTGGGGGTCCAGTGGTAAAGAATCCGCCTTCCAATGTTGGGGGGGCGCTGGTTCAATCCCTGGTCAGGGAACTAAGATCCTACATGCTACATGGCACAGCCAAAATCAATCAATAAATAAAAAAGAAACAGACTGCAGGCACTGTGACAGGTGAGAAGGTCACTACGATAGTCCCGTGCGATGTATAAAGGAAAGGTGCACATCCAAACAAAGTCAGTATTTGGTCAAACTCCAAGCTTTCATCTAGTCGTTGTCAGAAGGCATATTATGGTGGAGAAAGCATATAAAGTGCTCTTCAAACAACAAAATCCAAGGCAAGCTGAAGGCTGTGCTCAGGGGACAGTAAGACCCAGGAAAACAGACTATACTAGGAGTGAAGCAGGCAGACCAAGAGAGATGTAAGTTTCACTAACCTTGAAATTCCACACAAACATAGTTGCAAACTGACCACAGCAGTACCGTAACACCTGTCAGGTATCAGGTGCTATCAGACTACTAGTCATTCCCTGCAACACTGAGGTGCTCAATTAAAGGATACTATTGAAAGGCCACTAGTCGCAGTTTCTACATCTTGGGAAAAGACACGATATTTAAGCACTTATTTTTTTTTGTTTCTTCTCTAATTAATTTTTATTGGAGTGTGGTTGATTTACAATGTTGTCTTAGTTTCTGCTGTACAGCAAAGTGAATCAGTTATACGTATACATATATCCACTCTTTTTTAGATTCTTTTCCCATATAGGTCATTACAGAGTATTGAGTAGAGTTCCCTGTGCTATACAGTAGGTCCTTATTAGTTATCTATTTTATATATAGTAGTGTGTATATGTCAATCCCAATCTCCCAATTTATCCCTCCCCCGCTTTTTCCCCCTTGGTAACCGTAAGTTTGTTTTCTACATCTGTGACTCTTTATCTGTTTTGTTTTGTTTTGTTTGCAGTACGCGGGCCTCTCACTGTTGTGGCCTCTCCCGTTGCGGAGCACAGGCTCCGGACGCGCAGGCTCAGCGGCCATGGCTCACGGGCCCAGCCGCTCCGCGGCATGTGGGATCTTCCCGGACCGGGGCACGAACCCGTGTCCCCTGCATCAGCAGGCGGACTCTCAACCACTGTGCCACCAGGGAAGCCCTCTTTATCTGTTTTGTAAATAAGTTTAAGCACTTAAATTAAAATGCACACACATACATAAACCCCTGTGTGCGCAGAGACCTAGGACACAATGAGGAAGCATTCCAACCCAGGATGTGGGCGAGAAACTGGTTTCTTGAGTTTTAGGAGCAGTGGAGTGCTGGGTGTAGTCAAGAGTACTGGGTAGAACTGGGTTTCATCTCTTCTCTGGGCCTCGGTTTCCTTGACTGAAAAGTGAGAGAACGATAAGATAATCTCTTCACACATAATAATGCTGCTTCTGAACTTTCCTCTCAGAATGAAAAGAGCAAGGAGGTTTGGGAGAGCGTTCTTGCTACACGCACAAGACCATCAGGCTAAATCCTCCTGAGTGCGAATCTGGTGAGGGTAGCAACTCATGGCACATCCAGAAACTTGGTAATACGATTGAGAAAACTGGAAACACATTGCAAGGGAAAGCCTGGGGAGCATACTACATTCTGCTTAAAGATGCTGACTGTTTTTGAAATAAAACTTTAAAACATGCCATAAAAAGCAACTTTTCCTCTGGGGAAAGAGTGGCCTAAAGTGTCTTTGATTGTAACTATGGGAACGGCTTTCATCTGCGCTCTTTATGAGGTTAATTGTAACTCTCCCCCAAGCTCAGAATCTTTCTGAATCTTGTGGTTGTCATCTTACACTCTGCGTGATAAACCTTCGTGTTCAACAGGCACATTCCAAAATGTTTGAACTCGCGGCTCAGAAAGCAGTCAAATGAGTGAAGGCTGATAAAAAGAAGCTCTGTTTTTGCTAGCCTGCATGCGTGTGTGCACGTACACACACTCACACACACACACACACACAGCCTGCTGACTTCCAGCTACACCCAGCGAGAGTGCTTTATGTTTGACTTCGGCTCTTCTAAGCGATCAAGCTTCGTCAGAAAGGACACTGCAACCCACACAAACGTGAGGCACCTAGCACAATGCCTGGCTCATGGTAACCCCTCAGAAGCTCATAACTGTTACCATTTATCCTTCTTTTTCTTCGTTATTGCTGATGGACTATAACACTGTTTGTATTTAGCTGTCATTGCGAGATTGATTCCCTCCAATGAGGTCATCTGCATGGAGCACATAACCACAGAAACACCCCTATGGAATGCTGTTGTGGTAGCCCTTTTTTACCAATGGGCAGAAGACAGTTATCATAAATGTGTTGTTTATACAGGAAAAAAAAAAAAACCCACCATGTTGTTCTTCACATTCTTTCATATAACAAGGACCTCCACTGAAAACTGTGGTTCATATTCTCCTCCCAGATGCTAATAGGAATTAATCTCCTGCTGTACTTTCATGGCTCCCTTATAACAGGCTCACTAGGAATAATTATGTGTTAACATCTCTTGAGCATTTGCCACATGCCAGGCACTGTGCTAATCGTTTTGTTTATTATTTCATCTTCACTACAACCCCATGAGATGCTGCTGTTATTCTCATCTACATGAGATGTCTGAGGCTTAGAAAGGTTAAGTTATCCAAGATCGTTCATTCAGTGAGACACACAGCTGGCAAGGGGGTGGAACCAAACTCGAACCAGGTGTTTCTGAATCCAGTGTCCGTGTTCAGGTTTTTCACTAGATTGTAATTACTAAATACAGGGTTCTTAACTTAGAATCCTTAAATGAACTTCAAGGGATCCATGAGCCCTTGTATGTAAAATGGTATGTGTATGTACACACTTTCCTTGGAGAAAGTCCAAAACTTTTACCATATTTTCAAGAGTTCAGGACTCAAAAAATATATTTTTTTCCTTAAAAAAGCCCAGACTCAGGTGGGACTATATCTTATCATCTTTATATTCTGCACCATCACTTCCTTCACTGCCCCCAGCACCCAAAAGCAGTGCCTAGTACATGATAAGTACTCAACTACCAGTTATCTAATTGACCCCATTCTCTTCTCTGGTCCTTTCTTAGTCTTTTCCCCCAGGGAGACACAATCAGAGTGATGAATTTTTTACAGTTCTGTTTTTAAGCCACGCACATGTGAGAGCTCCATTAGCATAGTTCCAGGGCCCAGCCTTTCACACTGTTGCCCTTCGCAGCCACACGCTACAAAAGAGCAAACAGGACCCCATCCTGCCTTCTCATCCCAGAAAACCACACATCTGCTTGTTCTGGCCTGAAAAGCTCACCTGCTGGGGAAGAAATGCCCAGCACGGCAGAGCAGCACACCTGGCCCCTCTGCGTGAGCTCGAGCCCCATTTTCAGCGTCAGCTGTCAAGTAATCCTCTGCTTTATGAACAATCTCACATTTTAATAAAAGCCATTGTGCAAGGTGAGCTCTTGAAATACGTAAAGTTGGTTTGCAGTCTGCAGCTGCACTTAACAGATGCCCCAATTTCCAACTGAACCGTGTGTAATGGCTAGGAAAATAATAACCCATTATTGCACTTTGGGCATGCCTGTGTGCCAGGCACTGTCCTAGACGCTTCCATCCATCATCCTGCAATCCTCACAACAGCTTAGGCAGATATTATCAACATTTTGCCAATGGAGAACCTGAAGTCCTATCAGAAAGATTCAGTAACTTCTCAAGAGCCAGGATCTGACCCCATGTGGGGCCAACGCCAAAACCCTTACACACCTCTATCCCTCCATGCCCCCATTTTCTCATGGAGCTAAAATTATTCTGTTTTTTAGAGAAAGTTTACTCAAGTTGGAAAGTAGCAAAGATGTCCAGGCCTCAACATCTTAAGTAGCTGCAAAACTATCACTTCACAGCACTCTATCGATACTAAAATGGGATATAGCATAGAATGTCTTCCACTCCTCCCGAGTGAAGGTAAGAAACAATTAGTATATTTCTTACATCTATTCTAGATGCCTCATTAAAAGTCATTTTTGAATCCCATTATTCAGTTACATTCAACAAACAGAGGAGGTTCAAGGCACTGAGCTAGAGAGTGTGGAGAAACCCGAAAGCGTGAGGTAGCCTTGGCCCCTCCGTGGATCTTCCAATCAGCTGAGCAGACGAATCCCCAAATTGTTTCATACATTCCTAAAGCAAGAGAAGAACAATTTCCTAGCATGCTAATGGACCTCAGAGGAAGGAAATAAGGACAAATTGACTTTCAAGGGGGCGGGGGTGGGGATGGGCGTAGGGAGGAAGGTATGTAATAAATACAGAATTCATGTGGAGATAGCACCCAAGCTGAGAACGAGCGGGCTGTGGCCTGTGAGGGATGAGCGGACAAAGGTGAAGGGCAGTGTCTGAGCAAAGGCTCAGGGAGAAGGCACAAGGCCCTCTGCTGGGAGTGCACGGCCTGGAGGTGGCCGTGAGGCCGGGAATTGCACTGGGAAGGGCTCACCGACCTGCTGCATTCAGTGAGGGCAATGGGAGCTCAGTGAAGGTTGTGGGCTGGAAGTGACCCGATCAACTCTATTTTCCAGCAGGACTGATCTGGTGGAAGTGTACAGAGGGAGAAGAGCCCAGAGCAGGGAGACCAATTACAGTCATCTGGTGGTGAGATCATGAGGCCTAAACTAGAATGTGGAAGCGAGAAAGTAAGGAGTTAAGAAACGGCTGTATCAGGGGAATGCAAGGAAATTCTCCACCAGCGAAACAGTCTGAAACGGGGTAGTTAGAAAGGGAGTTTTGCTAGAGAAAGGGAAGGATTTCAGGTTTTCTAACTGATTGATTCTGACTGATTCAAGTATTTACACGTTAGGATTAACAATTTAGACTAATTTCAAAGTTTAATTGGCACGGAGACCTGGAAACAGGGTCATTCTGGAGTCATTTTCATGCTCTGAGGTTGCTGAGCTCTTTCATAAAGCTGTTTTCTGGCACCTTTTGGCTTAAACTCTCAGAAGCAATAGTAGGAACAGAGGCGCTGTTTGGGAGCGTGTGTTTAAGCAAACAAATCAGAAGTACAGTGGGAGGTGGAACATGGCTGTGGTAGGTTGTATTTGGAATCTGTCGTTCAAAAGGAAGCTTCAGGAGATGAAGAAGGCGAGTTTTAGCAGCTCATTAATCCTCCAGACCCACCGAAACTGGTTATGTGATGCTCACCAAACTCCCCGCTCCGTAAGGCCTGGCCTGCAGGGGAGCCTTGTGGCCACTGGCCCGGCTCCGAGCAGCTGCGGGAGAGGACGGAGGGGGGCCCTTGTGCTGAGCTCAAGGGAAGTCTCCACCTGGGTGGGCCCAGCTTGCCTTTGGGAATTTTCTAGATACACTAGGCCTCTTCAGTATACTGGTAGATCACAAACTTTCAAAATCCCTATTTTTCCAATCTGAAATAGCATTACATTCAATTTGCGTGAGGAGGTGCATATATTTTTTGGATTCCAAACAACAAAACTCGTTCTTGAAAGGTTGCCAAGTACAGAAGAAGGGTAGAAAGAAGAAAAGAAAAACTCACTGAGAACTCAAGTATGAACCATCAGTCAACGTTTTGGTACATTACCTTCCAGTCTTTTCCACCTGCATTTTTAACATGGTCAAGGGATTTTCACCTTTAAAATGTGATTATCCTGTAGAGCGTTATCTAAGAGCTGAGGAATAAATTGACTCATGGACTTGTGCAACTCAGATCTGACCAGCCCCTAGTCCAGCACCTGACAGCAGAACAGGTGTCGAGTGTTAAACCAACTTCAAAGTCTCTCCTCAGAACCTCCGGAAACGGATATGACCACATCGATGCGCAATCACTTTAAGAGAAATGCTTCTCCCCCGTACTCCTAGTTTATTTCCTTGTGGCTATGATGATTAAATAGCTTGCTCATGGAAGGAAGGGAGAGAGAGAGAGGACAAGGCCGCCCCCCACTCACCCCTACTCTCAGTCGTAAGATACCCCGTGGCGTTCTCATAATGACACTTGCACACCTACATTATTTGCTTTTATGTCAACAAACACCTTGGGAGGTGAGTGAGGCTGGCCCTCACGGATTTCCAAAGGAGTCTGGAAACTGAGGCAAATGGAGGGCAAGTGACTCACCACAGGTCATACTGGTGGTTGGGGGGCAAAGGCAGAACTAGAACTCAGGCAATGTGCCCCCTCCACCCTTTCCAGAGGGGCCCCCGAGCAGATCCCTTGGAGAAGGGAGCAGATGGAAGCTCTTCACACAGCGGGGAACCCTCCCTGCGCCGGTGTGATACTAGTCATCACAGCCATCTCACTGGTCCAGCGTGCAAAACCAAGTCACTCTCCCTTTCTGTGCCTCCGCAGACTTCTCGAATGTACTGAAAGAACAGATATGCACAATTGGCAGTAATAACTTTTGCACTCCTGATACGCATCGCATTTCATCTCGCAGCAACCCACAAGGAGCCTGGGCCCTATTTTATAAGTATAAAAAACCAAACAGAAGGGCTCCGCAACTTCTCCAAAGTCCTGCAGCAAGTTCCAGAAACAGGATTCTAAATGCAGCTCTGCATTTTGCCACACTCTTGAAGTTCCGAGGCATTCAGCTCCCGGAAGCTGGGGGAGCTGGACCTTGTCACCCAGGAGGAGGAAAACCCTATCCCAGCAGAAGCTCTCAGACCTCTCACACGTTACCCCGTGTCCCCACCGTGGCCAGGCAGGGCTGCATTCCCGAGGGCGGCCTGCAGGATGGGGCGACAGAGCCCTCACCAACCCACTCGGCCAAAACTGGCCGCAGGCCACAATACTAAGATGCGCAAGCAGTGAAGATACAGTTGTCCCCAAATCTGGAGAAAATACAAGCCCTGTAGTGTGAAACCGAGAAAACGTTTCACTACAAAATGCAGCGTGATGAACTGACATGTCCTGCACCACCCCGAGTCATCGGCAGACTTCAGAAGCGTCACCGTCGCAGTGGGGGGTGACCCTGAGCAGTGCCTTCCTTCAGGTGACTTTGTATGTAACGTAACATAGGAGAGAAAGCAACAAGCACAGACGTGAAAAGGCAGTTCAGCTGATTTTTCTCCAAGATAACTGAGCTCTTTCACCAAAGCCATTCCATTCTAGGTTAACTTGCCGGATTTAGAGATACCCGCCTTTGAAAAGAACGGCGTTTGAAGACTGACCTTGGTAATCTCTCCTTAATTCATTCATGGAACTTTTATATACCCAGTTTGTGATAGTTTATGGAGATATGAATTAAAAGCTATGATCCTTGACCTCAAGGAGCTCCAAGTGCAACGAGTATTTACGCTCCTAGGCAATTGCCTTGATGGCTGTGTTTACATAAAGCCCAAAGGGAGCGCAGAACGCTGAGCACCGAAATCAGGAGAGGAAATCAGGAAGGGCTTCCAAGATGAGGTGGTATGGGGCTAAGGAGAGTTAGCCAGGTCGACCATTCGCAGGGAGGACATCCAAGGAAGAAAGAGCAAAGGTATGAAGTGTGAGAGAGCAAGGTAAATTTCCAAAATCACCATCAGTCCTGTATTCCTGGAGCATAGAATGACAGGTGAGAAAGGTCAGGAGACTAGGCTGGACAAGGCGGCAGAGGCCACACCTTGAAGGGCATGCAGAGAAGTTGAACGACATTCAGAGAAGTTTTCATTATACGCTGGAGGTGACAGGGACCCCAAATGAGTCCCGAGCAGGGAAGAGACGGTCACGTGTCTTTCAAAGATCTCTCTGGTTACAACGCAAAGGGTGGATCGGAGAGCCCAGGGAGGCCTATTCGGAAGCTCCTGCACCAGTTCAAACACGATTCGTGGGATCCTGAAGCAGGCAGGGGTCTCAGCAGTGGAGAGCAGAAATGTGAGGAAGTAGAATCGTCAGGACTTGGAACACTCTTCAGCGTTCTCTGCTGTTAAAGAACCAACGCAGGCCTCGCTCTAGCGAGTATTTTCAGTGGAAACCCGAATGTTGGAAGTTTAATTACATACAGTGTTGTACATACAGTGGGACAACGGGAGCTGGACTGCACAGAGAGGTGAGGTCCATTTTGTTATTTGGTTTGGTAGCTAAACAGAGCAGCCTTGGGCTTAGGTTATGGGGCTCCCCGACTGCACCTCCTGGCATGGCTGCCCAAGGAAAAAGCGGGCTCCTGCAACTCAGAATGGAGCCCAGAGGTCTCCTGCCAGAAGAGGTGAGAGTATTCGGGGCCACCTCTCCGTCTCTGTCTCCCCTGCCCCTTCTGTTCCGGCAGCTGCATTCCAAAGACTAATGAGAACAAGGTGCAAATGGTTTAACAGTTTTGATACATTCCTTAGCAAAACATAATTTCTTTAAAAATACATGGACTGCCTTACAGTGACTCCATCAGGCAAGACACATGTCAGGGAAAAAGCATGAGAAAATTTGGCAGGTACATATAACGTGTCAATAAATTAAACGAAGTTTATTTTCACAAAACCAAATGGTCGGACTTGCGTGCAGTTTCCTACAAAGGATAAGAATTACTCCCTAGAGAGAGTAATCAAAGTGCAATTAGAGCAGTCCTGGAATTTTTTTAAACATACTATCCTTTCTTCACACATGATTGCTCCTGCATTTTTAGCAAGCGTCCTTAACTCAGAGAAATAGTAATGGGCTTTTCTAGGTTTGGGTCCTTCTGTGATAACATACAGTCATAAAACAGGTTTTCTGGGGGTTTTTGGTTTGTTTTGTTTTTTACAAAAGCAATCGGTTTACAGTTAAGACTAAATGTCCTTCACAATGTATCCACTCATTTGTTCATTTAACAAATAATAGCATTGCCTGTTGGGTTGGTCTATTTCAAATGCAGGCAACAAAAACTCTATTTTCCTAATGATGTCAATAATTTTAAGCCCCCGGGGCAAGAATTTTATCACTCTTTGGATATTTCATTAAAACCCTAAGTTATTTGAGTAAAAGGTTTTTTTAATAAAAAGAGACCAGGGTGACTCCATATTTTCAAAATGCAGCAAGTGGTCAAAGAACAGAGAATCCAACAATGGAGGAATTTAAATATAGTTTTCAAACGAATCAGACTAAAGATGGATGATGTATGTCTCAGAAGACGGCAAAGAGACTTCACCTTCCTGTGGCCTAACAGAACTGAAATCATCTTCTTCCAAAAAATAATATCCCACCAGGTTTACAAAGATTTTCAAGATTTTTATCTGGAAATATCTGTAGAATTTCAAAAAGATTCAATAGTAGGAGGCAAGGGGAACAAAGGCTGTTATACACAGTTGTACAGGTTATGTACCGCACAAGGATGACAGGGTGACATCTAAGAGGACACCGTTCATTTTGGAGACATTGTCAATTTATAAATTTAGACAGTTTTTCAGGAGACACTAGTGAAAGGTATTGCTCTGAAACTCAGCATGACAATTTTCTGACAGGTGAAAGTAAAACACATTGAGGAAGGGGTGTCTGTTTCTAATTTGCACAAAGGCTTCATATGGGTCACAGTGGCTCTGGTGGTAAAGCTATGATTTCTGGATGACACAATTCAAGTGATTCTTTGGAATGAACTGCTGCTTTGAGTCAGCTTTCCAACCCAGTGCCTTGCACATAGCACTCCTTAAATGCTTATTAAAACAAGCCACCAACATGAGTGTCAGGTACAATCAGCTCAGGTGATTGACCAGGATGCCACTGAAGACAGCATCATGATGCAATTGCTGGAGAAGCAATCGTCTCAGCACAGAGAAGAGCAGGTGAGCTTGAGACCACACTCCACACCCCTTAGTCCAGGGGCAGCCACGTGTTTCCTCCCCCTCTTTCTCAAACCTGGAAACAAGGAACTCCAAGATGGCTAAGCTGCAGGATGGCTGCAGCCCTGATCCTTTGGTCACTGCACAAAAAGAGCCTCTGACTTTGATAAACCTTTGTCATAACTAATGAGATGACAGGGTTTGTTTCTGCAGCATTGACTAGTATTACTTGACTAATACACTAAGGTAAAGACATAGGGCCCTGCGTCCCCCTTCCATGCACTTGCCTTAGGTTGTCCACCTGCCCAGCCTGCCGTGACCACCTGTATCCAGTAATGCTACGGGGAAGGGGGAGGGAGCAGGGAGAGCAAGGACTCAAGAGTCTCTTACTCTCTGAACCCTCACAGCTGAAGTCTTCTCTGAGAACTCCACGCTTTCAGACACTTTACAGTTCCCTTTGAGAGTGACCCCAAGTTTACACACTGCTCTAGGATGCCTGAAGTCATCCTGATGGCATCTGCTTATCCCAAGGAAAAATGTCAGGTCCTCATGGTGTATTTGAAAGGGCACAGAATGAGGAATCAGGAAGAACAGGTTTTAGTGTGGGATTTACAGCTTCCTAGTGACAGAGTGACTCTGAAAGTGCCACTCATCTCTGATCATCACTGCCCCTTCTTCAAAATCAGGCTAATGGTATCTTCTCGCAAAAGGTGGTTATGAGGCTACAAAACACATGTGAAAAGAACATTTGAAACAAAGCATGTAAGTGTAAGAAATATTACCTGGTTCATGAGTCACCCAAACCCCCAAATGTCCTTCCAAATTCTAAGGAGAAGAAAAATATTCCTAACTAGACATTTAGGAACGTCTTATTGCGCGTGTGTTACGTTAGGCTACATGCACAAGGCTAATAAAATTTCAGCTTACATTTGTATAGCACTCTATTAGTTAAGTTCTTTCATATACATGAAATCATGGGCAGAGCTGTGCATTTTATGTGCTGAGTGTATGTTTTATAAAGCACTTGGGCCTTTGGATAATCTGTGTATATACTATATGCATGCCCATTGTATGTAACTAGGAGTATAATATTATTTAAATTATTACACGATGTATTATCATTGTATCTTTATTTTTATAACATATTAGTGGTAATATATATGATTTATATCATGCTGAGCACATTGTCAGGCATAAAACCTCTAATTAAAGCTAGATTCAGGGACTCCCCCGGTGGCGCAGTGGTTAAGAATCTGCCTGCCGATGCAGGGGACACAGGTTCGATACCTAGTCCAGGAAGATCCCACATGCCGCAGAGCAACTAAGCCCGTGTGCCACTACTGAGCCTGCGCTCTAGAGCCCCAACTACTGAAGCACGTGCCAGAAATCAATCTATCAATCAATCTAGAGTCCTGTGGGAAAATATGATTTGCTTTATGATGATTCATTTTATACTGGCTTCCAGATTATACAGCTACACAAATCAGGGTCCTACCTGAACACAGTTTGTGAAAATAATTAGAAAAAGAGGATATTAAAACTTTTGGAAATTTCCTCTGTTTTTAATTTTCCCCTAATGGAATTTCTAAGTTTTTTATTTTTAAAAGGAAGTAAGATCATTTGACTTTAAGTGCACAAAACGCAGTTACAGAATGTAGTTGTATTGATTATAACAGGCATGAATAATCTCTCTCGCCTATCATCTATCATCACTTTCCTGGAAAATGGCAAATATCCCACCTCCTTTTAACGGAATCATCTGAGAATGGCTTTGAGACTAGAAAATGAATAAAACAAAACGATGTCAAAACCTAACGTTCTATGCCTCTTTCTTTCCCTACTCCATTGCTTTTTAAGTGAAACTAGAGAGTAGACTCCTCATGCAATACCAAAAGACTAATTCAATTAAGCTTAAACAGAAGTCCTGTTTTATATGGATATTAGTACAGTCTGCACTCATGTTTATAAAGAGCTTAGAGATTTTTAGGTTATTGATGTTATCTGAACCCCAAGTGCTCAAATAGCCACAGTTATTAATGCAGATTTATCTCAGAGAACTTCAAAAATATACATTTAATTTCTAGAGATGACCAATTCATAATTAAAGAATACTAGCTATAGGAAATTTACTTTTTCAGCCATCATGCACACACACACCCTTGTCTCATGATACCTCATTCTTCAAATGTTTAGTCCTTTCAGACTTTTTTTTTTAAATAAACAACTCAAAAGTTATATCACCAAAAGAACCATAAGAAGAATATCAACTTCACTGCGTACCATGTTGAAATAAGGTTTTGAATCTGAATTATGTCACTCAAAGGTCCTCAGCATGTAGGTGGTGGGTAGCTTTCTCCGGAGTATAATTTAAGGGGCACAATAAACTCTTAACCTATCCCAAAGCAACCTCCACATCAAGCCCGAAGCGACCGGCACCTGAGCCTCCGACAGTCGAGGAATGGGGAAGAGGGAAGGAGAGGAACTTTTTGTTTGTGAGTAGGATGTGCACCACATAGAAGAGGTGTTTCTTTACCTATGTTATCTTCCTTAAACCTTAAAACAGCCACTTGGGCAGGTAGCCATCACCTTTGTTTTATAGAGAAAGTAGATGCTTAGAAAGTAACTGGCCCAAGGCCACACAGGTACAAGTGTCAGACTGGAGCCCACATCTGATTCCAGAAGCCAAAAGTCTCCCAAAGGCTGAGAAGGATTTTAATTCATAGATTTTAATTTTTCTTCCATCACCAAATAATCCAGGTCCTACTTCCTATAACCTACAGTGACAGGCATTCAAAAGTAAGGAAATCAACAGGTACTTAAAGGTTACTGTATAACCTAACAAAGACTCCCTGTTAAAATGGTTACCAGAGAGGGTCCTCAGCCCATTAACACATACTAACCTATTACGATGGGATGGTTTTGCAGATTATCTGTTTGTCACTGAGCACACTGTCTGGAAATAAAACCCCTAATTAAACTAGATTTCCATAGGAAAATATGATTTGCTTTACATTAAGGTTTCTAGATCTATGGCCACAGAAACCAGACCTGGCTCAACAGCTTCTGAAGAAATGCAAACAAGGGACTGAAAAATGCAAAGTGGCCCAGGGCTGAGGAAGTCTGGGAATCTATGCAATAACAGCAAAGGGACACCATCAATAAAGGTCTTTTCAAAATGCCAGGCACTATTTAATCCTCAGAAGAACCCTATGAGATAGGTGTGATTTGTCACACCATCCCATTCTACAGATAAGGAAATAAGGCTGAAAATTTTAATAAATTTGACTGCTTCACATAATATATTCATTTCCTCCATAACAAAGTACCACACACTGTGTGGCTTAAACAACAGAAATGCATTGTCCCACACTTCTAGAGGTTAGAAATCCAAAATCAAGGTGGTGGCAGGGTAGGTTCCTTCTGAGGGCTGCGAGGCAGAATCTGTGTTTGTTCCACACCTCTCTCCTAGTTTCAGGCAGCCTCAAGCATTCCTTGGCTTCTAGATGTTCTCTCTGTGCCTTCACATCGTCTTCCCTCTGTATGTGTCTGCCTCTGTCCAAATTTCCCCTTTTAATAAGGACACCAGTCGTATTGGATTAGGGCCCACCCTAATGACCTCACGTGACCTTGATTACCTCTGCAAAGGCCTGATTTCCAAAGAAGGTCACATTCTGAGGTACTGGGGGTTAGGACTCTGACATCTTTGGGGGGACACAATTCTACCAATAACACACAGCTATTAAGTAGTCAGGCTGGCTCTGATTAACCACTCATTAATAAGCCTGAGCTCCTTGAGGAGGCCAAGCCCACTCAGGTGACAGAGTAGAGCCTTCCAAGCGAGAGGGCTGGAGAAGGCAGCGGGGACGAGGAAAACAGGGACCACCTCTTGAGCGTGTACTATTCTACTGATTTGTTTCAAAAACCACCCCACAAATCCACTGAGAGCTTATCCGAGATCACACCTGCTGTGTGGGCAGTATGCGTTAACGTCCTGTAGGAAGTGCAGGGCTTGGTCAGCCTCAGCCTCTGTCCTCAGACAGCCTTCATTCAGTGGCTCAGCTGTGGGGAGAGACGGGGGGATACACAGAGAGCTCCTCCATCATCACCACAGTGAAAGACATCACGTCCAAGACCACATGGGAGGGGCGGAAGGTACAGCGCACTATGGAAATACAGAGCAGCACAACTTCATTCCAACTGGGGATGGCTTCAGGAGAGGGCAAGCTTTGCTATGGGCAGGTATCAACGTGAGAAGGTGTAAGACACACATCTAGAAGGCAAAGAAAGCCAATACCTGTCGAGAGCTTTAGATGGAGGGCCTACGATGCGGGGCTCTCATGGAAGCTACCACCCTCAATCCTTAAAATAACTGTAGGCAATGGGTAATTTCCGCAATTTACAGGTGAAGAAGCTGAAGCCTGGAGATTTCCGGGAGGGGAATAAGGCGAGACTCCTAACCTCCAACTCACCTGGAAACCCAAAGGTCTTACACAGCACAGGACTCACAGCTGGCTCTCAAGAGCTACAAAACTACAAACTGAGTAAAGCCAATTCATCATCTTATCATTTCTGACACTAAAAACAAAAGCAAGAGTATGGTTCAGCATGCAACATCAGAAGGATTTTATTTCAAAAATACCAAGTCTGCTCAAATCCACTGCAGTATGAAATAAAATCATTTCCTGTAGCCAAAGTAGAAAAAAAAATTCAGAAAGGTATAAAATTGGTGATTTCTAAAAACAGAAGTGATCATGTAGCAAGCTAGGGTAGCTATGCATATGTGCGTGCGTTTGTGTACGCGTGTTTCTACGTGTACATTTTTTCCTTTAAGCCATTAGAACCTTAGGAAAATTTTATGGCAATAATGTGCCATGTACATAAAAGACAGATGGGTTAAAGCTACTATTTTCTTAAGATCTGTCTGGCGTTTGACAGCCACACACCAGTGCACTATCTGGAAAGATTTAGGACCTCCGCCGTAAAATTATTTATTAGTTGTTATTTATACTACGTGCTCACCAGCAGACCACCCAGTGCTGTAACAACAAAAGGAGTCACGCTGCATCTCTCCAAAACAAGCAAAAGACTACAGGGGCCACCTCTGGGTGTCACCACTGAAAGATGTGGCTTCCGGCAGGGAAGTATGTTCTATGTTCTGAAGGTGCTGCCATCCTAACAGAGACCAAGTAAATGGAAAACGCTGGGCTTCAGCATGAGGGCGCCCTGGCAAAGCCGTCCCTTTGGAGGTCTCAGTTCTGTCATCTGTAAAAGGAAGGGCTGCACCAAAAGCCTCTCAGATCCCTTCCCCTCTGAATCCTGGATTTTTAGAAGACGAATCTGTTAGCAGTTACACACTAACCCTCAGATGTGATCTGGGGCTAATCTCAGTGCCTGGGGGCCTCAGGATCTGACAGGCTGCCAGCATCTTTTTGACATCCCAATTTGGCTTGAGTAAGCTAACAAGGCATATCTGAACATTCTTACAGGCTTCAAAAGAAAAGCTCTCTGTATAATGCTTAATTATGATGAATTAAATATGTCAAGGTTGTGGTTCCACTAGACCATCCAAGAAGAGATCGAGTTTTTCTTTTTAGAATGTAGAAAGTAACTATAGAATGCCACGTTTCTACTGCTTATACTGATTTAAATAAATAAGTATAAAAATAAATGAATAAAGTAAGCTTCTTCCCCCAACCCCCCACCCAAAAAAAAAAAAATCCTTTGGTAATCTGTAGTTTTTCCTTTGAGCTATTTGTCTAAACTTCAATCAACCTAACACACAAACATCTTCTTTGGTTCATGGAATTATTCCACAATAATCCCCTCATTTTTAGCGGTCAACATCTCTCTCTCAGGCTGAAGCTGGCATCAGCCAAAGTTTCATCATGAAATAACTCATTCAGGGAGCTCACCACTGGCATGGTTCAGTCTCCTAATTTTTCTGAGAATGAAGTTACCTGTTCAACCAAAGTCATCTAGGTCTATGGCCTGGACTGGAACTTCTGATTCCAAGTCCTGCTCTCTTCCTATTGAAGCAAGATAGTCTCTAGGCTGGAAGGAGGGAACACAAAGGGATGTTGCCCCCATGCCCTTTCTGAAGTCTTGTTCATATTTAACGATTCCCAAACCTGGCTGCATCGCAAACATTTCTGGGGACTAAATCCCACTCCAGGCCTGATGAATCCGTCCTACAGAATCTACACTTTTCTCAAAGCTCCCTCAAGTCATTCAGGTTTAGAAACTTCACACTCATAATACCCAAGAGATCACAAGAATCAACTTTACCAACTTCTAAAGGCAGGAAGAGCACTTTAAGCAAGAGTGAGACTCTTACAAACAGAAAAAATATAAACAGATACTTTTCCTATCTTGGGAAAAGGCAGAAGTATAATATAGCTGGATGTTGCAAAAGAACACAGGAAACCCTAAAACGAGGAGAAAGTAAAAGTAATCAAAACAATAATGAATTTAAAACAGAAATTTTAATAAATAAAAGCATTCAATAATGTAAAACAATAAAATAAGTACCCTAAAAAAAGTTTAATTTCCAAACATACTCAAAAGTAGAAATAATCATTTAATAAATTCCCAAAGCATCATCCATTCTCCACAATTATCCAGATTTTGCCACACTTCAAATCCCTTTTTTTTTTTACTGAAGTATTTTAAAGTAAATTACCAGAAATTACCCTTGTATACTTTAATATGCATGTCTACAGAAAAGGCTTTACACAAAATTCAACATCCTTTCTTGATTTAAAAAAAAAAAAAAACTAGGAACAGAAGGAAACTTCCACAACATGATAAAGGCCATATATTAAAAACACATAGCTAAGAAGATACTCAATGGTGAAAGACTGAAAGCTTTTGCCCTAAGATCAGGAAAAAGACATGATGTCTACTTTCACCACTTCTATTCAATATAGTATTAGAAGTCCTAGCCAGAGAATTAGTCAAGAAAAAGAAATAAAAGGTACCCAAATTTGAAAAGAAGTAAAATTATTTCTGTTCACAGATGATATAATCTCATATGTAAAAACACTAAAACAACTGTTTTTACTGTTAGATCTAGTAAATTCAGCACAGTTGCAGGGTAAAAAGATAAAATAAAAACACAAAAATCAGTTGAATTTCTGTACACTAACAATGGAAAATCCAAAAAGGAAATTAAGAAACCATTCCCATTTATAATAGCACCAAAATGAGTAAAATACTTAGGAATAAATTTAATTAACAAAGGTGGTGAAAGACTTGTACACTAAAAACTAAACTGTCTGAAAGAAATCAAAGACAACACAAATAAATGGAAAGACATTTCCATTTCCATATTCACTGATTGGAAGATTTTAATATTATTAAGATGGAAATACTACCAAAAGTAATCTGCAGATTCAATGCAATCCCTATCAAATTCCCTGGCATTTTTTGCCGAAATAGAAAAACTCATCCTGAAAATCATATGTAATCTCAAGGGACTCCAAACAGCCAAAATAATCTTGAAAAAGAAGAATAAAATGGGAAGACTCACACTTCCTGATCCTTAAACTTTCTACAAAACTGCAACAGTAATCAAAAGAGTGTGGTACTGGCAATAAGAACACATATATAGACCAAAAGAATAGAGCACTCAGAAATAGACCATCACATCTATAGCCAAATGATTTTCAGAGGGTGTCAGGACTATTGATAGAGTCTTCAACAAATGGCACTGAGAAAACTGGACATCCACATGCAAAAGAACGAAGTTGGACACTTACCTTACATCATATATAAAACTTAACTCAAAAGGGAATAGGGCTTCCCTGGTGGCACAGTGGTTGAGAGTCCGCCTGCCGATGCAGGGGACACGGGTTCGTGCCCCAGTCCAGGAAGATCCCACATGCCGCAGAGCAGCTGAGCCCGTGAGCCATGGCCGCTGAGCCTGCGGGTCCGGAGCCTGTGCTCTGCAACGGGAGAGGCCACAACAGTGAGAGGCCCGCGTACCGCAAAAAAAAAAAAAAAAAGAGGGAAGAGACAACCCACAGAATGAGAGAAAATATTTGCAAATCAAAAATCGGATAAGGTATTAAAATCCAAAATATATAAAAGAACTCCTACAACTCAACTACAACAACAAAGAAAAACACAATTAAAAAATCAGCAAAGGACTTGAACAGGTGTCTCGCAAAGGATTTATACAAATGGTCAATAAGCACATGAAAAGATGCTCAGTATCATCAGTCATTAGGAAATGCAAATCTAAACCACAATGAGATACTACTTCACATGCATTAAGATGGTTATTATAAAAAAAAAATTTTAATAACAAGTATTGGTGAGGATGTGGACAAATTGGAACCTTTGTGCATTACTAATGGGAATGTAAAAAGAATGCAGCCTCTGTGGAAAATAGTATGGAGGTTCCTTAAAAAGGTAAACATAGAATTACCATTTGACCTAGCAATTCCACTTCCAGGCATATACACTAAAGAACTGAAAACAGGAACTCAAACAATACTTGCACACTAATGTTCACAGCAGCGTTATTCACAATAGCCAAGAAGTGCAAACAACCACTTTATCCATCAACAGATGGATAAACAAAACGTGGCATATACATAAAATAGAATATTATTCAGCCTTAAAAAGGAATGAAATTGTGATACATGCTACAACATGGATGAACCTTGAGGACATTATGCTAAGTGAAATAAGCCAGATAAAAAGGACAAATAGTGTATGATTCTACTTATATGGAACCTAGAACAGGCAAATTCTCAGAAACAGAAAATACAATAGAAGTTATAAAGGGCTAAGGAGATGGGATAATAGGGAGTTATTATTTAACAGGTACAGTTTCTGTTTGGGATGATGAAAATTTTCTAGAAATAGATAGTGGTAATGTTTGAATGTACTTAGTGTCATTGAATCGCACATTTAAAAATTGGTTAAGGGCTTCCCTGGTGGTGCAGTGGTTGAGAGTCCGCCTGCCGATGCAGGGGACACGGGTTCGTGCCCTGGTCTGGAAAGATCCCACATCCCGCAGAGAGGCTGGGCCCGTGAGCCATGGCCACTGAGCCTGTGCATCCGGAGCCTGTGCTCCACAACGGGAGAGGCCACAGCAGTGAGAGGCCCACGTACCGCAAAAAAAAAAAAAAAAATTGGTTAAAATGGTAAATTCTGTTATATTTTATCATACTAAAGAATGAAGACAATGCATTTCTTTAAAATATGGTTATTTTCCTAATCTGGTGATCTATTTTTAAGCATTTTAGAATATGTGGCCTCAAAACTTCATCAATTCTTCTAAATATTTTTAGATTCTCCTTCCCTCTGCCCCATTCCTAAATCTCACCCTAGTTGACCAACTTCTATTTAGAATAGCAAAACATTACTTTCTTTTCTTAGAGCTTATTTCTAACAACCATCATCTAAATTAGGAATCAGCAAACTACAGCTCTGGGGCCAAATTTGGCTTACCACCTGTTCCTGTACAGCATGTAAGCTAAGAATGATTTTTACATTTTAAAATAGCTGAATAAATAAAGACAAATATTTCATGACACATGAAAAATACATGTGATTTAAATTTCAGTGTGATAATGAAGTTTCACTGGAACACAGCCATGCTCATTCTTCTATGTACTGTCCACAGCTGCTTTCATACTACAAAGGCAGAACTGAGTAGTTGCAACACAGAGGACATGGCCTGCAAAGCCCCAAATATTTACTATCTGGTCCTTTACAGGAAAACTTCGCCAATACCTGATGTAAACGATCAACTCGAAAAAGGCCAAACTGCAATGTAAAACCACACTGAATTTTCCACTGAGCTAATGCAGCACTTGGTCATTTTTTTTTTAAATAGATGTGACATGGCCATTTCAGACTGAACTGACCTTTACTTTCAAAAATCAAATCAAAATTTCTGAAAGAAGCACAAAGTTATTTTAAAGACCATGGTGAATAAGAAATTTGGGGGGGGGATGGTCACCACTATATTTGAAGAGTTGAGTGATTGTGGCAGAAAATGCTAGTAGCTACCTACCCCATTATCTATATTCCCCTTCTTCTGTGGTAACAGAATCCCCAATTTTTAGCTGCACCAGCTAGAAAGGCTTGTATGACACTTCTGTGAAGTGTACATGATTTGGGGGTTAAGGGAGACTACCCTTTCCTGCTGCCTAGAATATGGATGTAATGGCTGGAGGTTAAACAGCCATATTCGATTATGAGGCAAAGCATTAGAGAGGGCGAGTCATGAAGACAGAAAGATCCTGGGTCCCTGACCTTGTGAGCTGCCCTATTAACCCTGGATTTCTCTTAGGGGAAAGAAAAACAAACTTTTATCTTGTGTAAGCCACTGCCATTTCACATTTTCTAACACATGTGGTCAAACCTTGTCCTAAATACTACAGTGGTATAAAGAAATAAAGGTACGGACTTCCCTGGTGACGCAGTGGTTAAGAATCTGCCTGCCAATGCAGGGCACACGGGTTCAAACTCTGGTCCGGGAAGATCCCACATGCTGCGGAGCGACTAAGCCCATGTGCCACAACTGCTGAGCCCACACGCCACAACTACTGAAGCCCGTGCACCTAGAGCCCGTGCTCTGCAGCAAGAGAAGCCACCGCAATGAGAAGCCCGGGCACCGCAACGAAGAGTAGCCCCGGCTAGCCGCAACTAGAGAAAGCCCACGCACAGCAACAAAGACCCAACACAGCCAAACATAAATAAAATAATTAATTAATTTTTTTTAAAAGTCTTGATTAACAGTAAGGTGAAAAACAATGAAATGAATTAAAAAGACATTTAAAAAAAAGAAATAAAGGTAAAGTTAACCCTAAAACACAATTCTGAATGAGATGAATTTTAAGGACAAATATATGGCCTATTTGGGAATGGCTGAGGGGAAGGAGTCAGGTGACCCATTTGGTCAGGGCCTTACATTAACAGAGGACACCAAATGGGCATATTATGTCTCATATTATTTAAAAAGTAGGCTGCAATTTGTACATATGCTTGTATATTTATAGAAACTCTCAGAAAAGATACATAAGAAACCAAAAACAGTGGTGCCTTAGGCAAAAGGAAATGGGGGACTATTTAAACTTTTTAGTCATGAACCTGTATTCCCTTTAAAATTTTTTTTCTTAAATCTTAAAGTTCTGAAAAATAAATTAATAGTACAAATGCTGCAAACTCAAGCCTAAATTCCCTAGAATGCTTCAAATAATAATGATGAAAGATTTGGGGCAGTCATTTGTATTTTAAGACAGATTAGTATAGTCAGATTGCTTTCCATCAATAGACTAATTATTCATTTATTCATGCAAATACTCACTGAGTGACTACTATGTGCCACTGTCCTTATGGAAATATAACCATAAGTCAGTCATCAAACAAGTGAAATGCAAGTTGCAAATAACAAAGGGGCATTTCAAAGTCAGGAAAGAAAGGAGAAGTAATGGTAGAGCCTGAGACACAGTGGGGCAGGCAGCCCTGGGTCTCACCGGGGGTCTTTGCACAGCCACAGGACACTGAACTCCTGAAGGATGGGGCAGCAGACAGCTAGGAAGGGGATGTGATAGAAGGACCACAGGGACCTGTAAGACATTTTCCCACGTCTCATGTCCGATCTCTCACCCCCTGGCAAGCTGTTACTGTGATGGCACTCAGCCCACCTGTGGTGTCAGAGGGTGAAGAATGGGACAAATGGAGTGGGGGGCATGGAATGTAAACTGGTGCAGTCACTATGGAATACTGCATGGAAGTTCCTCAAAAAGTTCAAAATAGACCTACCATATGATCCAGCAATTTCACTTCTGGTTATACATCCAAAGGAAGTGAAAACAGGAAATCAGAGATATCTGCACGCCCACATTCAATGCAGCACTATTCACAATATCCAAGGCATCGAAACAACCTAAGTGTCCATCAAACAATGAATGGACAAAGAAAATGTGGTATCTATACACAGCCATAGGTATCTCAGCCATGAGAAAGAAGGAAACCCTGCCGTTTGTGACAACATGGATGGACCTTGAAGGCATTATATTCAGGGAATTAAGCCAGGCAGAGAAAGATAAATAGGACGTGATAACACTTATATGTAGAACAACGAAGTCAAACGTCAAACTCATAGAAACAGAGTAGAAAAGTGGTTGCCAGGGATGGAAGGTAGGAAAAATGGGGACAGGTTGGTAAAAGGTACAAACTTACAAACTTCCAGCTGTAAGACGAATAAGGTCTAAGGCGCTCATGTATAACATTATGACTATAGTTGATAACACTATATCGTAAAATTGAAATTTGCTAAGAGTGGAACTTAATGTTCTTACAAAAAAAAGATAAATATGTGAGGTGATGGATACATTAATTAGCTAGATGGGAGGAATCCTTTCACAATGTTTATCAAACCATCATGATGTATGTTTTAAATATCTCAGTTTTATTTGTCAATTATACTTCAATAAAGCTAGGG